>NC_133868.1:9544353-9765609 GCF_044706935.1 Curcuma longa | reverse complement strand
CATTTTTGTTGTAGTGTAACATATATGCACCTCAAGTAGGATTAGATAAAAAATACCAAATCAAGAGAAGAACATTTAATCACATTCAAAAGTGAGAATAATGAATCGTAAATTAACTTTCTTATAGTTAGGGAAAGGGATAAAAAGATTTATAAAAATTTTAAAATTTTTTTTAGAGAAAGTTTAACTACCCAACAAAGTTAGCAGTGTTGAAAATACGCCTCAAGTATAATATCAACAAAAGAAAAATATACATAACTCTTAAAATTAAATGGTGGAAGTTAAAGGATCAAAAGCAAAATATATTTAAGGAGAAAATAATTATATATTTATAAGAACTTAGTGATGGAATGAAAAAGTATAAGAAAAAGTGAAGAAAAAATAAACATCCTATAAATAATTATATATTTATAAGAACTTGAAAAACTTAAAAAATATATAATATTCAAGAAAGAGACTAAGAAAATAGTGAATAAAGTTAAGAATGAAGCTTTAAATTTAAACAGTTATATCAAAAATTGGATACAAAAGAAAGAGAAAGAGACATTAATAAAATAATTAAAATGAAAGAGAAGAAGACAAAAAATTGTATCTAAATAAGATATATTAAAAATAAATGTAATAGGATATTAGTAAATAATGAAGAAATAAAAGAGTGGTGGAAGAAATATTTTTATTAACTTTTTAATGAAGATTTAGATGACCAACTTAACTTAGGTAATTTAAGTAGGCTAAATGAGTATAGAAATTTAAATTTTTATCGTAAAATTTAAACTTTAAAAGTAGAATAAGCTTTAAATGAGATGCAAAATGAAAAAGTGATTGGACTAGATGATATTTCGATAGAAGTATGAAAGTGTCTAGGGAAACAAAATATTGAATGTCTTACAAAATTATTTAATATGATATTAAAAATGAAAAAATATCTAATTAATGGAGGATAAATACTCTAGTTCCTTTATCTAAGAATAAGATAAACGACCAAAATTGTATACATTATAGAGGTATTAAACTAGCGAGATATATCATGAGACTTTAAAAAAATATAATGGAAAAAAGATTAAGGAAGGAGACCATGGTGATTAAAATTTAATTTGGGTTAACGCTTGAAAGGTTAACAATAGAAATTGTACATCTTCTCAGACAACTAATTAAAAATTATCAAGAGTAAAAAAATAAGATCTATATATGGTATTCATTAACTTAGAAGAAGTTTATGGTAAAGTTATCAAAGAAATTATATAAAGAATTTTAGAAAAAAGATGTATTAACATAATATATATTGAATTAATTAAGGATATAGATCAGGATATAACAACTAGAGTAAACTGAAGCATTTCCAATAAAAATAGGATTACATTAAAAATCAACTAAGTTTTTATCTCTTTATATTAATCATGGACGAACAAGTTTTTATCTCGCTGTTGGCTGTTGGAGAAGAAGAAAGGAAAACAAAAACAAAAGGCAGCAAAGAAGCTTGGGGAAGGTGGAGAAGAAGTTGGAAAAGGAGGGGCAGGTTGCTGCGGGTGAAGAGAAGAAAAGGAGAAGGGCTTGGGGAATTCGAAGGTGGAAAAAACAGAGAGGCGGGATAAGACGGCACGACGGTGGCGTACCACGGGACGGCTGCGTGCGTGAAGAGAAAAGAGGGGGAAAAAAAAACAATTTAGTTCGATTTTAATTTAATCAATTAATTCTAAATCAATGATTTGAATCAATAAAATTCTTACCTCCTATCTACACTAATTCTAATTCAATCAGATTTTAAATCAATATATCCTGATTTCGTGTTCAACTATTTAATTTAGTTTGCCTCTTTTTATTATTATTATTATTATTATTATTATTATTATTATTATTATTATTATATATGTTGTTTTAAAACATCTAATATTTAACATAATAAATATTTTTGCAAAAGATAGAATCCGTCATAGAATCCCACACAGTATCTTACGACCATCTATGAAGAGATAAATGAGAAGTCAGTTGACCACTACACATTGTCTCGGCTTTTAAAATTCAAATCCTTATCTATTTCTGCAATTTTATTCCATCGTAACCAACTCAATTATACCCTAAGCTTAACCTAACAAACATGAACATACAATTTCTTTGCATCTGTAAGTACTGAAAAGCGACAATCTTCTGCTTGCTC
This sequence comes from Curcuma longa, assembly GCF_044706935.1. Lineage (NCBI taxonomy): Eukaryota > Viridiplantae > Streptophyta > Magnoliopsida > Zingiberales > Zingiberaceae > Curcuma > Curcuma longa. Next base: position 9,763,454 of record NC_133868.1, on the reverse strand, counting down.
TTACAGAAAACGATTCAGGTATTCATCCACAGAAGTATATTTGACATCGGGGTACAGTTCCGAGGCCTCCACACCGAATGATGGTTCGATCTCGAAGTTGGTGTGATCGCCCTTAATGAAGACCGAGTGATGAATTGCATAAATCAGGACGTTCAATGGAACAGGAGAGTGATGAATTGCATCAATCGCGTTCAATGGAACAGAAGATTCTGAAAGAGAAAAGGGATAACAACGATCGAACGATCAATTAAATCATAAGGCAAAAAGAAGAGTTTTTTGTTTTTTTTTGTCAAGTAGAACCTTGGATCTTCTTTAGAACTTCTTCTTCAGAAACATAGACCCGCTTGAAGGTCTTGCCAACTTTCTTTTCCCAAAGAGAAACGAGCTCGTTGTGCGATAGGATGTCGCCTGGTGGTCTCAGATACAGAGCCTTGTTCAATGTTCTGGGATCGTCCACTGCTTTCACAGTGTATGCTCCGATGTCATCTTCATCGACAAACACAGCTGTTGAATTGGGGGAAAAAGAGATAGAAAATCACAATTAAATACTGAAATAATAATGATTTTACATTGACATTAGATTGATGAGTTGTTACCTTTGACGTTCCCATCGCCCAAAATGACGACTTTGTCGGTTGGAAGACCGGTAACTCCAGCCTGCCCGAGCGTTGGGAGGAAGTACCCGGCGAAGAAATTGCTGCACACGTAAGTGTAAGGGATCCCTGAAGCCTCTACGGCCCTGCGGATCTGTACCTTGATATCGAAGGTTGACTTGGTCGACTCTACGGCGTTCACTCGATCGACGTCGTGGCCGAACTCGGAAGGTAAAAACCTCTGCAAATTCAACAATTGGTTTCGAGTGCATATATAACTTGGGTGGCTAGATTGGAATTTGTGGGAGGAAGATCACAGACCTTGATGTCGGCGCCGGAATCTTTGATGGCGTCGATGATCTTAGTTTGATCCTTCCACTGCAAAAAGCCGACGGTGGAGATAACGACGTCGACTTGCTTAATGGCGCTCACCAGGCTCCCGTGGTCGTACAGATCCCCCTGTTTTAATTAGACAAAAAGGAAGGATTCGATGGAGAAAATTGAATGTTAGGGCAAACAAATTGAAGTTTTCTGAAACTAAAATTGTGTAAAATTGCAGATAAATAAGCAAACAATGAATACTGTACGTGGAGGAGCGTGACGCCGGCGGCCTGGAAGTCTTGGAGGAGCTTGGCCTTGGCAGGGGGCTGGTCGGCGCGAGCCGAGGCACGGACGAGGGCGAAGGTGGGGTGGCCTTGGCGGGCGCTGGCGAGAACGATGTGCTTGCCGATGTATCCGGTGGCGCCGATCACTAGAATCTTGCTCTTCGACGCCATCCCTCCTTCGATCGATCTCTTCTTCCTCCTCGTCCGCTAGAGCTTTCTCCTTGTGTGAAGAGGAATAGTTGACTCTAAGAATTGTCTAGCATGGCTTGATTTATCGTAGCGGCTACTGTTCACCAATCGCATCCGAAATATGTGCGGACGTCAGCAGTGACTGCAAGCTTACGGACCAGAAATGAATTATTGAGAAATGTTAACCCCTCAGAGTCTAATTATTTTAATGAGCCGCCCTCGTATATTCATCTCTTTTCGTGATGGGAAATTAACAAAAATAAATTTTCAGGTGAAATGATCATGAGCGTGGGTCGGCTGGTATATATGAGTTAGTCAATTTAATTAAGTTGCTATGTAATAGTTTAGGAAAGGATAAACTTCATTGATCTGAGTTTTTGAGGATTTGAAGAAGTCCATCATCTTCTTCGGTGTTCTACATTTTCTCTTTCAAATTTCGTCGATCATTTAGACTTATTGGGATCATTTACAGCAGTCAGCTTTTGGTTTTTATTTTTTTTCAAATTCCACTACAAACTCATCGGACGTTCCAAAATAGTCAACCATAGATAGTCAACAATCAATCCTAGATATATTTGAATCTTGGCTGCGGCCCTGAAAGGTAGAGCTATTGGTGAATAGAGAAGCAGGTGAAGATGGTGGTGCTAGAGAAGAGAAAAATCACTAAAGGAAGTAAAGTCGGTGAACAAAAAATCCGATGAGGGTGAAGCCGGTGAAGGTGGTGCTGATGGAGAACAAAGAAGACATTGAAAATGGTGCTCTCGGTGAACATAAAAGTTGGGGGTGAAGATGGTGCTATTGGGGGATAAAGAAGTCAGGGTGAATGTGATGTTGATGGGGAACACATAAGTTGATGATGTAGGAGCTTTGGTGGGTCGGCAATGTCAGGATTAATTGTTGAAGTTGATGGCAATCGATGGGAAATCATAGGATCGGAAAAAAATAGGATTGTTGGAAATGACTCCTGCGTCAGGATTTTGAGTTTTTACGATGAAAAACATGCAAAAGTGGTTCAGATATCAAATCTGGTTTGGACGATGCTAAGATGCCATGACAAGGACAAACTTTTGCAGAAGGGTTAAATTGGAATAAGGTACAAGATTTAGTAATTTTTAAGGTAACCTATGTGTTTTAAGCATTTCGAAATCTTACTACATGGTTGGATAAATTGCTGTAATTATTAAGATTAATTTTCATTTAATAGAGTGTGTTTTACTTATTTTCACAATTACCCCTTATAATTCATTATTATCATTTCACCATATATTTTTTTGTTAATTTACCATCTTCGTTATTAAAAATGTTAACAGGAGATAAATTTACGTGACTCATGAAAATATACAATAAACCAATTACAAAATCATAAGGATATTGTTTAAAATAATTAGACTCTGAGGGCTAAATTAACATTTCTGATCCGTAGGCTTGGAGTCACTGATGGCGTCCGCACAGTGCTGGGTGCGGCTGGTGAACATGGTAACCACTACTATAATTCAAAATGCTCGGGTGCGGCTGGTGAACACGGTGGTGGTGGCTTTTCTAAAGCGATCTTATACATTTTTGGAGGCGAATAAATCCCAGGGAGCTTTCACCCTAATACGACGGCCTTTTGCATGAGGAGATCAAGCATCCAATAAGATATTTTTGCATCTGTTGAATAATTCAAGCAATTCCAGATATTTTTAGGATGGGTTTGATTCAACATTATTATTAATAATTTTAATTATCTATTTAAAGTTATATTATTTAATCCAATTTAGGAAATGAGTGACTTTTAAGTATTGAAGCATGCCCACCACATCAACGAATGTCAACAAAGGCGGACATATAACTTGGGATGTGATTACCTTGCAAGTGTGAGGTTTTCCTTAAGTTTCAAATTAATGAGAATTTAGCCGTGATCGATCATCGAGGGCAAGTAGTACCCGATCATCGAGCTTGAGCAATGAGGACGAGCAGTGGTTGGTCATCGAGCATTAGTAGCAAGGACGAGCAATGGCATGTTGTTGAGCACGAATAGTGGCTTGTCGTCGATTGCGACCAATGGCCGGTCATTGAGCACTAGTAGCGAGGGCGGTGCCGATTCGATGTCGTTGTCGTTCCTTTGTGCAGAAGGCTTGTCAAGAGCTAGAGGTGATAGGTGACTCACCAATCCTGTGAATAGGACGACCAACAAGTGAGGGGCGGACGACCGGAGGTGGTAATAGGCACATAATCATGAGATGGCGACAGCGGACGCATGATTGTGTGTGTGAGAGATGACATTTTTTTAACTTAGGGTTTTTATTAAAATTTTGATTAATTGAATCAATTAACTCCTTCTTTCAACAAGTAGAATCCGCCACCCTAACGGTTCTACACGATCGGTCTCACGATCATCTGTGAGGAGGTAAATCAAGAAACTGCAGTTGACCACGACAGGGGATCATCTGTGCGGAGGTAAATCCAGAAATTGCAGTTACCACGACAAGGGAGGACATTGCCTTAGCTTCATCGAGATAACCCTTGTCCACTTCAACAAGTCTGCCCCATTATAAAATTATTTTTAAAAAATTTTAAATAATAAACCTTAGCGACCTCTAAATTTATTTATTTATATATACACGGTATTATTATATATACCATATGTGAGGAGATAAATCGAGAATTATTGCAGTTGGTCATTATATTACAACGAGGGTATATATTGCTTGACTTATTTTTTAGAAATTAGTTTGATTCGAACCCTTGCCCTCTTTTGCAATTATTTTCTGTGTCGAAAATAACCAAATCAGCTATGCCCACTTAGAAAATACGAAAACACACTATGCTACATGGCCATCATAACCAACTCAACTATGTTTCAGGGTAAATCAATTAACTTCTTGATCTATAATTGAGATAATAGATTAAGTCTAAAACCAATAAAATTATTCTTAAAAAAAATTAAAATAATAAAATATTTTAAAATATTTATTTATTTATTTATATATATTATTATTATATATTTTATTTTATTTTCACCCCTATCAAATTTATTAATTATTATATTATCGTATTATTACATTCCTGAGTGCAAAATAATAAAATGTTAAATTATTTTAATTTGGACAAGCATACAATATCCTAACCAAGGATAATATAATAAAATATTAAATTAAATTATATATTAAAGTCTATAAGATAAATTTTATTACATTGTTTAAAATTAAATTAAATAATATTAAATTATAATTATTCTTTATAATTTTGGTTATTCGATTATCATATAATCACGTAATTAAGATTATCATAATAATTTGAACCAAATTCTTTATTTGAAATGAGGGAAAGATTGATTAATGAAAAAGAAAGAGAGAGGAGAAAGGAAAGGAAAGTAAGGTAAAGTATGTCATATTTCCTTTATTTGGAGGTGAGGGAAGAATTAAATATATAAAAGTATAAAAATATCTTAAACTGCATAAAATAGTGTAAAATTAGAACATGGATAGTTTGAAATTAAAATAGTAATAAAATTAGAAAAAATTAGTTTAAATTTTTTTTTCTCTTTTTTACATTTCAAGAAAATCTTCTTTTTCGTAAATAATAAAATTTAAAATTTATTAATTTCTATCTTTTCTTTCTTTTAGTTCACTCGTTTCCAAACAAGGTCGGAAGATCCTTCTCTTTATTAACCTTCCCTCACCGATGCCTCTTCCACAAGGAGAAAGCTCTAGCGGACGAGGAGGAAGAAGAGATCGATCGGACGAGGGATGGCGTCGAAGAGCAAGATTCTAGTGATCGGCGCCACCGGGTACATCGGCAAGCACATTGTTCTCGCCAGCGCCCGCCAAGGCCACCCCACCTTCGCCCTCGTCCGTGCCGCCGCTGGCGCCGACCAGCCCCCTGCCAAGGCCAAGCTCCTCCAAGACTTCCAGGCCGCCGGCGTCACGCTCCTCCACGTACAGTATTCATTGCTTGCTTATTTATCTGCAGTTTTACACAATTTTAGTTTCAGAAAACTTCAATTTGTTTGCTCTAACATTCAATTTTCTCCATTGAATCCTTCCCCTTTCTCAAATTAAAACACGGGGATCTGTACGACCACGGCAGCCTGGTGAGCGCCATTAAGCAAGTCGACGTCGTTATCTCCACCGTCGGCTTCTTGCAGTTGAAGGATCAAACGAAGATCATCGACGCCATCAAAGATTCCGGCGCCGACATCAAGGTCTGTGATCTTCCTCCCACAAATTCCAATCTAGCCACCCAACTTATGCACTCGAAACCAATTGTTGAATTTGCAGAGGTTTTTACCTTCCGAGTTCGGCAACGACGTCGATCGAACGAACGAACGCCGTAGAGCCAGCCAAGTCAAACTTCAATATCAAGGTACAGATCCGCAGGGCCGTAGAGGCTTCAGGGATCCCTTACACTTACGTGTGCAGCAATTTCTTCGCCGGGTACTTCCTCCCAACGCTCGGGCAGGCTGGAGTTACCGGTCTTCCAACCGACAAAGTCGTCATTTTGGGTGATGGGAACGTCAAAGGTAACAACTCATCCATCTAATGTAAATGGAAAACTATCATTATTTCAATATTTAATTGTGATTTTCGATCTCTTTTTTTTCCCCAATTCAACAGCTGTGTTTGTCGATGAAGATGATATCGGAACATACACTGTGAAAGCAGTGGACGATCCAAGAACATCGAACAAGGTTCTGTTTCTGAGACCACCAGGCAACATCCTTTCGCACGACGAGCTCGTTTCTCTTTGGGAAAAGAAAGTTGGCAAGACCTTCGAGCGGGTCTATGTTTCTGAAGAAGAATTTCTGAAGAAGATCCAAGGTTCTACTTGACAAACGAGAAAACATCTCTTCTTTTTGCCTTGTGATTTAATTGATTGTTCGATAGTTGTTATATCTTTTCTCTTTCAGAAACTCCGGTTCCATTGAACGCGATTTATGCGATTGTTCACTCGATCGATCTTCATCAAGGGCGACCAAACAAACTTCGAGATCGAACCATAATTCGGCGTGGAGGCCTCGGAACTCTACCCCGATGTCAAATATACTTCTGTGGATGAATACCTCAATCGTTTTCTGTAAGCGCAAGTAGAAGATTGCCGCTTTTCCGTACTTATGGATACAAATATATAAATCGTGTGTTCATGTTTGTTATGTTAAATATTCGATTTTTTAAAACAAAATATATAATAATAACAATAAATATATAAATTAAATAATTAAATTAAAATCAGATTGAATTCAAATTAAATATAACCCCAAGCCCTTGTCCTTTTCTTCTCTTCACCCGCAGCAACCCACTTCTCCTTTCCCATCAACGAACGGCAACTTCTTTGCTGCCTTTTGTTTTTGATTTTGTTTTCCTTTCTTCTTCTCCAACAGCTAGGGCTGTCCTTTTTCCAACGACCACAACAACGAGCTTTTTCTAGCCGCCAACCTTTTGTTTCCTTTTTCATTGCTGTCCCTGTTTCTTGGCAGCACCGTCGGAGTTTGTCGGAGTTTGCTGGAGCTCGCCGGACCGCGCCAACGAAGAGGGGAAAGGGAGCCGTAGTTGCTGCTCTCTTTGCAGCATCTTGCCGCCTTTTTTCCTCTCCAACGCAGTAACAACTGCTGTGCTTTAGCAGCCAACCAACCATCTTTGCATGCTGTCCTTGCTTCTTGGCAACACCGTCGGAGCTAGCTGAAGCCGCCGGCGAAGAGGGAAAAAGCAACCCTAGTTGTTGTCCTCTTTTTCAGCAAACCCCCAATAGCCGCCAGAGCTAATTAGGGCCATCGCTGAGCCTGTCGGAGCTAGTCGAGGTCATCGTTCCTTTTGCGGCTTGTTTGGGAAGAGGTGAGGGAAGGGGAAGGAAGGGTAAATAAGGGAAAGGGAATTTGTAACCTTGTTTGTAAAGAAGTGAGGGAAAGGGAGAGAAGGGGAAGGAAGGGTAAGCTTTCCCCTTGCATGCCTATAAATAGACATAACTCCTTACACTCCAAATGGGGAAGGAAATGTTAAAATATATTTATTCCAATTTTATCCTTATATTAAAATATTAATTATTAAAATAACTTATCTATTAGATTTTTGCACCGTTGTTCCTCGTCACATAACGTAGTTGTCACAGAATCTCATCACTCGCACTCCTCGATATCGACCTTCGTCGCAAATTTTTACATCAGTAAATTTTTATAAAAATATATATATAAATGTTGATTTATCTTTTATCATACCAAAGTGTATAAATTCTGTATTTCGTATATTTTTTATATATCTATTTATTATTTTTAAAAAATTTTATTATTTAAATTGTAAATATTAATTTTTATTAATCTTATGAGTTTCCCATCTCGAAAGGAGATGAATCTACGAGACTCATGAAAATATACAATAAACCAATTACAAAATTATAAGGATGTTTTTTTAAATAATTAGACTCTGAGGGTTTAAATTAACATTTCTCAATAATTTACGTAGGGTGGGAGTCACTGCTGGCGTCCGCACACTGTCTCGGATGCGGTTGGTGAACATCGTAGCCCCTGCCTACCATAAATCAACCATTCCACACACTTCTTAGAGTCACCTATTCCTCTTCCACAAGGAGAAAGCTCTATCGGACGAGGAGGAAGAAGAGATCGATCGAAGGAGGGATGGCGTCGAAGATTCTAGTGATCGGTGCCACCGGATACATCGGCAAGCACATCGTTCTTGCTAGCGCCCGCCAAGGCCACCCCACCTTCGCCCTCGTCCGTGCCACCGCTGGCGCCGACCAGCCCCCTGCCAAGGCCAAGCTCCTCCAAGACTTCCAGGCCGCCGGCGCCACGCTCCTCCACGTACAGTATTCATTGCTTGCTTATTTATCTGCAATTTTACACAATTTTTGTTTCAGAAAACTTCAATTTGTTTGCCCTAATATTCAATTTTCTCCATGAATCCTTCCTGTTTGTCTGATTAAAACAGGGGGATCTGTACGACCACGGGAGCCTGGTGAGCGCCATTAAGCAAGTCGACGTCGTTATCTCCACCGTCGGCTTTTTGCAGTTGAAGGATCAAACGAAGATCATCGACGCAATCAAAGATTCCGGCGCCGACATCAAGGTCTGTGATCTTCCTCCCACAAATTGCAATCTAGCCACCCAACTTATGCACTCGAAACCAATTGTTGAATTTGCAGAGGTTTTTACCTTCCGAATTCGGCAACGACGTCGATCGAACGAACGCCGTAGAGCCGGCCAAGTCAACCTTCGATATCAAGGCACAGATCCGCAGGGCCGTAGAGGCTTCAGGGATCCCTTACACTTTCGTGTCCAGCAATTACTTCGCCAGGTACTTCCTCCCAACGCTCGGGCAGGCTGGAGCTACCGGTCTTCCGACCGACAAAGTCGTCATTTTGGGCGATGGGAACGCCAAGGGTAACTCATCAATCTAATGTAAATGTAACATCATAATTATTTCAATATTTAATTGTGATTTTCTATCTCTTTTTTCCCCCAATTCAACAGCTGTGTTTGTCGATGAAGATGACATCGGAACATACACTGTGAAAGCAGTGGACGATCCCAGAACATCGAACAAGGTTCTGTATCTGAGACCACCAGGCAACATCCTATCACACAACGAGCTCGTTTCTCTTTGGGAAAAGAAAGTTGGCAAGACCTTCGAGCGGGTTTATGTTTCTGAAGAAGAAGTTCTCAAGAAGATCCAAGGTAGACTTGACAAAACAAAAACTCTTCTTTTTGCCTTATGATTTAATTGATCGTTCGATCGTTGTTAACCCTTTTCTCTTTCAGAATCTCCTGTTCCATTGAACGTGATTTATGCAATTAATTATGCGGTCTTCGTCAAGGGCGATCACACCAATTTCGAGATCGAACCATCATTCGGCGTGGAGGCCTCGGAACTCTACCCCGACGTCAAACATACTTCTGTGGATGAATACCTGAATCGTTTTCTGTAAGAGCAAGTAGAACATTGTTGCTTTTCAGTACTTATGGTCGCAAATAAATCGTATGTTCATGTTTGTTATCTGCGTGAATTCCATGGTAATCTAGTCTCTCTTTGTCCTTGTAACTGCTCGTGTGAGGTTTGTGACAATCAATGAAGTCATTCTCATGGAGAAGACGCAGTTGTAATCAAGTTAAGAACATGAGAAGTGCATTAAAAAATTGTAACTTGAGAAGCTCTGGAGCATGTTCTTCTCCAGGGTTTCTGTCAAATGTTGGATATCTTAGATTATGAGCATCGTGGCAACTGCTTAGAGCTCCATTGCTACCGTACCATTGGTTTTGTTGTTGGCCTTGTCAGTGACAGAAATTCCCTATCGTACTCTTTTTTTTCATTCTTCTATCAAATGGCAGCATTGCACATCTCTTTAGTGTCAAAAGATTGTCCATCTTTTATCAAATTTTGAAATCCTTCAGGAGGAGGAGGATGATCGAGTTAAATTAGAAAATATATATTTTAATATGTTATAAGTAGCTATAGAGCAGTGACTATTTATAATTGCTAAAACAAAAGATATTTTCAATATGAAAAATATGATAGAATACCCTTATAATTATTTTTTAAGAGGGTAGTTCGTTTGATTTTTAGGCATTAAGAATCTTGTGTCACTTTCCTTACTCATTCTGAGTCAAGTATGATACAGACTTGATAGGCCTAATATCACATTTTATTATTAAGTTGAGCACAGAAATTCCACCGTATGTTACTAGAAGCTGAATCAATTATATTGGTGTCATTTTTGTTCGTTTATTTATATTTTTGTTGCAACAAGTAACAAAGAAAGATAATAATAATAATAATAATATATATATATATATAAAATTAACATAGAACTAAATTAACTCAATTCAAAAAGTAAAGTGGAAACTGTAGAAAAGAAACATAAATTTTACTGCGTAGAAGCTATAAAAAAATGATGGCAATTCTTTTGTTTTGTTTTTTGAAATCCTTATTTTTTGAAAAAACAAAAACAAAAAATAGTAAACTCTAGTGTTGTTCCCTTAAATAAACACTCACAAAAGTTGTGTTCCTAGTCAGATTACACTAAAAAAAATGATAAATCCCAGTCAGTCTTATGGTCTCAATCCCTGGAAGTGGTCGGTCCTGGCCCACGGAAGTTTCCCACCGACCACCAAGGTAAATCGGGAAGCGCATACAGCGGCCAATCCAGATGTCCAGCATCCTTTGATTGCGTTCCCCATTTGGAAGAAAATTCTTGCAAATACGTTGTAGTTGAGGATCGAACCGCGGGTCCCTGAGTCACAACCCGGATATCTTACCGTTACACCATTGCCCCGGGGACTAGTCAGATTACACTAACAAAAATTGAGAAGGTAAAATGTCACAACGTAACCATTGCCTTTTGTAGGTCAATTGATAAGATTTGGGAGATATTAGGGTTCTCATTGTTCGGCTAAAAGAGTTGCATCTGGTCATGCACCATCAAATCTGGCCCGGTCCAGTCTAGGTAATGGGTCTCTAACATGCTCGTTGGGCTCAATCAATCTTAAAGAATAGAGCTAAAACTCTATATTATAAATAGCTATTCATGTAATTCTTTTAGAAGGTGGAGTTAAAATTTTAAGTAGTTCTTTCAAGGAAGGAAACTAAAGTTATAAGAGCATCCGCAACGCTCTCTCATTATGACACTCTAATGTTAATAATTAAAAAATAAAAAAAATGGCATGTGGGGCAGGCTGGAGTTACCGGTCTTCCGACCGACAAAGTAGTCATTTTGGGCGATGGGAACGCCAAGGGTAACTCATCAATCTAATGTAAATGTAAAATCATTATTATTTCAATATTTAATTGTGATTTTCTATCTTTTTCCCCCCAATTCAACAGCTGTGTTTGTCGATGAAGATGACATCGGAACATACACTGTGAAAGCAGTGGACGATCCCAGAACATCGAACAAGGTTCTGTATCTGAGACCACCAGGCAACATCCTTTCGCACAACGAGCTTGTTTCTCTTTGGGAAAAGAAAGTTGGCAAGACCTTCGAGCGGGTCTATGTTCTGAAGAAGAAGTTCTGAAGAAGATCCAAGGTTCTACTTCAAAAAAAAAAACAAAAACTCTTCTTTTTGCCTTATGATTTAATTGATCGTTCGATCGTTGTTAACCCTTTTCTCTTTCAAAATCTCCTGTTCCATTGAACGTGATTTATGCAATTAATCACGCGGTCTTCATCAAGGGCGATCACACCAACTTCGAGATCGAACCATCGTTCGGTGTGGAGGCCTCGGAACTGTACCTCGATGTCAAATATACTTCTGTGGATGAATACCTCAATCGTTTTCTATAATAGCAAGTAGAAGATTGTCGCTTTTCAGTACTTATGGATTCAAATAAATCGCTTCTGCTTCTATCTTTTTCTTAAATATATTTTTATCTTTTAATTCTAGAAGTTACATATATTTTTTTATTGATATTATACTTGAGGAGGCATATATCCAACATTATTAATCTATATTGGATAATTAAGTTTTCTTTAAGAATGACTTTATAATTTTTATAATTTTTTTTTTATCTTTTTCTTAACAATAAGAAAATTAATTTACAGTTGATTATTGAATAGGATAAAGTGTTTATTTTTTTCTTAAAAAAGCGTATTAAATAGTATAAAATCCTATGCTATCATAAAATCTAATATAATTTTTTTTTTCCTTAATTCATTTTTTTGTTTCAAACTTATAATCCTCATGCACTTTTTTATATTTCTCATTTTTCACTTCGACATATCCATTTAAATCACCTCTTATTAAAATTATTTATTTGACAAAATATTTTATAATAATACTCCATCTAGGTAATTCCAAAATCTTAATTTGATATCTTTATTTTTTTTGAAAAATGATTCATATATAGATAAAATAAGAGAGGTTAAACCCCTCAAATGTATAATTAAAAGATCAGTATCATAGCCCAGACAATATTAGCCATCGTTGAGCTAGTATAATTACTACTTAAAGTGCATATATACTAATTAAGTTCATTGTTTCTTTCTCTACTATTAGCTATAATTTTATTCTCTTTCTAACTACTTGTACAACTTTATCATTTATGAATTATCTATAATAATACTTATTTATTTTATTTTATTTTATTTTATTTATATATCATAACTTAAATTTCAAGTTCTCTATCATTTTTGTCTTCTCGTCTACTTATTTTGTCTCTTGTATATATATAAAAAACTAATTCTCCTCTTAATCATAGTATCTATTACCTCCATTACTTTATCAGTAAGGATTCCTACGCTACATATTTCAAATATTAGGCACTTAATTTTTTTAAAATATTTATTTTTATCCAACTTATGATAAGAGTATCAAAGTATCCAACTTGAGTATCGATAAAAAAAAATCTTTTATCGTCACGAATATGATATAGTGGTAAAATATTTATAAGAATATCAGAATTTGAATTTCAATAAAGATAAATATTCTAAAACTCGGCCTCTAATTATATATAAATTATACTAAAACTTTATTCGATAAATATAAACTAGAAAGGAACATCGTCTACGAACTCTTAATTATCTAAAAAAACCTTTTCTTGTTATTAGTCAGCCTACCTTAACTAATAGTGTATTATCAAGAGTGCTCCAGCTCAGAGCCGGCCCTCAAGGCTATGCCTAGGGCCCAATTTTATTGTGGCCCATTATTATTAAAAAATTTTATTTTAATTAAAAATTTTTTATATCAATCTAACAGTGCATTCGTTTCGCGAGACTGCGGTACTTCGATTTCCACAGGGCCACATCATGTCTGCATGGCTACGCATGAGAATTTGATGCCACTTCATGCATTTGATGCACTGCTTACGCCTGCATGCCTACATGCATAAGAAGTTGTTGCATGCATGAGAATTAATGAATGACTGAATTAATATTTGATGTATCATTCTAAAAACAACGGTAAAACTAATTAATTTTATATTAATTATAATTATTATATTATTATAAAAATATAAAATTCTATTTATATGTCAATATAAGTAAGTTCCTTTTCTTTCATCTCATTTTATATCTTCATTCTTTCAAAAGCTAACAGATCAATACTGTGTACTCAAATACTGTGTGCTTAAGAAATATTAAATAATTTAACAATTTTATCAATTAAAAAAATTTTATTAACAAAACTTGAATATAAAATTTTAATTAATAATTTTGCATCTCAAAAAACTAAAAAACTAAATTTTATATAAAAATCTATTTTTAAATTAATATTTTATTTAAAAAATTTTTAAATCTGCTGTTGTCAGTCCCAAATCCGAATGAAAAAGGATGAGAAAAAATTTTTATATTTTAAAAAAATATATTAAAGATCTAAAAAAAATTAGCCTAGGGCCTCATGGAATCTTGAGACGGCCCTGCTCCAGCTATGTATTCTTTCGCGTGTTAGGGAGGATGCATCATATATTCTCTTTTCTTTGATACCACCAAAAGGGCTCAATAAGAATAAGGCATCTCTTTGATTTTTGTTTTTCAAAAGAACACTTAGGATTTTACAAGTTAGAAGAGGAGATGAATAACTTTAATTGTTTCATCATTGAAAATGCACAATGAAAATTTTGAAGCGAAACAACAGTACACATAACGTTAAGACAGATGATTTTACTTAGTTCACTATCTCTCCTAAGATGACTACGTTCAAGACTAATCTAGTATTTTATCATTTCTATTGATTTTCTTCTTCTCAAGCTAAATCTGAAGACGAAGAAATCTTCTACAGTAATATTATAACACAATACAAAAAGAGATAAAATAAGAAGAAGTTATCATGATTTTTATAGGGATGTTCTTCAAATACTTGCACTAGAAAGAAAGTTTAGTTCAAAAACTTAGAAATAAGATATTCATCACATCTGAAATATCAACTTTATCTTTTTATTTCTCTTTGAATGTTTTACTAATCGTATCCAACTCGCAGGAAATATTTGTTCAACATATGCAAAGTCAATTAAATAAATAAAATTAAAAAATTATTAAATTAAATAAATAAATTTAAATATATATTTAATAAAGATTATGAATTTTTCATGAATAATATTCCCAAATGAAATTTATGGAACAAATAACTTTATTATATTAAATTTACTAACTAACTAAATAAATTTAAATTTTTAAAAATTCTAAATAATCAAACAAATCTAAATTATGAATTCAAAAACATCTAAACTAATTATGCTTGTATCAAACTTGAATCAAGCTCAAATTAATTATAAAAAAATAGATTAAATTTGAATAACTATTTCAATAGTTTCATACATTTTAAGTCGACCGATTTAACTTAATCTGGCTTGGTTAACATGATATGAGTTTATGAGGTTTTGAAGAAGTCCATCATCTTCATTTTCTTTGGTGTTCTACATTTTCTCTTTCAAATTTTCTTCAATTACTTAAACTTATTGGGACCATCTCTTATATAATAATTATTATTATATAAAAATCATATTAAATTGATTTTCTTATTTAGAAAATAGAATTATTGCTCCAACTACAATATTATTACTCCCAACTTGTAAAATATAAAAATAATAACAAAAAGGCTCCCTTTGAAATTTTGTCAACAAAAATGCACCATTTTTCAAAATTGGAAAAGTGCATTCTAGGCCTTCGTTTTCAAAAAATGCACCAATTTGTCAACAAACAGCTCGATGCTTTGCCCGGCAATAATTAACCGGCTACCGCATGCGGACCCGTTCAGTCACCGACCATTCGTCCAACTGCCTTCGACCCTAATTAATCCCCCGCCCCACACAATAATTATTAAGATAAATTTCCGATTTAATAGAGATTTTTTACTTATTTTCAGAATTACCCACTTATAAATCATTATTATCATTTCACCTGATAATTTTTGTTAATTTCCCATCTCGAAAGGAGATGAATCTACGAGACTCATGAAAATATGCAATAAACCAATTACAAAATTATAAGGATAAAGTTTAAAATAATTAGACACTGAGGGGTTAAATTAACATTTCTCAATAATTCATTTCCAGTCCGTAGGCTTGGAGTCACTGCTGGGGTCCGCACAGTGTGCTCGGATGCGGTTGGTGAACACCGTAACCACTACTATAAATAAGCCATTCCACACACTTCTTCCTCTTCCACAAGGAGAAAGCTCTAGCGGACGAGGAGGAAGAAGAGATCGATCGAACGAGGGATGGCGTCGAAGAGCAAGATTCTAGTGATCGGCGCCACCGGATGGATCGGCAAGCACATCGTTCTCGCCAGCGCCCGCGAAGGCCACCCCACCTTCGCCCTCGTCCGTGCCTCGGCTGGAGCCGAACAGCCCCCTGCCAAGGCCAAGCTCCTCCAAGACTTCGAGGCCGCCGGCGTCACGCTCCTCCACGTACAGTATTCATTGCTTGCTTATTTATCTGCAATTTTACACAATTTTAGTTTCAGAAAACGTCAATTTGTTTGCCCTAACATTCAATTTTCTCCATCTTTTTGTCTGATTAAAACAGGGGGATCTGTACGACCACGGGAGCCTGGTGAGCGCCATTAAGCAAGTCGACGTCGTTATCTCCACCGTCGGCTTTTTGCAGTTGAAGGATCAAACGAAGATCATCGACGCAATCAAAGATTCCGGCGCCGACATCAAGGTCTGTGATCTTCCTCCCACAAATTCCAATTTAACCACCCAACTTATGCACTCGAAAACAATCGTTGAATTTGCAGAGGTTTTTACCTTCCGAATTCGGCAACGACGTCGATCGAACGAACGCCGTAGAGCCGGCCAAGTCAATGTTGGATATCAAGGTACAGATCCGCAGGGCCGTAGAGGCTTCAGGGATCCCTTACACTTACGTGTCCAGCAATTTCTTCGCCGGGTACTTCCTCCCAACGCTTGGGCAGGTTGGAGTTACCGGTCTTCCTACCGACAAAGTCGTCATTTTGGGCGATGGGGACGTCAAAGGTAACTCATCAATCTAATGTAAATGTAAAATCATTATTATTTCAGTATTTAATTGTGATTTTCTATCTCTTTTTTTCCCCCAATTCAACAGCTGTGTTTGTCGATGAAGATGACATCGGAACATACACTGTGAAAGCAGTGGACGATCCCAGAACATCGAACAAGGTTCTGTATCTGAGACCACCAGGCAACATCCTTTCGCACAACGAGCTCGTTTCTCTTTGGGAAAAGAAAGTTGGCAAGACCTTCGAGCGGGTCTATGTTTCTGAAGAAGAAGTTCTGAAGAAGATCCAAGGTTCTACTTGACAAAAAAAAAAAAAAACTCTTCTTTTTGCCTTATGATTTAATTGATCGTTCGATCGTTGTTAACCCTTTTCTCTTTCAGAATCTCCTGTTCCATTGAACGTGATTTATGCAATTAATCACTCGGTCTTCATCAAGGGCGATCAGACCAACTTCGAGATCGAACCATCATTCGGCGTGGAGGCCTCGGAACTCTACCCCGATGTCAAATATACTTCTGTGGATGAATACCTGAATCGTTTTCTGTAAGAGCAAGTAGAAGATTGTCGCTTTTCAGTACTTATGGTTGCAAATAAATCGTATGTTCATGTTTGTTATCTGCGTGAATTCCATCGTAGTTTAGTATCTCTTTGTCCTTGTAACTGCTTGTGTGAGGTTTGAGACAATCAATAAAGTCATTCTCATAGAGAAGACGCAGTTGTAATCAAGTTAAGAACATGAGAAGTCCATTAAAAAATTGTAACTTGAGAAGCTCTGGAGCATGTTCTTCTCCAAGGTTTCTGTTAAATGTTGGATGTTTTAGATTATGAGCATCGTGGCAACTGCTTAGAGCTCCATTGCTACCGTACCATTGGTTTTGTTGTTGGCCTTGTCAGTGACAGAAATTCCCTATCGTACTCTTTTTTTTTTTTCATACTTCTATCAAATGGCTGCATTGCATATCTGTTATCAAATTTTGAAATCCTTCAGGAGGAGGATGATGATCGAGTTAAATTAGAAAATATATATTTTAATATGTTATAAGTAGCTATAGAGCAGTGACTATTTATAATTGCTAAAACAAAGATATTTTCAATATGAAAAATATAATAGAATACCCTTATAATTATTTTTTAAGAGGTTAGTTCGTTTGATTTTTGGGCATTAAGAATCTTGTGTCACTTTCCTTACTCATTCTGAGTCAAGTATGATACAGACTTGATAGGTCTGTTTAACTACCGAGTCAGATCGAACATGGCACATTTCATTAGGGTTTATATTTCTTACACCCTGACGAAGAACAACCATCCAATTTTTTTAATAATTTTATATGATATAATAAATATAATAATATGCGTGGTAGAGACTCTCTCTACTTTCTTCACCTACCATATATTTTCTCAATTTCTCGATTATATTCAAACTATATATATCTTTATTGAATTTAATAATATTTAACTTTTTTAAAAAATTTAAATGTTAAACTCTCTGCAATTTAATAATTATAACAATTAGTCAATTATTATCATGGAAGAAGAAGTGTGTCTTCTACGATAATTCTTTTGATATGTCATGATCAATATCACAATTTATTATTATGGCAATTCTTTTATGAATCAATTATATTGGTGTCATTTTTGTTCCTCTATTTATATTTTTGTTGCAACAAGCAACAAAGAAAGATAAATTAACTCAATTCAAAAAGTTAAGTGGAAACTGTAGAAAAGAAACATAAATTTTACTGCGTAGAAGCTATAAAAAAATGATGGCAATTCTTTTGTTTTGTTTTTTGAGATCCTTATTTTTTTTGAAAAAACAAAAACAAAAATAGTAAACTCTGGTGTTGTTCCCTTAAACAAACACTCACAAAAGTTGTGTTCCTAGTCAGATTACACTTAACAAAGATTGAGAAGGTAAAATGTCACAACGTAACCATTGCCTTTTGTAGGTCAATTGATAAGATTTGGGAGATATTAGGGTTCTCATTGTTTGGATAAAAGAAGGAAACTAAAGTTATAAGTAGTGCATAACTTTTTTAGAGGATAGAATCAACTCATCTTAATTAAATAATCTTTTCATGCAGCGAAAGATCGAATGCAAGTAAGAGCTGTCTTGGACTATAGCCCATAGCCCAGCCCTTTTTAGTTCCGTCCAATTTTTAATTTTTCAAGCATCAGCTCTTTTTTAAAAAAAAATTATTATCTCTATAAATTTTCTTAAGTAATGGATTTTTTTTAACAAAATAAATAAATAAACAAATGGAATTATTGAATATGAAGGGAAAGTATTAAATTAAAATCAAATTGAGGTTGAACAAAATTCATCTAGTAGGTATGAGGGATAAGGATTATGTTAGTCTAAATCCAGATTAATTTAGACTTAATTTAACTAAGTTATGATAGAATATAATTTAATTGGATTAAACAAGTTCAATCTAAGTTAAAAAATTTTTGAAAAAATTTATTGTCTTCTCTCTTTTGAAAAAAAGGTTTTGAAAAAATTTATCAAAGTCTTCTCTCAAGACGGGAGCCTTGCACCGGGCTGCCCTCTCTTTTGGTTTTATTCTATTCGCAGTCTCACTTCCACCGCCTGAAGAGGAGAAGTCCTTTTTCTCTTCTTTATATTGTTTTCACCAACAACAACCTTAGTCCTTGCAACTCTTTTTTTACTTTTTTTTTTTTTTTTGGTCGTCAAAGCTAACCAAGACGGTTAGAAAAGTAAATAAGACTTCCATTCTCTTGAGTGCTTCTCGAGTCTGAGTAGGAAGCAGAATGTCAAGTAGCCGAGTGTTGAATTCGCCCAAGTCAATCGAGTTCTTCCACGTCAAGACACAAGTCGTCTGACTACCAAAAGACGAGTACCGCGACTTGAGTTAGTTGAATACTCCAACTGCTAAGTGCTAGATCGATAGAATTTATATATTTCCATAATTGTATGATATTGTCCACTTTGGACCTAAACTTTTATGATTTTATTTGTAGACTCTACTTAAAATGTCTCATTCCAATAGAAATATCTTCCATCTTATAAACTCATGATTTTCTCCATATATTTTCAATATGGGACCTTGATTGTAATCCCAACACTGAGTTGACCGAGAGTTAAGAGATGCTGAGTGGTTGTTTCGCCGGAGTGCCTAATTGGGAGAGAAGTTGCCCACTACCAAGTCGAATGTTGAACGTCGAGTCAGGAGAGAAGTCGCCCGATTGTCAAATATTGTCAGATTATCAAGTGCTCAGGGGTGGAGTTCAGGTGCTCAGGAAAGTACTCTCGAGTGAGTTTCTGAGTGCTCAAAAACTGAGAAGCTGAGATTTGTGTTTAATGCAGTCTCCTTAAACATGTTCACCCCACCTCTGGTTGTGTTTCGAGGTTGTCGTGGGACGTCTGTTTCCCAAGATAGAGAGGCAAACAACAATTCACACCAAGTACTAGTGGTCACGGTGAACTGAAAGGTACCCGAATGCTATTATGGGTATTTTGCCGAGCAAGAGATGCACAATAGAGAAAGCGAGGGAGAACGCAAGTGGATGGAGATTCTCTTCTTCTTTTGCTATATCTTTCACTTTTTTCTACTCAAGATTCAACCTCCTTATATAGGAGTGCCTCCCCTTTGGCTACGTTAAACGACTGAGTAAAGATCACTTATTGCCTTTAATGCCTGGATCAAAATGTTGCCCCCGGCCATTACACCCGAACGATTCTAGATTCACAATTAATCATCTGGTTAATTCTTCCGTTATACTTTTGAACAAGTAGCAAAAATAAAATTCAATTGACAAAACATTGATTGATTCAATTAGACAAATTTTGTATTGACCAGTCCGACATTCGATGTGTGCAGATTATACTTGCACACAAGTCAACTTAATTCAGTACAATCTGAGTCTTAGATTTGCACCCCCCATACATCCACACGTGAAAGAAAATCTCTCCCCATACATTTGTTCACAACATACATACTTGTGCAATAATATAAACCAATCATCTAGCCATAAAACTCCTAATATATGACTAAATCTCATGGAGTCTCTTTTTTTTTATCCATTTTTTCATTCATACTTTTGACATTTATTACATTAAGTTCAAGTCCCCTAACTCTAATTTTTTGATCCATCCTTATAGCGACACTCACGTAACAACACAATGCATTCTTATAAGTAATCGTCACTCAAATATATGAGATGTAAATTAAAACATCATTCACTATGACTTTTACAATATCAAATGAGATACAATAAAGGAGTTTACCTTAAGACTATGCCTTTAGAGAGGTAAATCAAATAATTTACCCAAATCTTAAAACTCATGTCGTACTATTTCTAATAAAAGTGAAAGGAGTTGATTTAGGATTGTATTGCTATTGTAAATGGAGACCATAAATGGAGATGATCTCACTCTTGCATCATGATGATGCAGGATGATCTTTTCTTTTCTTTTAAAATAATAATCTAAATCCAAACAATTACTAATCTTCCAATTCATTATGTTTAACTTGTCTTTGTTCCAGCCTCAGCACAGTTTGTTGCTATCTACTTCATGATTTTCATATCAGAAATAAATTCAATTATTATCCACTACAGAACTCTAATTTTATTGTATTATAGACCTCAATTGTTAATGCACTGCCTGCTGTCTTTTCTGGATAGTTTGTTTATGTGACTACTCTGCCAATATCTTCGAGTAGTTAACTTGCCTTCTTAATTACAAAATAGGGAGTACAGGCAATAAAACAATTGAAAATCATCTTCAAATGCTCCATTAAATCTCCTTATTATATATCTAATGAATAGTGTTTGAAGCCATCTCCAATGCTTCATGGAATCTCTTTGTTGGAGTTTGTACCAGTGACATTGGTTGTAGATTTAATTAATTGCTCTTCTAATGCGCTTTCATTTGTATAATTGCCGCCATGTGAATTTATTGTATCAAGAGTAGAGATACAAGGTCAGCTGATCAAGAGTCATAACCCAACATTAGCTCTATATAATATAACAGGTTTAATTATCATTTTGTAAAACTTTCCTTTATGTCTTAGTGGTATTTTACAATCACAAAGAGCATTTGATGTTCTTCTCCATTTCAACTATCTTGTTTATATTTTATTTAAGACATCTCTCCCAATCCTTCTATCTTTTTGTAAAAATGATCTTAAATACTTAAAATTCTTACAAACAACTCGTTATCTCCTATCTTAATAATTGTCTGATTACATCTAATATTATTAAGCTTAAATAATATATATTCTGTCTTTATTTTACTAAGCCTAAAACCTTTCATTTTTAGAGTTTTCCATCAAAATTCAAATTATATTTAGCATTACTCCTTCACATGTCGCATCTACTAAAACATATCATCTGCAGACAACATGCACTATAGTACCGTATATTGGATATGTCCAATGAGTCTGTCTATGATTAATATAAAAAAATATGAATTTAACATTGATATTTGATATAACCCTATCTTTATGGGAAACGGTTTGGTTAATTTTAAAATTTTCACTCTTGTTATTACATCATCATACATATTCTTAATTAGTTCTATATATTATGTTAATACTTCTATTTTCTAAAATTCTCCATATAATTTCTTTGGAACTCTATCATAAAATTTTTCTAAATCGATGAATATCATAGATAATTTTATTTTTATTTCCTATATTTTTTAATTAATTATCTGAAAATATATATAAATTTTCCAGGCATAAATCCAGTAATTATATCTTGATATTGTGATAAAGGAAAATTGTTCTCTTTTGAAATCCAATAATGGTATCATCTATGATGACTATTTCACCCTCTAATGGCATTTTCGATATGAAAATATGATATTTTTTTAATTTTTAAAAAGGAGAGATCTTTGATGATTTTGATAATTATGGATGTTTTTTTTTATTTTTTGTTCAATATTTAATTAATCTTGAATTTATACTAGTTTTTAAAGATATAAATATTTTTTTAATACAAGATAAATATGTATATCATCAAAATATATAATGATAAAAGATTTCTCATGAAATATTATATTTGAATAGATATTCAACGTATGGTATACATTGATTGTGCTATCTTAAATACCAATTATATTCAAATGATCACCATCAAATATCACAAAATATACAAACATAGTGGATCCCTTGCTATCATGTAATAACGAGTGATAAAGTTGTGGAGATTATATCTATATAAGCTGGTGCTCAATCCATATCCTTTTGAAGATATAAATGCTTTGATATACTATGGACGAGGTTAGAGATAACTCAGCACCACCTAATGGATCACACCTTCATTCATGCTCACACATTCATTCGGTTGAGGTTTTATACAAGATTGTCCAGAGGTATGATTCAGTTAGTTACTATGGAACAGATTTATTATAGTGGATAAGGATCGAATTTTGACGAAATTAAGATAATGTCCTTTCTGTAATAGTTAACTGACGAATTTTATATTTTACTATAGAGGTTCAATACAAGGAGATACCAACACTAAATTTATTATGATAAGTAATAGATTGTGTAGCGGATCCAAATTCCAATGGTCTCGAATGACTCCGATCCGAGGTGACGGCAGACTTGCGTCATGATGACGCAGGATGGATTAGTTGGAGACATCGTCCATCAGCCCAGTCGCATCCGGTGGTTACTTTACTTTTTAAAACAATAAAAAATACGCACCTGCTTAATCTCTGCCACACACATTCTTTGATTTGTCTTTTGCTTAAGCCTAATGACTGGTCATTTTCATCCCTCTCGCGATTTGTTTTTCATAATGACTTACTTAAACCCAACTAATTGGGAGAATTAGCATGGCCTTGCCCCCAGGAGACTTACCATTCACGTATTCCCGGACCGTGACTGAACAACGTCAGCTGATCACACAACAAAAATAGACCGGAATTCCACACGGTTGGTCAACCAAGAAATTGGTCCCCACCTGAACCGCTCTCCGCCAAACCGGACGGTTCAGTTTAAGTGATAAATTAATCCAAAAATGTCTAGGCATTTCGTTGTCTTCACCTACCACGCGGCTGTTAAGAGCCGATTGATGGACCGGCCCGGTCCAGGCCGGTCCGGTTCGTAAGACCATCAGCCAGGATTCTCGGATTGTCTATATAACTAACAATTGAGATTTCTCTACTGGCAGGGTAACACGCGTCATTCTTTGCCGAGTAGCAAACGCGTCGTTTCTGTGACCTTCTCGCCGGCGATGGAAGCGAACGGCTACCGCATAACTCACAGCGCCGACGGGCCGGCGACGATCTTGGCCATCGGCACCGCCAACCCCACCAACGTCGTCGATCAGAACGCTTATCCCGACTTCTATTTCCGGGTCACCAACTCCGAGCATCTGCAGGAACTCAAAGCCAAGTTTAGGCGCATCTGTAAGATTTATGTAGTTTGATTGAATCAAACAGAATGATCGATGATCATGTTAGGAATTGGTGGTTTGGTGGATTTATGTGGGTGCGCCTGACCTGTTCGATTACTTGTGTAGGTGAGAAAGCGGCCATCAGGAAGAGGCACTTGTACTTGACTGAGGAGATTTTGCGGGAGAATCCTAGCTTGCTGGCTCCCATGGCGCCGTCGTTCGACGCGCGGCAGGCGATCGTGGTGGAGGCGGTGCCGAAGCTGGCGAAGGAGGCGGCGGAGAAGGCGATCAAGGAGTGGGGCCGCCCCAAATCGGACATCACGCACCTCGTCTTCTGCTCCGCGAGCGGAATCGACATGCCCGGCTCCGACCTGCAGCTTCTCAAGCTGCTCGGGCTCCCGCCGAGCGTCAATCGCGTGATGCTCTACAACGTCGGGTGCCACGCCGGTGGCACCGCCCTCCGCGTCGCCAAGGACCTCGCGGAGAACAACCGCGGCGCGCGGGTGCTCGCCGTCTGCTCCGAGGTCACCGTGCTCTCCTACCGCGGCCCCCACCCCGCCCACATCGAGAGCCTCTTCGTCCAAGCTCTGTTTGGCGACGGCGCCGCCGCGCTCGTGGTCGGGTCCGACCCCGTCGATGGCGTCGAGCGCCCCATCTTCGAAATCGCCTCGGCATCCCAAGTAATCACTGCTCCAGTCGAAATTAACCAAAATTCGATCTTTTGATATCGAACGAAACTTAAAAATCAAATCTTTGGCACCGCAGGTGATGCTTCCGGAGAGCGCAGAGGCGGTGGGCGGCCACCTCCGCGAAATTGGGCTGACCTTCCACCTCAAGAGCCAGCTTCCGTCGATCATCGCGAGCAACATCGAGCAGAGCCTGACGACTGCGTGCTCGCCGCTGGGGCTGTCGGACTGGAACCAGCTGTTCTGGGCGGTTCACCCCGGCGGCCGAGCGATCCTGGACCAGGTGGAGGCGCGCCTCGGACTGGAGAAGGACCGGCTCGCCGCGACGCGGCACGTACTCAGCGAGTACGGCAACATGCAGAGCGCCACGGTGCTGTTCATCCTGGACGAGATGCGGAACCGCTCGGCTGCGGAGGGCCACGCCACCACCGGCGAGGGGCTCGACTGGGGCGTGCTGTTGGGCTTCGGCCCGGGACTCTCCATCGAGACCGTCGTCCTCCATAGTTGCAGACTGAACTAGCAATCATCACTGAATTGTTCCAGTCTGCATCCAAAAGTTGTTAATTTGACGCTGCTTCGTAAATTTTCACCTGGAGTCTGAAAAGAAGAAGGTCCCTGTAATAAGATGTATGATATATATATTTGACGTCTAATTTCAGAAATTCTATTTGGTTAGTCAAGTTCTTATCGAAGACTGAAATTTGGAAGGATAAGAACAAAAGCACCATTCAGCGTGGCTCTTCTCTTACTTCTCTAACACGAAATTTCCATAGTCAACAATTTTAATCAAAAAAGTGAATCATGATGGCAACAACTAAACGTCAAATTTGTTTGGTACCGTAATTTCTCTTTCAATTCAACCTCAAATTCTTTTTCTTTGGTGTCTGAATTCTTTCAACCTCTCTTCAGGCATCTCTCTTCTTCTTTGTCTTCCTTTATAAGAACCTTCTCCTTGTTCCTACGCACGCCATTGCGTCATTTGCTTCTACCTACAACATCATTTATAATATGTTACTTGTTCTACAAATCTCTGATAAAGTCAATGCAAAATATTTTCTCAAATTAAAGCACATATTTTAAATTTTATTTAGAATATAAGACAAATTTTAAATTAATATTTTTTTTACGATGCCAAAAAAAATAAAAAAAAGATATCATGCTCTTTGATAAAAAATAGATAAAACTAAAACACATAGCTTGCTTTAGAAAAGCTGCCATAGTTTAATCAAAGTTGAGACAATCTCAATATTTTTGTAATACATAAACTTTAAAGCATCTAATAGGATAAACAATTAGTCGTCCGCCAGTAAATTACGTAGTACAAATCACCCTCATCAACAAAATAAAAATCAAAAACAAGAAATTAAAAAGAAAGATGATGGTGGATACTGAAATCAGCTTCTTTAATGGAAGAAATACAGCTTCTAGATCGCCATTTTCATTTCTATCTTGTTATGAGGAGCATAGCCAAGAAGCTTGATGTCAGATGCAACAAACGAATCTATGTCCTTCTTCAGAGGGTTAAGTTTTAGAACCTGTGTTGAGAGAATAAAAAGTGTTCAAAACGGCTGTGAAATTTATTTCATACTGAAGACCTTTTCCATTGCATTACTACTCACTGGAAATAGTTTGGGTTGCTTCTGAAGTTGTTCCTCAAGAGGTCTTATATGAGTTCTATAAACATGAGCATCTCCAATAACATGGACAAAATCTCCAGGAGATAGATCTAAAACATTAAACCATTAAGCCAATGCAACTTATGATAATGAGAAACACAGCATATCATATTGCTACTAATGCCAGACTTCAAATTCAATCCAACACAATATGCGTTCACTATGAAACAGGCTATTATATAACTGTAAAAGAGGTTGATGAATATTTTTTTCCTTTTAAATAGAAAACAAATTTGAAGCAAACACATATGAACCATTTTCCAATCAATATACTAAAGATTAGACATGGGCAAGTATGTTCACTAAAGAGCATGCTATACTTTGATTTTTGAATGTTTGTGGATGACAAAAACATAATGGATTCTGTGGCACCACATGCCAGTTCAGATTGATGCCCCAATCATATCAAATATTGGACACCAAGATATTCAAAACCTAAACATTCTTGCTTCTCTATGATGGGCTTTAAGGATCTGGTAATAGGCTTATAGCTAATTTCCAAACGGGCAAGCTTTATTGTAGCAGAAGACATATATGGTTGCTGAAACAATGTCATTCTTTAGATTCTAGTTATTTATATTTTCTTTTCTAAGATCCACTTACTAATGCTTCTGCGTTTTGTATTTCTTTCTTATGGAATATTTATGACTGGACATTATATCAGTATATCATCCCATGGACTCGTGCATGTTTATCTCTTCTAGCTTATTTTTACTGCTGTCAAATTTCCTCTCCTCTAGTGTGTATTGATTATTCTGCTAATCAATTTCACTCATTGTAATAAGAATATCTATAAGTTACCGATGACACAATTTTTGTCCTAAACCTTGTGCCATTTGGCGGCCAATTCTTCAATTATAAACCGATACCAATACACTGAAGTCAGTTTTTAGCGAGCCAGTTTTTTAATGAGCATTTGGAAAGGTATATGAGCACAGGGAATGAAGATCACACTACACATTATAGAAGATACTTTCCAATGTCCAAAAAATAATAATAATAAAGAGTGAGAATAATATACCACAGACTTGAGCAATCATGCATGTCAAAAGTGAATATGATGCAATATTAAATGGCACACCAAGACCCATATCGGCAGACCGTTGGTACATTTGGCATGATAATTCCCCATTAGCCACATAGAACTGAAAAACATGATAATAAGATGAAATTAACAAAAAGGCTAGAACTGAAGAAGATCGTGATAAATAAAAAACCAAAAAAAAATTATAAACATATATTATGGTTGTTAACAGAAACAACTGTATATATAATGTATAAAATTGTTTACTCTTGCTGTACAGGAATGGTGTGTACTTCAGCAAATTAACTGTGATAACTAATGGATAATATATATATATATATATATATATATGATATAGATTGCTGGCATTGTTTGCTATTTATATTTGCTGTTTTAACTGAAGAAAAAAAAGAACAATTCTGCTCAAAATAAAAAGAAAAAACATGTAAGTCATAGCATATGGCACATCATAATTTTCATCAATCAGATTGACTTATAAGATGAATTAAATTAAAAGAAGTTTTGCAAAAAGAGAATTAGAATTCAAAATGATAGCTCAAGCAATCAAGTTTGGTTGCAAAATATAAATCTATGATTCGATAGTACTTGAAACTTTGAATGACCACTGACTTGTGCAAACATATGACAAGGAGGAAGAGCCATTTTCTTAAGATCCGAAGGATTCCAAGCTGATAGGATTATTCGGCGGTCGTCTGGATTATGTTTAATTTTATCTATTACATCCAATAACTGATCAAATCCTTTTCCAGTGTAGTCAGCATACATGTTAGTGTATCTGCAGAATATCCATGCATGATTAAGAAAAACATAAAAGGAGAAATTGATAGAAATAGTTGTGCAGATATTTTCATAATTATCTCTTACTCAGCACCAAAGTGCCTCCATTGAAATCCATAAACAGGTCCGAGGTCTCCTTCCTCCCTATCAATCAAGCCAATACTGGAAACAAAAAGTACATGACCATCAGATTTGCAAGGTTGATATATGAAGTTAACAGAAAAATGTAGCAAGACGAGTTCATGCCTATCAAGGTACTCTCTTGATGCATTGCCATCCCATATGTGAATGGCCTTTTCCTGTAAAACCTGAGAAGATACGATCTTTTTTTAGCTCACCAAAGGAATTAGTTTCATCATTGTGAAATTTTTGCAACAAATAATTCTTTTATAATTTCATTCATGATAAAATATAGTCTATACAGTGCAGAGAGAGTTATCAAAAGATAACTTACTTTAAGGTATATAATTATTGACATTACAATACTAGAAAAGCATCTTCATATTTACATAATACCAAATATATATAATTTAATAATGGAAAAAGGCCTTCCATATGCACTAACTAAGCCACAATACCTTTGCATTAGTAGAACCACTTATAAACCACAGAAGTTCTTCCACAACACCTCGCCAAAAGACCCTCTGATACAATAAACATATTATAACTGTCAGCCAAAATAAGTGAACTAGATAAAAAGCTAGTTGCATATGTTATGGAAATATTATATGCTCCCAACAAATGCATTAGTAACATATTTCAGGAATCTAAATTTTCTTTCTTAAAACATTTAGGATTTTCAAATCAAAAGTACACATGTTCTTCAATTGCCCATATTCTGTTGCAGATTTTTAAACAAATATACATAATATTCAAACACACTGACACAAAGTTTGGGTGGAATCAAGCAAAAGCATATAAGTAGGTCCTTGTCGGTACCTTAGTTGTCAGCAATGGAAATGATCTCCGCAAGTTAAATCGCATCTATATCCGATACAAATTGTTAGGATGCCCATGAAGTACTGAAGGAAACAAAGTATCAACAAGAAAAGTTAATGAAAATATCTAAATTTACCTGACAACCAAATTTAGATAATGTTCCAGTGCCTGTCCTATCATTTCTCTGAGCACCATTGTGTATGATATCCTCAACAATTCCAAGATAAACATATTCTTCATGCTTTTTGTAAATAAATTCAGGAAGAAACAAGAAATCCTGAACATTAAATTTATCCGTAGCTAAATGATGGCCACCATTCATCTCCCCATCAGTTGAAACATGAACTTCAGCAGATGAGCGTTGTGCCCGAACATATGTCACAAATGAATATCTGATGTCATTCTCCACCAAAGGGAAGGAAGAGTACCATGACCGAAATACAGAAGCATCTATTGGAGGCATGAAAGTATCACATTCAATGGATGCCTCAATGTCTGTTAGGTGAATGGCTTCACATCCAGGTGCATTAATCACTTCCCTGCAAGCAAACACAATTTATAAATGCTATTTTGTAGACAGATACAAGACATTTTTTATATGACTTTACCTTAGTACTGAGCCACCTCCTATGACAAACACTTTCTCAATCAACAAACAATATGGGGTCGTTGACAAAATCTCCAAGGCAGAATCCATGCTTCCACATACAAGGGTATTCTCAGATGTTGTAATATCAAAATTTCCCGAACGAGTCAGCACAACATTCAACCGTCCAGGAAGAGGTCTGTACCGTGGCGGAATACTTTCCCATGTTTTCCTGCCCATAATCACCGCATTCCTCTTTGTGGGATCTGAAGTGGTAACCGTGATTTGCTTAAAAAACTTCAGGTCAGATGGCAGCTTCCATGGCAAACTCCCATCTTTCCCAATACCCAGATCGCGAGTGGCAGCAACAACGATCTGATAACTCCTCTTAGAATCAAATTGGGCAGCACCATTTGAACCCTCCATTGCCAGAACTTTAAGACAACGACTAAAAGTACTCACTTTGGCAAAAGTTCCAGTATCTACTCGACGGCTTCTAACTATAGCACGGCTAAATCCACAACTTCTACAGAAGAAGATACCACCTGAGCCGTGAAACGATAAAAACAAAGAGAGGTTAAGCAATGCAGGTGGGAAATGATGCACGAAGACAATCTTTGAATGCGTAAACTTGAACCGAGTGTAACATGCCTGTGCTCTTTGAGACCGTCAATAGGCGAGAAGATAAGAACATGTGCGAGGAAGGGGAACGGCTGAAAGAATCTGTCCGGCGTGAGGCGACGAGGGCATGGATGAGAGAGGATATCCTTGACGGAGGATTCACAGTCCGATTCGCACCACTGCGCGAAGAGGGGAAGACTGGCGGCCAGTAGGAAGATGTGGAAGGCGGCACAGGAACAGGAAGGGAAGAGGGTTTTTTTTTCGCTGTAAGAACAACTGCTCTCCTTTCCTTTGATTTTTATTTATTTATTTATTTTACAGTAAGAACAACTTGACACATGAGCAATCAAATTTTTTCATTTCAAAAATTTTTGAACTCCAACCCCTAAACTTTTAATTTTTTTTAAAAAAAAAACCATAAATATCAGTTCATGTTGTAAGCATCCGGAATTCTTTCGGACTTTTCGAATATAATATTCCATCACGAATAATCATGTATTCTATTATAAGACACCTAAATTATCAAATTATATATATATACGAGTTTGCTATATTGCGCGACAAACTCGTGTGCGACCCATGCGCGACTCCCTGACTCATCGCCGCTGCCGCCGCCTCGCCCGTGATCGACACGCCACTCGCCGACGCTTCGATCGGCACCAGATTCCGATCGGATAGTGGTCGGAATCCAATATAATTTGCTCGAAAAATATCGCCCCCACTGTGCGCCACAATCTCCGGTCGCGATTTAGCCGGTCTCTAGCCGCGATTTGGTCGGTCTCCGATCGCGATTCGACCGGGATCTGACCCGATCGCTGTCGACAGTGGTGCGCGTCGTTTCCAACGAAATCGCGGTCAGATTCCGGCCAAATCACGATCGGTCTCCAGTCGCGATTTGACTGAAATTCGATCGCGATTTCGTCGAAAACGATGCCCGCGCACTGCTGACCCTGTTTTACCGAATTCCGTCGGATTCCGACCACTATCCGATCGGAATCCGACGTCGGACGGAGTGCCGGCGAGTGGCGCGTCGATCGTGCCCGAGGCGGCGGCCGATCGTGGTCGGACGGCGCAGTGACGACGACGGCAGTGACGTTGGATCGCGAGTGTCATGCACGGGTCACAGATTACGGTCGGCCACCACAGCGACGACGACGACAATGACAATGGATCGCGAGTGTTATGCACGGGTCACAGATTCCTCATCGCACAGCATAGCATTCCTTTATAATATATATATATATATAACTTCACCGAAATCAACCATGGCAAAAATAGCAATAAACCATGAAGGCTTTTTTATCCTTATAATATCATATCAAATCAAAAATAAAAAAAAATATTTGTATTTTCATTATAAAAAACTCCTAATAATTTCTTTAGGAATATGTATTTTATATTTCACTATTATCTATAATTTTAATTTTTTTAAAAAAATAAATAATAAATGGAGAGCCGCTCCCAAATTTTAATAAAAGTCACAGAATCAGAATAATGTTCTCAGCTTTTAGGATAAAAAAATACAATAGAGCACAAAATGAACCAAACTTATGGTTCGGATTGATAAGAAATTATTTATATGCATTCAATATATATCAGATTAATTAAATTTATAAATAAATTAAATAAAAAAATTTTAAAACAATTTATTAATATCCTTGAATAGAGATTTTGAAATACTTTATACAATATTTATAAATAATATTCATTAACAAAATTTATTATATTCCTCAACTAAAAAATTAAATTTATAATATCAAACTTATTAATCAGTCAAATAAATTTAAAAATATAAAAATTTTAAATAACCAATTAAACTTAATTAAATATTTGATAACATTTAAACGAACTAAAATTTAATTAATTTCGATAATTTAATGAATTATGTTGTCAAAGTTTCAAAATATCCAAATCACATAGATAAATTTTAAAATTATCAAATCACGCATCCATATTGATTTTGTCCTTCTGCTCGTTCGCATTCACTCGCCAAATCGATTGCTACAGGATATGTTTATGTGACCATAATTTTAATCAATTATTATAGTGTAGTAATAGATTAAAAAGTCATCTATGATTAAAAATTCACTGCTCTTAATACAGTATATCAAATTGATGTTTAAGGGCATGGATATATTCAGGAGCACTGCCCGAGCACATAGGACCTAGTTCCATATATTTTCGAACTCTTTAGGTCCATCAATTAAACAAAATCAACTAATAAACCTTAGTTATTAAAAAAATCAAAAAATGTATATCTTTATAAAGAAAAGAATTTAAGGATCTCAATTGTAATATTGATTAGTCAATATTATTTATAATATTATTTATATGATTTCTCATGCTTGATTCGTGTTCAAAAAATCGATGTTTTCAATATTATGTATCACATTGATATTTGAGGGCATGTATACATTCAAAAGCACTGTCCAAGCATATAGGTTCTTGTTCTATATCATTCCAAGATCTCTAAATTCGTTAATCACTTTTTGGATGAAATCGGCTAATGGAGCTTAGCGATTTAAAAAATTAAAAAAATTATATCTTTAGAAAGAGAGGAACCCAAGGATCTCAATTGTGGTGTCAATCAGTGAGTATTATCATTGTATCAAATTTATAATGAGTTTTCGACATTATTTCTTATGTCTAATTCGTGTTCAAAAAAGTGTTGCTCTCAATTGAGGAGAAAATTTTTAAACACAAATCGAGCATGAAAAATGATGTCGAAAGTTCATTATAAATGATACGACGATGATACTCACTGATCGACATCACAATTGAGATCCTTGGACTCTCCTCTTTGGGAAGATATATATTTTTTTAATTTTTTTAATAGGTAAGGTCCATCAGTCAATTTCGTCCAAAAGTGGTTGACAGACCTAGAGACCTCAGAGTGATATGGAATAAGGATATATGTTCTCGAGCAGTGCTCCTAAATGTATTCATGCTCTCAAATACTAATGTAATACATGGTATTAAGAGCAATAATTTTTTGAATATGAATCGAGCATGAGAAATGATGTTAGAAGCTCATTATAAATGATATAAAGATGAACTCACTAATCGACACCACAATTGAGATCATTGAACTCTTTTTTTATGAAGATATAATTTTTTGATTTTTTGAATGGCTAAGGCCCATTAAAGCAATTTCATTCTAACAGTGGTTGACAAATCTAGAGAGCTCAGAATGACATTGAACAAGGACTTATATGCTCGAGCAGTACTCTTGAATGTATTCATGCCCTCAAATACTAATACGATAAACAATATTAAGAGCATTGATTTTTTAAACATAAATCAAGCATGAGAAATAATATCGGAAGCTCATTATAAATAATATTGCAATGATACTCATTGATCGACACCACAATTGAGATCCTTAGGCTCTTCCATATAAATATTTTGATTTTTTGAATGGTTAAAGTCCATTAGTAAGTTTCTGAGGCCGGACAGACGAGTCAGTTTGATTCAAAACTAGTTAATGGACTTAGAAAGCTCGGAACGACATGGAACCAAGTCCTATGTGCTCGGCCAGTACTCCTGAATATATTCATATACTCAAACACCAATGCAATATATCATATTAAGAGCAACGAATTTTTGAACATAAATCGGGCATGAGAAATAATGTTAGAAGTTCATTATAAATAATACGACGATGATACTCAATAATTGAGACCATAATTGAGATCATTATATTCCCTTCTTTCTAAAGATATAAATATTTTTATTTTTTGAACAACTAAGGTCCATTAGTTGATTTCATCCAAAAGTGACTTATGAACTTAGAGAGTTCAGAATGACATGAAACCATGTCCTATATGCTCGGTCAGTGCTTTTGAATATATCCATACACTCAAACACCAATGTGATACATCGTATTATGAGTAGTGAATTTTTGAACACAAATCAGACATGAAAAATGATATCGAAAACTCATTATAAATAATTATTGATGACAATGATATTCCTCTCTTTTGAAGATATTGATCGACACTACAATTGAGATCATTGGATTCCCTTATTTTTGAAGATATATATTTTTTGATTTTTTGAATGACTAAGGTCTATCATTTCGTTCAAAAGTAGTTGATTGAACTAGAGAGCTCAAAATAACATGGAATCATTTCCTATGTGCTCGACATTGCTCCTGAATATATCCATACACAAAAACACAAAATGTGATACATCGTATTAAGAACAGCGAATTTTTGAACACGAATCAACATGAAAAATGATGTCGAAAACTCATTATAAATAATATGGTATTGATACTCACTGATCAACACCACAATTGAAATCCTTGAACTTCCCTCTCTCTGAAGATATAAAAATTAATTTTTTGAATGGTTAAGATCTATCAATTGGTTTCATCCAAAAGTAGCTAATGGACCAAGAAAATTCAGAATAATATGAAACTATATCCTATATGCTCGAGCAATACTCATGAATGTATCTATGTTCTCAAAAACTAATTCGATACATCATGTTAAGAACATTGAATTTTTTTTCATGATCACATATGTATACTGAATCAATTGCTAACTATAGCAAACAATTTGATAAACGACCGCAAACTACCGGAGGGGCAAAATAGGTATTGAATACGTGATTTGATAATTTTAAAATTTACCTACGTGATTTAGATATTTCAAAATTTTAGCAATATGATTCAGTAAATTGCCAAATTAATTTTATTCTTTTAACTTAAGTTATCCCCTAACAGTCAATGTATAAAGAATCTCTTCTTTATACATCTCAGTCTCACTTTATTATATTTCACTCTTTGACTATTTAATAATCATGTTAAAATGCTTACAATTATTAGTAATTGTTTTAATGTTTATCTCATCTCAACTTGATTGAGATTGTTTATCCTAATTTATAAATTTATTAAAATAGATAAGAATCGAATTTTATTAAAGCTAAGATAGTATTCCTTCCATAAAAATTAATTATAATTTCTCGCATTACGTAGTCGAACTGTTGGATTGTTCATCGTAGAGATGCATACGGCTCGGAGAATCATTCAGTATAACATGATTCGATTCTCTGGAGGATCTCTCTCTCTCTCTCAATGTGGATTGGCTACTGATTCATCGGCGTGCACAATGCAACAGGTTGACTCTTTACAAATTTGTAAAAAAGCGTTGACAAAGAACGGAGTGGCGTGCATTTTGGCGCTCGGTCGTCCTCCTCCTCAGTCCTCCCTCTTCCCCATCGCCGTTTGCCAACCCACGGCCGAAGACAGAGTCAATGCCATCCGATAAAAAAAAAAGGACAGATTTTTTTTCTTCAGCTACAGCTTGCAATCGCATCGTTGCCTTCGTGTAGCTCTCGCCTTCCCATCAGCGAGGTCTTCTTAAGCTGCTCGATCTCCCATTAGCCCTTTTTCTCTTCTCTAACTGCCGAATTGTTGGTCTCGCCGCAGCCCATTCCCAGGTAATGCTTCTTTCCCCCATTTCATGCAAAAAATGTGATCTTTGAGAAGAAAGTCGATTCCCTTGTGGTGATTGTGAAGGGCTTCTGCAATGCCATTGGACTGTTTTTCATGTCGAGGCAAATCTAAGTTTTTAAGCTATATCAACAATCTATGATGCTCAAAGGAACCCCACATACAATGTTGTGCGTTTGCAAGTGTGTACGAATTGATTAGCAACAGTTGGAGACTTGCAGGATCCATTTAGTATTTCTTGAGTTCTGGACATTTTTCATTACGGCTCGCATTGGATTTGAGTTCTTGTTTCAACAAAATTGA
Organism: Curcuma longa; assembly: GCF_044706935.1. Taxonomy (NCBI): domain Eukaryota; kingdom Viridiplantae; phylum Streptophyta; class Magnoliopsida; order Zingiberales; family Zingiberaceae; genus Curcuma; species Curcuma longa. The sequence continues at coordinate 9,727,707 of NC_133868.1, read as the reverse complement.
CGATGAAGAATCAAATAGACATAGCATAGTTATATCTTGCCATTACTAGAAAGATTCAAAATATATTCCATCTGTAGCTCATACATCTTTCCCTGATAATTTGTTGTTGTTTAAACTGTTATTGAGTTGCACATTTCAGGTGCTTGTTGAAGCATACGCCCTGGCACCTTTCGCATGACCACTTTACTCTGCCTTCTGCTATCTTGAATCAGGTTGAACTTGCAAGCACCAAAAATGTGCGAAGTCATGTCAGGACCGCTGAACCAGCTTCACAAACATGGTATACAAAAGACGAGATATGGCGTGTTTCATCTGTTTGTATATTTTCCTCATCCAATTTTGTTTGTTATTATCAGCAAAAGCATTAGAGCAGTTCAGGATGCAACCATGCAGCCAATGGATTTGCCTGGAAATTTCTGAATGAATTTTCTTTTCAGTTACCTACAAGATCATTTTAATTTCATATATGAAAGCATCTCCTTGTTCTTGAATAGTAGTAGTTTGATTCCTATCATGAGAATATGGCAGTTGCAATAACAATTGCAAGGCATGTGGTCAACCCCAAACTGTAGTAAATTTTAGTTTAAGGTTAGTGTAGAGGAATTTTGTTATCTCGATATACCACCCTAGGATTTGAGATACTTTTAAGTTAGAAATATAAGCAATGGTCGATTTAGAAATCTCATATCAAATCAGGAAGCTTGGTGCCTTCTGTTAGGGACTAACACATTTCAAGATTGTAGATGGCACAAAGAAGTATGAATGCATTACATATCATTCTGTAACTTTTGGAATGATATTTTGGTCTAGTCTATGATTCCTTGGTACACATGCACATAAATATAGAGTCTGTTGGGGCTCTTTACTGAAATACTTAAAATCGTGATAATATCCATTTTCAGGTCTTGATGCGATCTCTGAGGATGATAGGAGAACTAAGATTGAATCGCTAAAGAAGAAGGCACACGATGCTTCCACAAAGTTCAGGTCTTTGTCAAAAAGGCGTAGGAGAAGTGGCAAGGTTATGTCTGTCTCCATTGAGGATGTTCGCGATGCTGAGGAAATGAAGGCTGTTGATGCCTTTCGGCAGATTCTCATTTTGGAAGAGATGCTTCCTTCTAAGCATGATGACTATCATATGATGCTCAGGCTTGTCACTTGCTTAATCTTTATTTTCAAATAACTCCTTTTCTGATTTGTGCCAGTAGCTTGAGAATCAAGCTAGGAATTGTTTCTTTCAAATAACTTCTTTTCAGTTGCTAATCCATCAAGTTTTTATTGTATTTCCTTCATTCTGCCTTGTTAATGCAAAATTCATGTGACTCAGATTTCTCAAGGCCAGGAAATTTGACATTGAGAAAACAAAGCAAATGTGGGCAGATATGCTCAATTGGAGGAAGGAATTTGGAGCTGATACAATTTTAGAGGTAAAAAAAATTGTTTTTTTAGTTGATGAATTTCCTCTTTTCCTGGAGTTATTTCTGTCTACGTTAAAAGGTAAGTTATATGATGGAACATGTGCAACACAGTGTAGCACATTTCTGAGTGATGTAGCTTGCTACAGACTTCCTTCAAAGTCAATTTCATATTAAAAAAAGAAACTTCGTAACCTAAAATCATTAATTTGCAATCAACTATGCTCATCTTACTTTTAGTTTGGTAATCAATTTTCAATTGTTATCTTGATTCTATATACTTATTTTTCTTTGCTACATGTTTATAGTCAGTGGCATTTCAGCATAACACATTCTTCTTCCTCTTTCCATTGTACATTAGGACTTTGAGTTCAAGGAACTTGATCAAGTCTTAGAGTACTATCCACAAGGTCATCATGGCGTAGATAAAGACGGCAGACCTGTCTATATTGAAAGGTTGGGTCAAGTTGATGCCAACAAGCTGATGCAAGTCACAACCATGGATCGATATGTTAAATACCATGTAAAAGAGTTTGAGAGGACTTTTGCTGTCAAGTTTCCGGCTTGTTCAATTGTGGCAAAACGACACATTGACCAGAGCACTACCATCATTGATGTTCAGGGAGTGGTATGCATGAGATGACTTTTCACTACCTTTCAAATATATCATAGTCTTCATCCTTTGTCAATGTTTCATTTTTCTTTCTTCATGTCTCAGATATCTCTTTTGGCTCTAATAATGTAGGGTGTTAAACAATTCAGTAAGGCAGCAAGAGAATTGATAGCATGTCTTCAAAAAATTGATGGTGGCAATTATCCTGAGGTACCTTAAGTATTAAGATACATAATTTCTAATGGATTATTATACTGCTAGAATCTTCAATCTGTAACTATTCGATCTACTTCAGACCTTGTGCCGCATGTTCATCGTCAATGCAGGCCAGGGATTCAGACTGCTTTGGAATACCATAAAGTCCTTCCTAGATCCCAAAACTACTGCCAAAATTCATGTAAGAAATTTTGCCTCTAAATGCAGTCAACCAAACATAAGAACTCAGCAGTCAGCATCCAAAAAAATTTCTCACAGGTTTTAGGAAACCAGTATCAGAGTAAATTGCTAGAAGTAATTGATGCCAGGTATCTTCTTTCATCTGGAGGTTGGGAAGATTCAGGTTCTCTTAATAATTTGCTCATTTCCAACTCCTAACTTCATGGGTTGATTGACAAGTGAATTGCCGGAGTTCCTTGGTGGCACTTGCAACTGTGAAGGTGGATGCCTTCGATCAGATAAAGGTCCATGGAAGGATGTTGAAATCTCGAAGGTGGTTGTTTCCCATCCATTTTTGCTCATACTCTAATTTCTCGCTTGCAACCTTCTGCATGATATTGCATCAAAAGTTTAAAAAGAGAATATTATCCAAATTTTAAGCATCAACACTCTTTGAAAAATTGACAAAGTAGATTGTTCAAAATGGTGCCGAGGAAAAAAAAACCATTTTTGAAGTAGTGTTGTATCCTAAGATGACAATGATATAATCTTTTCCCCTTTTCTACTTTCTCTGTAAATTTTGGTCTTCCTTGGAATTAGTGATACTGAAGTGATTCTTGTTTAATGAAGAAGCATGATTCCTTCTCTCCCGAAGCACACTTAACAGCCGATGATAAGTGTTCTATTTCTCCCAGCCCCTCAAGGAGCACTATTGAGCACCCACAGATGTCACCTGTACGGGAAGTAGACAATACAAAATGTCAGGTAACTTCTAGTCAACCATTACCATTTCATATTCATGATATTTGAATATGCAAAATTTTCAATTGCTAGTTGCTATGATCATCAGCTTTAGCTTAGGTTTAAATCAAGAAATATATCCTTAATGGTTTACCTTTCCTCTTGAAGATAACAAATCAAACTCTTCTATATTTGAGAATAAGAAATCATATAATACAAATAAAAACTATTGTAGTTCTACTGGACTCGATATCATGATAATGGAAATTTGCTACACTAGCATTTAAACATAAGAATTTTGCATTTACAGAGTACTCGTGAAGAATTCCCTGCACCATGTTCATATGGAGGTTTTGATCCATATGTGGACAAGGCTGTGGATGCTAACTGGAGCAAAAAGTTAGACGTCTCTAAAGGTCCATATCATACTTTCAATCTACTGTTACTCCAAAATTTACAATCCACTCGCATTACAGGTTCTTATGATGTCTCTGAAATTTACAAAGGTCCAGATGGATCTAGTAATCGGATTTTATCTGGAGCCATGTCGATTGTCATGGGAATTCTTACCATGGTCCATGTTGGTCAGAATATGACACGGAAGATTGTTGATGCAGACATCGACAACTGTTCTGGCAAAATGCACCAAAGACAGCTACCAGCATCACCTGTCTCAGCAGTTGAATACTCATGTGCATTGAGACGCCTGGGAGAGCTTGAAGAGAAGGTAACTATTCTCAGCAATAAGCCCACTGAGATGCCACCTGAGAAGGAAGAGATGCTAAATGCTGCTGTTAAGCGTGTGGATGCTTTGGAGGTGGAGCTTGCAGCAACAAAGAAGGTATCAACTTGAAGAAGTGTTAAGGAAAGATTTTTTTTTTAGACGGACGATTAAACATATATTCAACATATGTTGATGGCAGTGATGCATATTCAACACAGGATGCTCTTAAATGCTGAGAAACTAACATGAGTTCATATATTTCTCCAAAAGACCTGCCATAAAGAAGAAAAAAATAATGTACTATCTAGTACGCTTAAAAACTTAATTCTATTTATTCAATACTCATTAGTGTTCTTCTTCTAGTAAATTTATTTGGTCAGATTTGCATTATGAAACATAATAGAGAATAAGCATTTGCTGCTTTGGCATGAGAGATTTTTTTATAGATAAGTGAAACTTGTATGTGAATCTAGTGAGCCCTAATAATCATCAAGGCAGGTATTGTGTAGTGAGGCTCTATTTATGGCATGTTTGTCATTATTTTCTAGATGAGTGACCTTCCCCCAATTTGTGTAGTCATTGTAGATCCAAAGATTATGAGTTCTATACTGGCTATTATGTTTAAAAATGGCTCCTAACCTAGAATAAAAGATGCAATTATCTAATGCTTCTAGTTTATGGTGTTTTTCAGGCTCTTGAGGATACTCTAGAGAAGGAGAAGGAGCTTCTTGCTTATGTTGATAAGAAAAAGAAGAAAAAGAAGTTTGTAAGTGTGACTATTTTTTTCCCTTTCGATCTTATTTAAGGACAGTGGGAGATTCTATTTCAGGTAGTATGAAAAAACAAACAAACAGCAAAGTCCTAAACAAAGAAGTTTCTGAAACAAAAGGGGGAAATAAACACAAAGAAGATGCCAATTAAAGCTAATATGAATTGAGCCAACAGAAGATGTAATATTTTGGAAAAATTCTAATTTTAAAACTTCTGGTTTATTCTGAGAGCTTATGGATGCAAAAGTACCCTTAGTTTCGAGTGCATATCTTATTTAAGGACAAAGCCAGGATTGTGAAGCTACTCTAGAAACATCACTCTTTATCTCCCTCTCTTGATCTTTTACTTCTGTTTCTCTCAATTGCAGAATCCATTTTTCTGGAAGTAAGGAAAAAACTCTGCTCTACTGAAACAAAGCATGAATCTGGAATTAGCAAGTTGTCGCCATAAACGATCGAGTGACTAAAGCATGAATCTGGAATTAGCAAGTTGTCACCATAAACAACCGAGTGTACTTTAAGTGTCACTTATGTTTGCGAGACTGATCCAAAGTTTGAGTTGAGTATCTAAGTCATGACCTTTACTCTAAATCATATTGTATTGTCCTAAACAAGTCTTTTTGTGATGTAAATAATTATAAACTAAATACACTTTTTGCTTCTGTTTTCAATAAATTATCCTTGATGAAGGTTTCATTGTTTCAATGCTCATCCTTATATCCTTGTATTAACATTGAGCATTGTGCAACACTGCGCTGGCATCAAAGAAAGACTTCTTGTAGGATTCGCGCAAAGCACAAAGCCCACATTCTTGAAGTCGAACTAATAGGATCACTAGAAGGATAAAGTGTTACCTGTCAGAAAGGGTTTAAGAATATTTACATGGAACAATGGTGTGTACTAAAGCAATGGGGAAAATGAACAGATTGGCTTCCAGAGAGATTGGTGAGTCTTATTTTCATCATTGTGGATGGAGAAAGAACTCAATTTTTCTTTGAGTTAGCATTCTTACTATGCCAGCACAGCATATTTAATGGTTTTTTATAATGCGTCTTTAGCCTTTACTAGTTAAGTAAAGAAGTATTACCTCTATTATGGTGCCTCTTTTATTTGATTTTCAAGCAAGTTCATAGCATCTGTTCAAATTTTTTCTTTCTTGATTTAGTTATGTTTTGGTCGAATAAATCAGTCGTATACCATGTCAAACAGAAGCTATCAGTTATCACTTGATGTTCAAATTGTAAGTATGCCTGCCTCCAACTCTTTTTCTTCGTTTGAAGTTCTTGAACAAAAGAATACTGGTGAATCACTTATTCGATTATAGAAGCAACTGTAGAAATATTTAACCTGAGATGTAAAATCTACTAGAGAAAGGATAGTTGAAACAATGCCCAAATGGTATCAAAAGACCCGAGAACCTTGCACTTGCTGTTAAAATTAAACGATCCAAAAAGTTACCCATAGATGGCCACTTCCTGATAAAATTGAACTAATTGTTGAAGATCAAATAAAAAAATATTAGCAACCTAAAATGCTCAGCCTGAAAAGCATGGTTTCTCCCAACCCAACCCTTTTTGTCCTTTTTAACTAAAAAGGCAGACAGACATACGGACAGAAAAAAGAATGTTCGCTATTTTTCAACCATTGGAGAGAAAAGGGAACAGTATCAGACCGATCCCAAACAAACAGGTGCAGTAAAGTAAGAGAAAGCTGCAGAAAGGAGCCAGAACCTAACAGGTGGTAACAGTCGCGGAGCCTGATTTTCAATTGCAAATTCAATAAATGGGCAGCCAGTGCACTTCAGTAATTCCGTCGTCCATTGATTTTCCACAATCGATTTTATAATCATATATGAAAAAGTAAATCAAAAAATTACAATTAACCACGATGGAAGATTCGATCATTGCTCACTCTGTTTTAATGGGGCGAATTCAATAATTTTAAAAAAATTAATATAATAAAAATTATAGATTAACTTTTGTATGTTTTTATAATAATACTTTTAACTTTTTTATATTTTAAAAATATTAAATAATAATAATTATCAAATGTATCAAATAGATCTCGTTGAATATATGGTATCATAAAATTATTTACCATATCGTCCCTTTTAGTAAGCTCATTAGTCCCAATAACCTTAGAGAATTGATTGCTATTTCGCATATCAAAAATAAAATTATCAAGTTTATATTCAAGATGCATTAACTCTATTGAAGAAAAATCAGTGGGATAAAATTGAACAAACTGAAATAATTTTTTTTTCATAAACAAAGAATAAATTTAATGGATCAAGACAAATTATACATAATAATAAATTTATGTTCACCTTGTTAAAGTGACGATTCAACTCTTGAAATTACAAATCTATCACTTTATAAATCGTTTCAACACGTCTAAAATCCAAAAAGCTAAATTTAGAATTTAAAGAGTTGAGAATGAACTTAAATTTAAAATTTTCAATTTTAGCCCTTGGTTCTAGTTGAAACAACGATCCATCTATCCTTAGAGCTATTTCCTTCAACACTTATTCAATAACACAACATAACTCAATTAATCAACTAAAGTTCAAATTTTTTTATCATAAATGCTCAAAAATCGAATCAATCGAAAAGTGAACTGGAATTTCACTTTCACTCACTACACATCACAACCTTCGAAATTACACTTTAGGTACTGAAACTAGTCTAAGCTTCTTCAAACCACAATTTTCGACAACAAGAACCCATGGTGATGACAAGAAATGTGTCACACAACTCTAATGAGAGAAGATGATCGACGAACTAGTTCCACGTCGTGATATTTCATCGCAAAATGGTGCTAATGGATAATTTATGTTGAGGACTTTTCAAATATATGAATAATTTCAAATTTTCAATGACGAATGATGGTGAATCAGCCGCTCAAAATGAAAATAAAGATTTGAGACTATTTTAGGAAAGAAACGGAGAGAATGAATAAAAATCAAAAAGGTAATTTGGAAAGCTACAGTTGGCCACGACAGAGAAGGGCATTGTTTCGGCTTCGCTGAGATTTGACCCTTCCACTTCAACAACTCTGCTCCATCGTCACCAACTCAACTATGCCCTGGGAGCTGCAGTCACACCCTTCCGTTTCATGTGGCTATGCCACTAGATGGTAAAAACTTGACTAAGTAGCTAACCAATCACACAAATCCTAGAGAATCATAAGGCGTCCAAATCGCCCACTCACTATCCTTCCCTATTCGAAGCGTTTATGTGTCCAACGCTCAAATAGGCATAGGTCGAGCTGGGGACAGCTAATTCAATTTGTGTGTCGCATTTGATTAGAGTTGTCAAACGGGTTAACCAATAGTAGGGCAAGCCAACCCACTAGAGACCCTGTCATATAGCGGGGCGAAGGTGGGGTGGCCGACCCACTAACTTGACGGATTGGAAAATCTCTAATTCAATCCAATTCAACACGGATTGTGGGTTAGATGGACTAATCCATGGGTCTGTCAAAAAATATAAAAATATTAAAAATTTTAAGTTTAGATTGTAATTTAAAATAGTCAAGTTAAAATTTTTAAATTTGAATTGTAGTGTAAACGAGTCATGTCCATAATTCAATGAGTTTTCTATTTTAATTTTAAAGAAAAAAAATTTCTCAATTCGTGGGTCAACCCAAATTCGCCACTGGCTGACCTATGCGGGTCGCGGGCCAAGCTGTTGATCTATCTAAATCCACCTTAAAATGGATTGATAAAATTTTAATGGAAGTTGTTTAAATTATTTGACGGGGCGGACCAACCCGACTGATTCGACCCATAAATATTAATAAATTCAATATGTATATATTTAAATTTATTTATTTAATTTAATAAGTTATTCAACATTATTTATCTAATTTAGTATTTTCATTTTTAATGGTTCATAATGTGATATCTGAATCCCAAGCCTCTTCTAAGAGACCACCTTCAAATGCTCCTTTGAGCGAATCCTCAGTCACTGATCTTACTTTTTTTTGGGAGAGAGAGATGGCCGCCGGCATTGATGCTCTCACTCATTTTGGTCGCTTCTACATTGATGCAAATGGCTTCTTCTGAGGGATTGCTGATATCCCCCTCGGCGGCCACGGAGGCGGAGGGCGAGGAGCCGGCGACGCCGCGGGCAAGGCAATGGAAGGTGGAGTTAGCGCGCTTCTTCAATTTTCCCCGGTCCGCGCCTCCGGCCGGTCTCCGGTCCCTCCCGAAGATCAAGAGATGCTCCAATGGAACATGGATCTCCTCGAAGTCCTTAGCCACTCTCCTTGTACACAAGCCAAATCTGCACTCCGCTCCGCTCCTCTCCCTCACCGTTCCAGCATTAGCATGCGCTCTTGTTCGTCTTCTATTTTCTTCGTCTTGCATTGATGTCTAGGGTTATGATTTCATTGTTAACTTTTTCTTTTATTGTCATTTATTTGCTATTTACCTTTACCACAGAAACTGCACTTTTTTTGTCTAAAATTGTAGCTGACTTAATTCTCTGTTCTCCGAGCTTCGAGTCTTGTCTTTGCTAATGCATGAAAAGCATTGCTATAGTAAACTGACAGCAATTTTCTCCTCAGGAGGAACACTGTGTTTCAAATCTCAACTTCTCATGGCCGCAAGTGTCATGCGTTCCTCAATGCCCAGTTAGAAGCAGCAGGGTGGTCTTTGCAAGTTACATGGATTCATTCATCCAGGCAAGTTTAATCGTTTTTTTCCCCGCTCTTATAAATTTTTTTCTGTCAAAAAAGAAACAAAAATCTAATGGAGTTCCGAAATCGGTTGTTCTCAATGTATAGAATTTGTTTTTGTAATGTCTACATATCTTAATGGTATGCAATTTTCCAGACTGAATTGGTTTGCCTTAGATCTATACTCACCGGAATAAACTTGTTTTCGTTAATGAAGTACCTTCTAGGGTTTGTTATCTTCTTATTTGGATAATTTGAAGTTCCAGTGATGTTAGGTCTTTGCAACCTGTCATTGTTTATGGCATTTCAATGCCCTTACAAAATGTCTTGCTTTAACGTTGAAAAGAAAAATATTTTTTAATCTTGTAAGAAGTATTGCAGCTTCAGAAGTTTGCTATGCGGTTCTCAACATGTTCTGATGCAGAATCCTTCCTTGATTTTGTGAAGGTGCTCATTCTTCTTTTCTTATTAAATAAGTTCTGGTGAAAGCACAATCCTCTATATCTTGATTTGTTTTAGATATTCGCCTGTATCAAGTATATTTATAACTGTAGCAGATTATTTATATTTTATTTTATTTTTCTCGAAGGAGATGGTGGATGATGCTCCTCATGAATGTGAAATTTCATCTCAATCTGAAGTAGTTTCCTCAGCTGGCCTTAATTCTAGGTATGGATATTCAGTGTAGAAGATTTTTTTTCCCCCTTCCTTTTATTCTATTAATGGTGTAGAAGATTTACAAATGATAATGAATCCCTTTGCATGGCGAATTAAGTATCGAAGAGCCTACGCCAATGAATGATGGAGGAATTCGAGGTTCTGATGACAACAAAGAGCCGGAGTTATCACAGCATTCAATGCTCTTTAGCAGTGCTCCATCGATTTCTTCTGAGCTTCCACACAGCTTTACGGAGTTTCTAACCAATTGCTTGAGCGGTACTGAAAAAGGTTGTGTAGGTTTAACTATTCTGAAATCTTGTTCCAAGTTCCAACAAAGACTAATGAAGGTTGTATTTCCTTTGATTAACAGTTATAGATCAAACAGTTCGTATAGGTGAACCTGATCCTGGATCTCATGCTCAGGTACATTTCACTAAGTTCTTGAACTCCATTAGTATGTCCTCGAAGCAGGAAATCAATTCTGATTGATGTCATGGTGCAGGAGCACCTGGTGAATCCTTTACTACAAGGTACTTGAGTCTCAAAGTATCGTGTTGGATGAATGAACTCATTCTATTTTCAAATTGTTTTTCATTTCATTTTGTCCGACTCGTAGCTGCACCTGAGCAGCTTGAATCGATGGAAGTAGGTGACATTACAACCAGCATTGAGGTACATGTCTCTAACTTGTTACTGTTTGTTAATTTGTTTTGCCCTCTCATACCTTTTCACACGTTGGTGCTAGCTTCGCAGTGCATGTCAGATGCTACTTTTCATGGTAAGCCATTTTCATCTACCCATTCTGAGCCCTTTTTACATGCTCTGCTAGAAACTAAAATGTTGTCAATTTCAGCGAGAAGATTTCACATAAAGTTGTTTTACTATCCTTTGTGCTCTCTAATGTTAGGTTGTGTCATGTCAGATCTGATGAATCAATAAGCAGTAATTCCATTTGATTTTATTTTTATTGTTATGTTCGGCATAAACAGATATTCTCTCCGAGCTGGAGAAGGCTATCTATGAGTCGGGCGGTGACCTAGCACTGGAGGTGACTGACCCCTCTTTGGATGATCCAGGCTCTTTTAGTTCAAAAGGTCAGATAAAGTAGTGCAAAGATCCATCTAATAGGCTGCATGCTATGAGATGAAAACTGCAGTTTTGATGCTTGGCAACCACAACTGGTTCTAATCATACAATCAATCTGCTATTACAGAAACAATTTGTTTGTCATTCCCTTAGAACTCTGAAAAAGAATAAACCAATGGAATGGGCATTTTGTATGTATGAAACTGCTATTCTGAGTAGGGAATAGCAGTTAGCACATCCCTACCAATATAATAGTAGTTAAGCTTCCCTTTATGTGATTTTAGATGTCAAGAGGGGATAGACATTAGTTTTTTTCCTGACAAACAAAGTGAATGAGAATGAAGGCATTGATTGTTTATTGGAATAGAAATGACATTTCAACTCTATCAATTCCATATGTGTGTTAATTAGTTGAAAAAGATACATTCACCAGCAAGAACTATTGTCTAACATGAAAACAAGTTCAGTCAATAAAAAACATTCTCCAGAAAGAATTTTGGCCGAACCTGGAACAGATATCCTTGCTCTACGTGGCCCCTATTAAACTAACTTGACAAGGTCAACAATTATCAGAAAGCCAGAGGTCGAAAAGAATTAAAAGGAAGAAATATACATATTCTTTGCAGAAGCTATAACTGTGAAATTATTGCTTTATCATTTACATCCATAGCTCAGCCCACAGTTGATATATTTGTTGCCTGCTCGACAAGTTTATGTGAAGGATTATCGGAGGAGTTTGACGAGTTTTACCTGCTCCTCAGACTTGTAGACGAACTGTCGTATAAATGTATCTGTTCTTCAATTTATAATTAGCGCTGACTGAAAAGTGAGATACAAGTTTTATACTTAGGGAACAGGAATTGATCGATCATGTCATGTACATATGCATATGAAGTGAATGAGCAAGATAGATATAGTGAGTCTTGCGTTACCGAATTGAGAAGCCCCATGACAGCAGCTCGTGTGAATTTCCTCGCAAAGAGAAAGCACTTCGATGGCATTCCCTGGCTTCTGCACCACTCCCTCCTGTACTCGGTCTCGTAGTATATATTATCTATGCCCTGCACTTCGAAGACATTTGAGATATGATACCTAATCAAGGCATGCTGATCATCCCAAGATTTATGTACCAAAATCCTTTGGTTTTGGTTTAATCATTTACTAATGATCAAATTCCAACGTTTCTATAGTTCAAGCCTATCACTAATGGATGTGTGATTATCAAATCTTTGAGCCACTGAACATCATTATTGCAGTGAAGTTCGTATTATCTTACAAGCCCAATTGTTTGCTTTGCTACAAAGGGCCTTAACCCCTGTGCTCGTATATATATGATCAAATCAATAATAAAAACCAAATATACTAGTACTTGAATATCACATACCTTTATCTCATTGATAAGCTTGGGTGTAGCATCTGAAAGCTTGTATGTGACAGGATGCCATCCTCGCCTTTGACGATCTTTGGAAGATGAAAGATCCCATAATGTATGTGTCAATGATCTCCGCGTAATTTCACCTTCAAGGCCCTTTTGCTGGATAGTGAAATTGGACTATTAATGGCTTCAATGATATGAAAAACATGAGACTACAATACACATCATAGAACTGTTAATCTATGGTCACAAGCCTCAGAAAATAGAAATACAAAAGACAATCACGAAGTAGTTTGTATGGGCCAAGTAGCATATTTTTCTTAATAAGATCTCATGGCCAGTGAAACAGAACACAAAACAAATAAGAATTGTTTATGAATAATTGTCATATAAATGTGGGAAAGAAACAGAAGTGCCTACGGAAGCATGTCAGCTAACAGCACATTTAAGACTAGGAAATACCTTTCCATGACTACCACAATCAAATCAAAGTGACGCCTGTTACCTTGTTGCAAGGAAGCATGCTTTTCTCGGTATGGCCTCATGGCCTTGCCAACCCACTGCTATGGAAGCTTAGCTAAAGTGCTTAAAGGGAGCTAAGAAATGTTTGTCGCCCTTTTTTATGCTAGTACTAGAAGAATAGAAAATCGTACATGCAATAATCCAGTGTTTCCATACTTTTACAATTAACATAGTGCAAAAGCAGCATACTGCATATATCCTGATTGTGCAACATATTGTGGGAATGTTTTAGGACAACCTAAATTCAAGTCATCTATGTGATCAAGTTGGTGCGTTGGCAACTTACAGGTTGACATTATTTTAAATTCAGTCACAGTAATATTGCAATAAAAAATTATGATAAGAAATATGTTGTTACACCATTCAAGTAAACAGCATAATTGAGACCGCATCCTCAAATGAAAATGCAGATATCTTTGTGGCCATTAAATGCAGATAAAATTACATGTTATAAAATAATTTATTTCTTTTTAAACCTTCATATCTGCACTTTTACATACCGAAAATGCATCCAATATTGAATCAAATAGTAGCACAAGGGTGCCAATCTCCTAACAGTAAATCCAATAATTTAGCCTTAAATGAACAAGAAGTGTGTCTATAAACAAACACAGAGTCTTACTGCAATCAGTGTCTGAACATAATGCTCATCTGGTATACAATTGTGCTCCTTGGATGGATCTACAGGCTGCAAAAGAATGATTAAGTTAGCTACGTCAAACTAGCTCATGTTTATCAACTGTTGGACTCAAAAAATAGAAATTAAGTGCTTATATTAGACAAAAGCTTGCACAACAGTTCAAATCAATTTTTTTTATGGACTGAGGACAATCAAGATTATTTGCTCAGATTAGACAAACAGATCTTCATAACCAAATTTATATCTTGCCCAAAGCACATGCAATCCATAACCAAGAGCAAGTTCATAAGCCATAACAATCAACAATAGAAGACCTCTTGACCTAACCCTTCATCTTCCTTATTTCCTCATCTCTTATGGAAGACAAAGGGGACTAAGGAATTCTGATGATCTTATTTCGTTAGACAACTCCCTAAAGACGACCACAATCATGCTCATCAATGTGTGAGCCATGAAGCTTTCTGATATTCATCATGAAACTTTAATTGTTGTTGCATCTGAATTTCCTTTTTGACATTGAAATATAGATGTTTATCATATGCACCCAAATGATATCTAAAAAGGCTCTTTAAAACCTTTTGCACGGCTAATTAGTTCACTTGATTGGCATTGTTAATTACAGTGCAGCCTGTTGCTTCTGATAGTACAAACTGTGAAACCAATCTTCCCAACTTTTGTCAGTGGCATAAACTGAGACTCGTTTATCAAATAATCATAATCCCATTTGATGATGACAAGACTAATTGTAAAAAATATCTAAATTGTCATGAGAACTATCAAGTACACACTATTGAGTTATATGTCTCATCAATCTTTATCTGAACAAGTTGTGTAATAACATTTAGAAATATATTTAAAAACTCACCTAGAAGCAGATTTACCTTATATAGACTTATGGCAGCCAGGAAAATAGACAATCAATCTCAAAGTTGGAGATAGCTAACTCTTTACTGGTAATGGTAGACCAAAGATGGTGGATAGCCCCCCCCCACATTTGCCCCAGGCTGCTGTTAGTCTCGTGATTTTGGAGCAATGCAAATTGTCACTCCATTGAGGAAGAAAGGAAGACTTGGGAAGGGACTCAAATAAGGGGAAATGATGCATAACCACATGCAAGAATTCTTTGTTAACTCTTGAAAAATCTTGTAATCTCACAACCAAAGAACTGGAATAAAAAAAACTTCCTATAAACTTTTGACAACCACCTAAATATTGAAGACATCTATTCGAGACAGAGCAGAGATCAAATAGGTCAAAGTTGGTGACAGAAAGTCCTTTTTACCTACCTTCAAATTTGAGACGAGCACACAGTAGAGCAAATTGAGAATGCAAGTGCTTTCAAGGAATCATTTTTTCCTCTATTGCAAGGACATTTTCATCTTCATTCTAGATCAAAACCTGGAAAAGTTATCTTAATCAACCAAGAAACTCTTATGCATCTGGAGTATGTGTTCTCTATCAGGGAGATCAAGTTAGCAGTCATTCAATAGGGAAGGACAAATCTATAGGCCCTAATAAATTCGCCTATGAGTTTTATCACAATTTCTGGGACCTGTTGAAACATAATTTCCTACATATTCTCGAAGAATTCTACAAAGGTACCTTAAGACTGGCAGAGCATGAAGAAAGGATTGAGAAGTATAATAAAGGTTTTGGCAACAATATTGTTCACAATGTCCTGATAACAATATTGTTCAAGCCATACCATTTGCATGAGTATATATTCAAAAACTCAGCTTGTGCCATTAATTTCAAAAAAAAAAAAATTGACATGCACCTTTCTCTGGAAAGATTGAGAAGTGGTAGGGTTTCATTGCAAAATGACAAAGCTGGTAGATTTTCTCCAGCAGGCTTGATGCGTAGCTGGTATAGATCTGGGAAGGAGTCAGTATAACCTATACCAACCAGGTCAAAGCTATAGTTCAAAGAATATTTTCATTAACTGAGAGGAGTCATAATCAAAGCTATGGAAAGGAATCATAGTTTATTCATCACAAAGAAGCCGTAGTCTCATTGTGGTTTAGGAGTAAATACCAGAAGTAGGTAGACATACTGAAAATACTACAAGGTGCTACTTATGCGATTCTTCTTTCATTTAACGACAGGAAGATAAGCAGGTAAGATTTCACATCAAAAAAGGACAGAAGAATTTAGGCTCCATTCATCAAAAAGTATAAGGCTTTAAAAAATATGATATTCTGTTGGTGACATTGATCGACCAGATTACATACTCCCTTTGATCAATTGGGAAGTCAAGATGTACGCAATTAGCAAGTTATAATGAGGTCAGTCTATTCCTCACTGATTCTGCAATTGATCTGCTATACTATTAGGGGTGTAAATGAATCGAGCCTGTTTGTGAACTTTTCGAACCAGCTCGAAAAATATTTGATTCGTATTCGAAATTATCGAATTTGAGACGAACTCAAACATGTTTGATAATTTTTTCAAACCAAATTCGAATCCATAATATTTTGTTTGATTGTTCACGAGCCGTTCGCGAGCTGAACTCAAATCGAACTCTAGTTATTTTTACATAATTTTAATTTAAATATGCTCAAATTAATATTCAAATAATTCAAATTGAACTTGAATTTAAGTCATTTTGAACTATAGTTTGATTCTACTCGAATCAAGATTCGAACCGAACTCGAGCTCAAATTTTATTTCAAACCGAACTCGAGCCAAAATTATTTGTATTTTCGAGCTTCGAATCGAATTTGAATATCACATATATTTTTCGAGCTTGAACTCAAATATCAATATTTTCATATTATTCGATTTGTTTGCACCCCTATATACTGTGCTACTATGGAATGTTGAAACCTTAGAAAAATATGCAGCATAGAAATATGCTACATGCCTCAACTTTTCATGATTAGATCTCTCAAAAATACTCAAACAAAACAAAGAAGTATGTTTATAATTAAAACTGAGTGGGAAGAACTACTTACAAAAGGATGATCCCTCCAAAACTCTGGTAAAGACTTCCTCTAGAAACAGTTACAAAGGCACTCGTCAGATAAATATAAATGTTTATTAAACAAAAAATAAATATCATGAGATCACATACTATGAAATAAAGGAAAAAACACGACTTTTGCCTCTTTGGTATCAAAGTCCATCTATCTAGCTGGCCATTGGTACTTAAATCAAACAATAGCCAAAAACTAAAATGTAGTCCAACCTGTTGCAGGAGGAAGTGACCTAAAAAAGTTCATCTGAAAAGGAGACACTAGTGGTCTAGGATGCAAAATATTAAACAATGTGGGAGACCTTCAAAGATGGTGCCTTGACCAAAAGATCATAAAATCAATAAAATCAGTTTGAATGTTTTATCATGCAGAGTTGATCAATTTATTAACAGTGAAGAATCATCAGTATTTTCAACTTCAGATTACTAAAGCCTGTCACTTATTCTTTAAGATACAAGGCATTGTGTGTGTGTGTGTGTGTGTGGGGGTGGGGGTGGGGGTGGGGGTGGGGGCAAAAAAGATTTATATGACCACAGAGACACTCTAACCAAGTTGAATGATGAACTTAGTAGAATAGGCAATCATACCCTGCAATGCCTTTCGAATTCTGTTAAGACTGCATCATCATTGATCATAACTCGAGCATGTTTTCTTGTTAACACTACCCACTAAAAAAGCCACAAAACATCATGTTAGTATCGTGCAGAGTACAGACATGAAATACCACCAAATTCAGAAATCTCAGTCAGTACCTGAGATCCTTTCCTCCAATTGTAGACAGGAATAACCGGGTTCATTCTTGGATTATAACGACCCTCTTTGGTATCAGCAAAACTGCTTCCAGTATTGTATAATCAGATACTATTAGAATCTTGTGGCCATTACAAAGATATATTCTGCAATTTATAATTGCTAAGTCTCCTCATTTGAAATCTATGTTTCTTTGTAAATGTGAATATGTTTTGCATGTATGTTGGTGGGGAAAGCATAAAAATAAATGCAAATTGATTAAGGATACAATTTTCTGTAATTGATCAAATTGCTTTTGTCTAGCAATTTGAATGTGCTTCAATTAGACATATGTCAACTAAAAGAGAAGCCAAGACAATGCCTTATCATGCAGATCAGAACTTACCCGATAAGGAATTTCGCTACCTTAGAAGCATTATTTACAGCCTCCATTTACTGGGGCTTTGATCGTCAGTGACATGATATTGCTTTTATTATAAAGCATAGAATGGTGCCAGCTGTGGTCATCCAAAGAGGAAGAAGATATTGCAAAGCTGATGTGACCCTTTTTGCCAAAATATTGACATTGCACTTACAGATCTAGAGATGGAAGAGTAATCACCGGGCATCATCTGTTGCAGACAAAAGAGTTCTCACATTGAGGACATGCAAGAAATGACATTAGGGTTTGGAGTTCTAAGGGAGTCAACTGAGATACCTAAGCCACTACCACCTAAGATGAAGCACACGAAAGAAATGTAGAGTTAGCACTTGATACTCATACAAAAGGATTCACTTCCCATGGCGCATTTCTTCTAGCACTCACCAACATGTTAGGGTTCCCAAGAATTCAGTGAAATACACAATTAACTCTACACTTGCTCTTCTCATCTCATTGCTATCAATTCTAAACCTTGACTCATGCAGTTGAAAAAATTGTTGAATCAATTGATGGCAGAAATTGCTCTGCTGGAGGTGTAGGAGCAATGTCCTTGCTGCCCAAGCAAAATTGATGGATTCACTTCAAATCAATTTTATTTCAAAAATGGAGCTTTATGTTGTCCCCTTATGATGCTAATGAGTATAGATTTATGAAGGCCTGTGAACCAACACTATCCCAAACTAGCCAACCACCAATGTTGGACTAAACCAAAATGAAAAATAGGAATTTATTATGTATATATGACACAGAAAGTTAGTTAAGCAAAATGTGTATTGATAAACCCTTTTAACTGTTCAAATTAAAGAGAACAATATTAATGCAAGATTGAGATTGCAGAGACATACAAAAAATGTGAAAATTGTTCATGACAAGCAGGATGCGAGGAATGTTACCTGTCTATGAAGCTAGTTGTCGTAGACATTATGTAATTGTAGATGTAACTGAAGTTATATAATGGAATGCAACTGCCAAGATAAAGAGAAGTATTCATATAAGTCATTGTTCAGACTTGCAGAGGTCAAACAACTACTAGTTGATGGCAGGTGAGAACAGTAAAGATATGTCTAATCAAGTTAATTTTTATTTTGTTTGTGTGTGTGCTGTGTGTGTGTGTGTGCGCGCATGGCAGTGAAAAAAAGTTCAAAAATCATCATGAAAATCTACCAGATATGAACAAACATGGAAAGGATCTTCCTAAAAACTGAAGCAACAGATGTCTCATTTAGAAGAAAAATACACTGACAACATTTAGGGAATAGATACAAGAATTGAATATTTCAAAGATGCACTTATAGTGGAGCTTTGATATTTAGACTCTTCATTTATCCCCTTCGTTTCAAATAGGACACTTTGATACCAATACTCAAAGTGAACTCATGACAGACTAACACCCTTGCCGATAAAGGGCAGCTTGGTGCAAGAAGCTCCCATCAATGTGGGGTCCCAGGGAAGTATTTATTGTACACAGTCTTACTCTGCATTGCAAAATGTTATTTCCACGACTTGAACTGACACCTCTACTGATCATGTATAAAAATTCACAAAATCTGTCTCATACTAGATTCACACCCATGTTGCATGCTCATGATTATGAGTCTGTGTAACATAGTAGTAGAGCATAACATTGGGAGAGTTGGAAAATTCAGTAATGTTTTAAGATACTGTCACTGTTTTTATCAGCACACTATTGCAAGTTCCATTACTAGTGACCTAGCATCGCACAATGGAGGATAAGATAGATGTACCCAACTCAAAATAATTGAGACTGACACAAGATAGATGTACCCAACTCAAAACAATTGAGACTAACCCAACTTCATGACTATTGCACAAATTCAGAGGCTATGCACAAGGTAAAATAAATTGAGGTAAGCAAAGGCATGCTCTTACACATGCTCATAATCCATTGATTAATAACAACAGAATCTTTAACATCTGCCTAGAGACAACTTTTCAACATATTTATATCAACAAAATAACTTTGATATGTCAATAATATAGAACTTTTTGAAGATTAATCCAACACTTTAATGTTAAACATAATGGGAAGAAGAGTTATATAGCTATGCTTACTCATTAATCACTTAACATATGGAGAAATGGAGTTCCATGCATACTAATGACGATGACAACAATAAGACAAGTCCCATCTATCTAGAGTTAGATATATGAATTATCGTCTATTGAATTTTACCATGCTACTAAGATTTTTGAGTTTTGGCACGAATTTACAATGGTTGTCAAGGGCTACCAAAATATCAAGGCCTAGGACCACCATTGAAAAGATCCTCATATGAACGACCTAGAAGACCACAATATAAAATATTAGTTATTGGCAAGATAAAGGAACGTAAGTCAGTGGACCCAGTCCCAAGGTAACAAAATCATAAATAATGATTAAAAATATCAAGAACCACCACCTATCTGGTTTAACATAGTTTGCATAGCATCATAACCAGGAATCATTTTCATTGTTTAAACTTTAATCATCAACAAATAATAAGATCAATCAAAGAAAAAGGCACCTGTCTGACAGAAAAAGAAATCGTTCATTAAAAGAATCCTTGATCGCATTTCTAAGCAAAATACGCTCTGCTTCAATCATGCTAGCCTCTCCCCACTCTACCTGGAAACAAAAGGAGCTTTGAAATAGCAACAATTTATGCAGTTCATTTTTACATATTGACATGAATATAATGCCAATAATAAAGGTTATGCAGTTGAGTAGCACCTAAACAGACGCAACTATGGTAATAAATAAGCACTTTGGCTAAACACCTCACCAAATCAAGATTGCTATTTGCTAATATAGTAATGAACCATCAATAGCAATCTAATGCCAACCACAAAATGATGTTAGTTGTTTCGTGTGTTGTGGAAATGTGGCAGCATATTTCTTGACCCAAGATGAAGAAATGAATGAAGAATATTGAGCATTGAAGTGGTCGATTTCAAGCCACTGTTTACCAACTAATATTGCCTGAATATTTCATCGAAAGTAATGGTCAGACAAGAACCAACACTACCAGCAGACTGATAATTTCATTCATGGCTTCTCAATAGTTGTTGTATGGTCATACCAAATTTCATGGTTGGTCAATCTGGCCTCATGCTTATTGCAATATTTAATCCATTTGAAATTGAGAGACAAACAGGAATCTCAGATTCATCGTCTTGGTATAGGAAAGGCTACGTAAGTATCTAATCTCATGTAGCATGCTATGATAGATAAAAATGGAGTGCAATGACCTTTTAGTTTGAAGCCTATTTCCAAATTCCAAAGAGCAGCAGCCTATGTTTTATGTTAAGATGTCAAACTGAACCATGTAGACTTTGCTTCTAGCAGTGTTACTTAGGGAATAATAGTAGTTTGATGAGTTCGATTACAATCTTTGTCAGTTAGGATGATGATTTAAATGAACATTTAACCATTCAACACTCCAACAAATGTGAAACATACTCTGTGTACTAAGCATATACCTTGATTTCTCTAGTATGATCTCTAATTTAGAGAGAAGGAGAAACTTGATATTATTTTAAGGTGCTTTGTGCAAGATGAAGGCCATCTGAGTTGTGAGCTAAAAACAGTTCATATTATTATTTTTAAGGCTATGGGTATGTGATCAGATGATATCCTAAATTAATATGCAGAATTCTAAGAAGAAAACATGCTTTGACAAGCAATATCATACATGCAGGTGGACATTGCAAAAAACAACAAGCTACATATTCCGGTCATGTTAATGCCAATGCTAATAGAACCGTTCAATCATATTTTAGTTATGACAATATGGTTGTTAATATTGATAGTTTGAATAAATTTGAAGGAACCTCCAATGATGAAGAATAAAAAACCATTAAGGTCAAAATTCGTTTAGACATGACGAGAAGCTGAAACATTCTGTATTATTCACTTTTGTTACAATAAAATCAATATTGGGATCATGACAAAAATTTATGCACGTACAGAAAGAATCCATGATAAGATATGCTAATTCTTCTAACATTTTCATGATTCATGTCTTCTCGATACCTGCAACTTTCATTCCAGTTTTGAGTTATGGTATAAAGAATATGGTACATAAGCAGAATTTCCAATACGGAGATTGATGATCTCAGTATAATCTTTAAATGTACACAGGAGGATAATATGAAAGAACATTTTTCCTTACAAAACAACAAAAATGGTCCGTACAACTGTAGAAGCAAAGAGGATGAAAAATAACCTGTATGCTGTTGTTGACTTGACGGTTATAAAAATAGGCAGATCGTGTGGTGGCCTCGTTGAGTATAAACCCGGGCCTTGAGTGAACAAAGATCGAAAATTTGCCCTCTTTCTCACCCTACAATGACAGAATCTGAGAAAAAAGTGTGCGGCAGAAATAAAATGGAAGGGACGGGGAGGAGCAGAACGAAGTATGAAAAATAATAAATAAAACAAAAAAATACTTGAAAAAACGCATCCCAGACGAACTCCAAGGGAAGCCGATTGCGCGCTATGAATAGAAATGCAATCTTGGGCTTCTGCGCGACGACGACAGGAGCCGCTTCCGCCGCACTATGCTCGAATATTCGGGAGAAGGAGTAATGGTTAAGCATCAGCAAGCAGAAGCAGGAGAACAAGAGGAGCACCATCAGCAGCAGCTTGATTCTCCATCTGCCGCTCCGATGCTGCGGCAAAAAGCTCCTCCGCTTCATCTGTTCCTCTGCGGCCCCCTCTTTGATCTCTCTATCTTCCTTTCCAGATTGCTTCCATAAGAAATCAGAGAACACATGTTCTTGCTTGACCCTTGGAGATGTGCAACTCCCCGTCCGCAGGCAGACGAGATCTGATCTGGGCAGGAGATTTGAGGAACTGCTTCAGCTGCATACCATGGATCGTAAATTTAGGGACGGGCGGCGACGGCGAAGAGAAGGGCGGGCACTGGCACGTGACGACACGTGCAGAGAGTCTTTAGTTTAGTTCGTCTGGTGAGAAGCCACTGTCGCGTTCAGTTGAAGACAGTGTAGCGTAGGAGTAGGAAGAGGATAATAATAAAAGATTAGGGGCAAAAATCAAAAGTGGGTGTGGTACTTTTTAAAAATAAAATAAAATAGCATTCATCATATTTCTTATTTTAAAAATACTTTTATTTTAATAATATTATAAAAACTACGAAATAATTATTACTATAATAATGTTAAATAAATTAGTTCAATTTAATAAAAATAATTAAAATTATTCTAGTAGCTATTTATGACTATTATGATGTTATAGCAATTAGTATTATAATAGTTATTAAATGATATAATAATTTTTAAGTAATTTTAATTAAATTTAAATAATTTTATTAAATTATAAAATATTTTTTATATAAAAATATTGTATATATAATATTTTTATAATGCTGAAATAAAAACATTTTTAAAATAAAAAATTGATAAAGTGGTATTTTAATTTTTAAAAATAAGTACGACAAACATTATAATATACATTTTAGCGCATCACAATTTACTTTTCTTATGAAGTTACACAAGAAAACCTGGCTATAGCAATGCTTGTATCACAATTGAGTAAATCCTGACTAGTTTCCAAACTATTCAATCTCCAAGTAGATTCAAACTCTACTTTGGATGAAAACAAAAACAAAAAACAGAAAAAAAACAAACTGAAAGTCTCAATCAGACTTGGGTTTGGCTCTCGTCACTCTTGAATATAGGAAGACTCCAACTAGTGCTACTCCAGTCCCTGCGATCAAAATCCAATAAAGGATTTGAAAACTGATAGAAATACCAAGTTTTCAACAGTCAAGGAAGAGCAAGGATTACCAATGGAATTAATAGGTGAAACTGGTGTTCTGAAAAAGAGAACTGAAGATATTATGACTACCACTCGCTTCACGCAGTTGCCGACAGAATGTGTGATAGGAGATACTCTGGACAGTATCATGTATGCAGCCTGCCAGTTTAAACAGAAATGACTCAGAGGAAAAGGAATAAATAAGATGCAGTGATGTTTAAACAGAAATGGAAGTCTCGTTTGTACTTGTTTAAGGATCTTTATCTAAACTTCCCCGATAACATATTGTATCAATATGCCATATCGACCACGTTTACTCATCTTCCAAAGCATCCATGATATTGGATTAATGGATTTGTATGCTTTGCTAATGTTTAAGACTCCAGATAGAAATAACTTTGCTTGTTAATCTTGGTTCTCAATTTCAAAGTGGATTGATTAGTATATTTTTCTTTTACCATCCTACAAATCCTTGCTTGTTAAGCATGTCTCAATAGCTGTTTTGACCACTGTCATTGTTCAAAGCAACATGACTAGCCTTCTTACGGGGTACTAACACCACTCAAAACAGTCAAATAGCGACATTGTAACAGAAGAGTAGTATAGTTTGTGAAACTTACCAAATGCAAAATGTTAGGTTACTGACTGTATTACATAGCATGGAGTTCAAAAAGAGAGGACGTACGACTGGTCTAACTGCAATACCACATATATTATCAACAATTTATATATCCCATGCTTGATTCAGATAGATTCTCCTAAAATCTTGCATCTGAAAATTAACCATTCTTGTGCTTAGTCATAATTCATAAAGTGTTTCCTTTACACAATGGCTATCGATTGTACATAGTTGGATATATTGGGCATGAGTTCCATCACGAACAAAATTGCAGTCAGATATGATTAAGATATCACAAATTGGCACACTCTTTGAATAGCAAGCAGTCAATCTCTAAGCTTCTAATTGTTTTTAGTTCCCTATTGATTTTTCCTCTAGATTAGACCGTTTTTCCCTTTATTTTGCATTCATGTAGTCCTCTTTTATATGAATGCATTCGTGTTTTATAATTGAGTTAACACATCGAGCAAGAATTAGTAGGCAGAACTAGCAAACATCTGCATGTGCTTAACAATATCTGACCTGTTGATAAGCATGAAAACAAACACCAGCAAGAAATGACCTCACGAACACCTCTTTAATATTCAGTCCCTACAGTTAGAAGAGTTAAAATCATCAATAATTAAGAATATGCCAATATAGAGAAGTATAAAACAAAAAAACAGTTCATTGAGTTTACTTACAGCAAAGTGCATATATGCTGGAGTGAATTTAATTCCTTCAATGAGTATAGTTACAGGGGCTAGCAGTAAAAATGACATGATTGTAGTGACCGAGAAGAGATTTATGTCGTCTAGAGATTCCTGATTGATGAGAAATTATCAGTTGACAACAAAATTTCATTGATGGAATTTATATCATACAGAGTTAAAGTGATTCACGTGCTCATCCTTTTGTTTGACTCATTAGAGTTTTCTCAACAAAAAGAAATTTTTAAGTTTTAGGTAAACTTTAACTGATCAGTTAACAACCACAAAAGTTTTTTTGCAATTACTATTCTGGAAAAAAAATAACATATCTAAGTTAACTTAGCAGCATCACAAAATCAGATAGATTCATGTTTCAGGCTTGTACATTAAGCAAAATATCTGAGTTCAGCCATTCCATTTCCACATTGTACAACTCCAATCACCAACACAAATCATTCAGCAGTACATACATAAATGAAAACTATGAAGTTCTATTAGAGTACCTCACTTTTGGTCATTATCTTTTTGCTGAGCACGTTACGAGATTGGTTGGTAAGGTTTGAAGCCATGGCACTCCAAAATCCAGCCCTATTTAACATTTTAAAGGACATGTGAGCTTGATAGATACATTCTTGATATATAAAAAAATAGGGTATGCTGGATTTGGAATGGTCAAATAGGAAGAAAATAAAGGAGGGATGAGAGAATGAAATCAACAAAGAAATAATTACTTCATGAACCATTTATTTTTGGAGATGCTTACCAGTTGAAAGAAACTTCAGTCAGAGATGCCAAAGCAACACCACCGACAATTGGCACAAGAGAAATCAGAACCAAGAAGGAAGGAAACTGCAGAAGAAAAAAAAAGATTGAAATGCTTTATTACATCTTTGGATACTTTTGCCAAGCACAAAGCGGAATTAGTAAATAAACAATCCACAATAATTAACTTGCATGCAACAGAAAAGATACAAGACTTCATGATGGCTAAACTGAGAGTGATTGGATGAGAAAATTACCTCCCCAAGGAACAAGGCAGAAAGAATTACTGTGAAGAAAGGCTCACTCGCCTTTATTGTATGAGTGAATGAAACAGCTACCTTTCCCAGACTCATATTAGTAAAAACATTTGCCAAAGTGTGCACAATAGCCAAGGGAAGAATTGCAACAATCTGCCAATGGATAGTTGTGGCTGTAAAGGGCATATAGGCCATAATAATGCAAGATCTACAATGCTAATGTTCAGCACCTGTTTGGAAGAGATCTTAGGCTTCTCATATATATTAGTGAACCACATCAACAATATAAGTACAGTCCCTATGCCAAAGTGAAACGCAGTGATGGTCATTGGGAACGGATACACCTTCAGAACCTGCAACAACCAATCTCTCTTTGAGATTCTAAAAATGCCATATTCAACAACGTAAAGTATATTTACACAAAATCTGTTTCAAACGAGAACAGAGTTTCACCAATCTCTTCTATCTAAGATAACATAAGAATTATAGAGTAATAAAAAGATTCCTGCATAAAGAGTGATATTGGTTTAAGCATCCTGGATTGCACACAAAAGGACAAGTTTTAGAGATTGTCCTTGTTTCTGTATATGAACAGGTTTAGTTGTGTAGAAAAAAAAAATCTTATCATAGTAACCGCAACTCTAACTGAGGGGAGAAGATCAAACATAAAAGCCAAATAGCTCCTTGTCAACAAGTAAGATTTCAGAAGGAAAAGGGTCAGATTGTTCTCAGCAACGACAAAATAAAACATAGTTTCATACATCCTCTACACAAGAAACTCTAGAAATTTTACTCGAATAGACACTTATTATTTTTCTCTCTGTTTCGAAGAAGAATCTACCTCTTACTATTTATTTCCCTATTCATCTAAAGATAAGTTAAAGGGTATCTCGAACAGGATTCATGGATCAATTTTTTTTATTTTAATCAGAAAATCAAAGATTCCAGTAGTTTTGACGGAGAGTAAAAAAAGCAGACCTGTTTGTCGTAGATGTTGAAGTAGATATTGAAGAGATACCAGAGGCCGAATAGAAATCCCAACTGTAACTTGTGCACCATCCCGCTCGTCGAACTCGAGACCTTCGTCGCTGGCCTCGGCAAGCTCTCCTCGCCCCCGGCGGCCAGAGCGGCATCTTCGGCAGCCCTAGCCACGGTGGTGGGAACGAGCGGGGCCTTGAGGACGGCCGGGCGAGGCGAGGGCGTGCAGATCCATGAGAGAGAAGGCGACGGCTCTTCCGAAGAAGAAGAAGAAGAGAGGAAGCCTGGCAATGCATAAAGATGGCTGCTTGCGCCGCCGCCATGCCGCCGCCTCCGGCCGGCCTTCAATCGCGGAAGCAGAGGGCGAGCCGCAAAGGAGGCGGCTGCGGCGCTGGTGCTGTGCTGCAGCATCCTCGCGCCTTCATCTGCAAATAAAACAGGAGCAGTATTTAGACGGAATCACGAATGAGACGGCGGTAGTGGAATCCTCAGATTCCTTTTTTTCTTGCAATTTTATATTTAAAAAAACAAGTCAAAAATTAGAGTGATGTTCTTATTAAACTAGAAAAAAATGGATTAATAATAATAATTAATATTATTTTAGATCGGTGGCCACTAGTCGTGTTCAGCGCTGCAACAGGAGTCGTCGTTGAGGGCGATATTTGCATGGCATCGCAGGAGTGCACCGCTTGATTTCTTCCTTTAACCTGGCCGGAAAAGCGATCAGGTTCAAATTTAATAATCGATGATGTGGATATTCTAATAGCCAGGTTGGATTTGTATTTTGCTTTGTAAAAAAAGGAAAGGAATGACGTCATCGCTCCATAATATTTGCGAGTGGGACTTTACGAGTCATCAACTCAAAATTGCATTTCTTCATCCAATAAGATTCTTTCTTTTTTGATTAAATTGCTCGAACCATAAAGAAAGAATTTAAAAATAGGCTAAAGCAGAAGTAAATAAATTTCGAGGTAAAATAAACTTGTTAAAGTTAGCCAAATAGCGATCGAAGCAATAGACAATATACCCAACATATGCATGAATAAAGTGAACAGGATCACTTCAAATTGAATGGACAATATTATGATGTTCTAATCTTGAGATTACATTAGACAGTGAGTACAGACCCAAAGACCAGCTAAGAAGTAATTGTTCAAATTGTTTAAGAAAACGCACTGATTATTGGCTCAGCCATAATAATTCAAAAGTGAGTACAAGGGTCATGCATTAATGGGTTGCATCAATAAAAGGTCATAGGAGCACTGCACCTTATTAAATATTTTGTGTCTAAGAGATGCATTGATAATTTGTTGTGCATGATGCCAATTTGTCACAAGAATCTAAAAAACACATCATCAAACTCACGTCCACTCTGACTTGGATCATGCTCAAGTTTAAACCACAAACTAATTGCTTGAAATTTATATTATCAAGCCCAATGTGGGCTTCGCACCATCCTTTTCTCCACTACCAAAGTCTCATCTCCTTTGGACCACTTCTCATTTCTTTTTCCCTCCACAACACCTCCATTAATCTCTCAAGGATTAATCCTTTTAATCCTCATCAGCTCTGCATCAATTCCTTTATTGCTTGCACTACTGTTGTTAAACAAATCCCTTACACTTAATAAACATGGCTTACTATGTATTTTGTAGAACCATTGACCCAGAAATATGTATAGTGTCAACAGAATAAACCAGTTTGAAAGCAACTATTAATCACTGTCATCACTGCCGTAGTTTTGAAAGAGGGATTGAAGTCCATTTGTTGACTGGGTTCCCCTGTCATCATGCTTTTCACCATCTCCTTCGTTATTTGATGGGACAGAATCTTCACTTGCAATTTGAGGCTTCTTAGTGACCTCCAAAGCCGATCTGGGTTTCACTATAAACTTTCGCTTCATAGATCCACCTAGTTTTCCGATAACAGAGATAAAAGAATCATAATTAGAACCCATAAACATAAAAAAATCACTAGAGAAGAATTCATAAATGTCAGCATGAAATAATATCTTCTCTGATGATTTTGTAGAATTGCAGCAACTAGTACAAAAGCATAATCTGAAGTATTTTCATATCAATAACTAATGCAAACAAATTTTTTATTTGAAATATCTGGTTTAGCATGCACTAATAATTGTTTCAATATTTTTTCAGGAAACAAGGAAACGCAAGATGATCAAAAATTGCAAGTTGTGCCAATGAAAGAAAACATGACAAACAATGCATACACGTCACTCGTAGTTGATGGCAATGCAACACAACCAAAACAAAAAACGAGCTTCAGTTTCAATTTCAGATCTCAACATAAACAGACACTAAAGTCAACAGTTTTGAGATAAAATGAGAATTACCAGGAAAGTTAGAATATGCAGTTGGAGGAGGTTCCATAAAATATTTTCCCTAAGGAAGAATATATGTGTAAGGTTGAATGATGTCGCATGTTAGCCCAAGAAAATGGCATTTTCAAGAGGGAAAGTCATTATCCATAAGTTAAGCAATATTTTCGCGCATTCATTTTCCTATAGACTAGGGCATTTTCTTCTTATCAAATACCAAAAAATATATAGAAAACATTTTTTTGTAACCAGGCTTTATGTAAACAAATAGAACTTTAGGCTGTGTTTCTTATGAACGAAAGGATAGAGGAGAGAATAAGAGCAGGGAGAAAATAAGTGCAATGGAAAAGGATAAATAGATTTATCCCTCATTTGTGCTTTCTTGAAGAGGGGAAACTAGGAGAGCATCAAGGTGGGTTACACCTACACTTTCCCTATCATTATTTCTTTCCTTGCCTCATAGGAAAGGAGTTAGTCGGTCATTCCTTGTGATATTCATATTGAATTTTATATATATTTACCAGGGATTCAACAAGGAAGATCCTCTTTATTCAACAAATTAACAGTTTGATTTATAACTAGCATGCTTTAAATGGCAACAAAGAAGCTTCTTAAGTTGAACTTCCAGTCTGAAACATTTACTAGTACTTAAAGCATACCTCCATCTCTAGCATAATCAGCAACGGTACTTTTGGTTAGATAATCTGTTGCTTTTCCCACCTTCGCTAGAGGCTCCAAAGCAATCTTCCTCTGCATAAAAAAGCATGTGCTCAGCCTCAATTTAAACCACAATCATAAAACACTACAAACAGATGTGATGTGGCTCTATCTACTGACACAGCAATGGGGAAGCCAAACATTTAGAAGATGTCAAAAAATCATAACAGAACCCAAACACCATGTTGTCAAACTGTCAAACCTACCTTATAAAATCAGCATTATAAGTACACAATGACTGCTGTTCAAAGTAAATTATTTATAAAATATATACAAGAAATTATCTGAGAGTCAGTCATTGCTCAAGTTGGGAATGCAAAAGAAGCATTGTCATACATTCTCAGAGTGCACCTATATGTATTTTAGGTATGTGACACTCTTCTATAGTTCCTAAGCCAAGACTCAAGCTCAGACAAGGAGATTGGCACAAAATGGTTTGTGGATCTCCCATCCCACAAAAGAATACAAGTACTGAAACTGACTGAATCCACAATGACATGAAGAAGGGCCAATCACATTGGTGTCAGCTCAACCGTCGAATACTAGTTGCATATTTACATCTGAAACTTCGAAGGCTAGAACACTAAAACAAAAATATTGCAAGAGTTTGCTAGAAACCTTCATTGACAGCACAAAGAGAACAACAAGTGATAAACACAATGATGAAATACCTTTGAATTTTCACTTAGACTAGAAGATCCCTTGCTTAGCTCCTCAATGTCATCCTCATCCTCATCATCATCATCATCATCATCTATTCTTCGAACAAACTCTTTTGAACCCTATATTAGCAATGTGGCATATAGATTTTATAATACTTCAGTGCCTAGAAAAAGAAAACATATAGCGACTATAAATGCAATAACAAAATAGAAACAATGCTTGGATACTTACATGGAAAGTTATAGATTTAATGAGTGCTTCATCTGCCTCATCTAGCTCTTCCATTATTTTTCTCTCCTGTCAGTGGAGAAGATAGTTGTTTAGAAAATAAAAATAAAAAAGATAATTACTGATGAGATTCAAAATCATAGTATAAGCTTACAATTAGTTGCCAATACACACAATTTTTTATACTGACAAATACCAGATGATGACAAAATTTTTCAAGAAAGATATACTAATAGAAATTTTACGGAACTCTAGCAGATTCTGGGCATAAAAATATAGCCACACACTAAATACCTACTATCTTCAAGTTGTGACTTAAGTTCATTCACCATTACTAGGTAGGATCTCACAGTTAACAGAATACATTTACAAAATCGACATCATTTTTTCAAACCATACCATCTAAGAAATTTTCTATTGTATGGAACTCTTTTTAAACTGCAAGTAGAAGAATCTCTTTTAGTTTTACAATTTTATCCATCTCATAGGAATTATTATTTGCTACATAAACTTGAAGGCGATCCTACGAATGACATGTCATCCTTAAGGGAGAAAATCTCACAAAATATTGGAAGTTGCTAATATTTGTAAAATTATAATGCCATAAAATGTCCTTTCACTGATTTGGGTTTTCCAAAACAGTGCTCAATGTCATGAGACACAGTCTTAAATAATGATTAAACATGCACTATATACAGATCCAATTTTTAGTGAGATAGGTTATATCACCAAAAACAAATGTGCATGCTTTCATGAAGTGAACTAAAGAAAAAAAGAAAGAGAAAGAAACAGGAATCATAAAAGTATTTACCTTTTCATAGGCTGACTGTTTTAACGTTTCCAACATCAGATCAACACTCACAGTTGCATGCCTAGACTGCACAATGGAACAAAAGTGGTTAGGACAACTTTCCATTTGTTTCCTGAAAAAGCTATTTTTCAAAATGTCATCCATAATTCCCAAATGAAGAACAAGTTTAAGTACCTTCATGGATCTCATCTCTTCAAGTGCAGCAAGTATATCCATATCTTGTTTGGAATCTATAGCTCGATTCTCCAAGGATTTCATAGCATCACCCATCTCTTCTTCAGCTCTCTTTCTCTTCTCTTTTTCAACAACCTGGTAAGAAATAAAATGACAAAGTTGAACAACAGAATACAATACAAACTAATAAGCCAAAAGCAATGTCAACAAACTGTTGCAAAAAGTAATCATTCACCTCCTCTTCATCACGCCAAGGCTCAAAATTACGGGAAGCACCAGATTCAACTGTGTAGTCAGAATTCTGAGGATCTGTCTTGAACGTAATCTCAGCTGAGCATTTAGTACACTTGATGTAGAATCTAAATATTGGAATTCCCAAATAAGTCTGCAAAGAATGAAATAAATTGATGGCTAATTTTCCCACAGGAATCAAATTTACAACAGAAAAGTTCCTGAGCCTGATAGTTCTTTTTAACAAAAATGATCGGCTTGAACTAATCAGGCAAACAAAGGAAATTGGTCAGCTAGACTATATAATGATAATTGAATGCCTATGTTGGAACAAAAAGGCTTAGCAACTTGTCTGAAACCAATTTCTGTAGAAATAATTTCAATTTCATGTCAAGAAAAGGGTCCCTAAAAATCATAATTGGAGTCTTAAGTTTGAAATGGGGTGAGGAATCAGAATTTCATTTATTCTGTTTGAAATCATACAATAAGAATGTTTAGTATTTTATCATATTATAGTCATGATTTACATAAAATCTTAGAACACAAAAATATAACCACAGCCAAATGTCATTGGATCCTAAATCCCAATTTTTGGATAATAGAATTCTAATTTTCACCTTCTTGTTTCCCAAACACTATCAGGTATATGGTCCAATATTATAAATAGAATTCCGATTCCATAAAATTGTCATTGCAAAAAGGCACTAAAAGGGTACAACTTAAATGTGGAAGAAAAATTCGTCAACATCCAAAGTAACACACAACCCCCAAAGTCCAGGCATCAAAATCATGGTGTCTGGGGGGAAATCAAAGAAAATGAGTATCACTATAATCCGAGCGTGGAATTTAAGTCATTTCCTAATGTCTAAGATTTCGCATCTGGATCGAGATTAACCAACATTTCTAGGACAAAAGAGTCAAATCTAGGAAGCAGAAGGAATACCAAAATATGTACTAAGTTTTGGGGGATCAGCTTTTCAGGATCTCATGTGCATTGATTATTAACGTAACCAAAGTTACCACTCTGTGGAAAAAGAAAGAAGAAGAAGCCATATAGCCGAGAAGAGCTAAAGGTAAAAACCATCTCACCTCTCCAATGACGTCCTCTTTTCGTGAGTTGAACTTTGTGCCCTTATAGATGTAGGTGCCACAGGTGCCGCAGCGAATGCTCATCGGAAGCATCATCCGAACTTTCATTTGCTGATTTTTCGGTTGCCGCCGACGAGGGATTTTGGCCGGATCGAAGTCCGGCGGGTAATACTTGTTCAAGACCTTGCGTTCTCCCATGTTCGCCTGACTTGGTTCCTCTCCTCCGCAGTTGAATCAACGCCAGCGAGTCTTTGGCTCCAATTGATCGAAGGCCGAAGAGAAGAACTTCTAACCTACGAGATCGGCCGCAAGATACTGTTACCTGCGGAAAGGAGGAAGCCCACGCAGTCAGCTAGTGCGCTGGAGAGCGCGGGAGACGAACCCACAAAGAGGCTGCCGGGATCGACCTGGAGGAACTTCTTGATCACGGCTGGGGAGGCAACCGCGGTGGCACAGCAGGTTGGAGACGGCGACGAACCCTAGATCAGGTTGGGGACGCCGCGATTAGCTCGAGAGGACTAGGCCCGTAATGAGGTTTTCGCCGATTAGGACTGTTTAGGAATTAAACAAGCTGAAGCTACTTGTTATTAAGCTTTTTAATTTAATCTTATTTGGTTGATTGCCTATTTCATTTTTTTTTAAATAAGCTTGATATTACATATTTTAATTTATAAATTTTATTTAAATTTTTATTTATGAATATTAATAAATTAAATATATTTTTTAATTGATTAACTTAGTTTATTATGCTATTTAAATTTATTTATTTATCTAACCTTATATATATGTTGTCCAAAGATAGATAAATTATTATTGAATTGAATATTTGATGAATATTTAATTAATCTACTGCCCCCATAGAATACATAAATTTTGTTCATGACCACTTACGTAATGAAACCTATAGGACTGTTATTACCAATAGGTATGTTATTACCAATAGATCATAAATCGAATCTCAATAAATATAAAATATGACAACTAATTGTCTCATCCTCTAAAAGTGTGAAAATGAACACAAAATTACTCTTATAATATAATTGAATTGATTACGATAAAGCAGAATTACTTAAATGGACAATGAATTAAATCTCAATAAAATCGAGACAATATCCTTTTTTATCGTAGTCAACGATAACTTTCCAATTTATCTCCTCATAGATGATCATGAAATCGACCGTGTAAAATCGTTGGGATGAACGAATTTCATCTTTTATTGAAGAAAAAAAGAATGAACGCAAAATTTCTATTTTTTATTAATTAAAATTTTCATTATCCATTTATTACCCTATTAATATTTTAAAAAATTAAAAAAATACCTCCTGTCAAAACAAACGGGCCCTAAATTAGTGAATGAAAAAAAAAGGTATAAAATCCAAGATTGAGTGAAGACGTGGAAAAAATAGAAATAAACGTAAGACTGTTTTAAATTAAAAGTTTGTAGATAGTTATCACATAAGAAATTGATTGAAATAAATATAAAATTAGAAAAAAAAAATAGAGAAGTTATATTGATATGGCAAAAGATAATTAGCTCTAGCCTTGTATAAAACAATATTCAGGAGGAACATGAAACATAAAGTGAAGACTCAGCTCCATCGAGATTTTTTCTCTCAAGTATGATTTACATTCCAACAATACTTCTGTTCCAGATGATCCCAGTGCATAAAGAATTGTAGCTTCAAGCAAGTCAAATGATCCAAGCAAACCAAACAAGAACGAATTGTTTAGTATAAAGATATTTTAAGAACGGATAGCCAATTCCAGATTTTTACCCATTTGAAACTAATCATGAAACTTTCTTACACAACTATGACAACATTTACCAAGTTACCAACCAAAACAAATTAGGCTCAAATAACTAATAAAATCAATAACAAAAATACCCAAAAAAAACGTAATTCTGACTACCAGAATCCCAAGCTTCTAAAACAATATTGCCAACAATCTTTCCATCAAGTTTAAGGGGATACTAAAAACTAACATTTACTTTTCTTAATATAGCAGCAGATCTTGCTCAGCCCCATGCCATGGAAGAAGCATAGTTAACAACTAGCTTACCGTCGAATCCAAAGTTCTGCAAACCCAAAGGCAACCATGAAATAGGTATCCATTAGTTCAAACCTTGACGTTCCACATGCGAAAATTTGCAGACACAGAGTAGGGACGCTTTTAGTTTGCTTTCTGAAAAGGGAGAATCTCCATATACTTGCACCCAAATATATCAACAAAATACATACACACATATATATAGTATATACACATACACTTTAAAACGTTATCACACTAGTGAAATGAAAATGAGAGGGAAAGATCTTGGTGGCTGGAATAGCAAGTTCTTGTACAACTAAATTTTGATATGATCAGATCTCCAATTTATTCAGCCTATAGTTCCAGTTCGACCGTACAGCAATTAATTATAAGCCTAATTATTTGAGATTAGTTATACGGATCATATTCAGTGATTAAATACTATATAAAGCTGTCACTAATAATATCTAAGATCATTAGTCATTTTAATTAGAGATTCCTCTTTCACCTCCAGCTATTCAACTTATAATATTTTGAAAAAAAAAAGGGGAAAAAAACGAGGAGTCTTGTGTGATTGTCAGGTTATACAAAGGTAGAATTTTTACTAGATTATTGTACAATCAATCAAACTTTATGTAAGAAACTACTGGCAAGTTAGACAAGTTGAATAGATTAGAACCAAAGATGAATGTAGAAAAAAATTAAAGAACGCTTTATTTAAGGTATACACATATCTAAAATATCTAAGATGTTACAAAATTTAATGATGGGATACCATCCATGTAGCTCACACCAAATAATGGGTGGTAGTACGTATATCTAGTTTGACCTTGTTTTCTAAAAACATATTATTGGAAATGAAACACATTCAAAGACATGGGACAAAGGGCAAACATTTCTAAAATATAGAAAATCCTTTTAAATAAAGCAATTAACTAAAATATGAAGATTCCTACAAGGCATCACAAATTTTGCCAAGGTATTCATACTTGGAATTAGCCAGCCTAATTTTTCACATGCCTGTTAGCTTGAAGTCATTGTATTTCTAAAACAAGCTTTAGGTGGTCTGAAACTGAAATGAATGCAAAATTGGAGGAGAATCAGTTCACAGTCCTCATTACTACGAGAAAACTGACAGTTCTTTGCCATCAGTGCTTCTTGTTTAGTTTGTGAAATTGAAGAAGGTTTGACAAAAGTTTGGATGAATTTTATGTTCAACAAACAAGTAAAAGAACAGTAATGTCATCTCCCAAAGAATAATCCAAGAATTTTTTTAAAAAAATTAAAATTAAATTAGAATTGTCACTATGCTGATTCAATGGTTAATGGGAATGACAACCTTAAATTATTACATTCATATAGTTGACTGAGCCAACTGTTTGGTATGAGAGAGAATCAAGCTCTTTTATATAGAGCTCCTTCTTCATAGTCCTCTCACATGTGGAAAAAAAATAAGTAAAAATCCTTTTGAGTAAAATTATGAAATAATTAACATCATATTTCATGTATGTTAATTTGACATATTGTTCCTAAGAGCATGAGAACTTTACTGTTTGGTCTGACAACAATTTTTTTCATTACTTCATTACGGCAAAACAAAAAGGTACCTACTAAAAGTCTAATCATTTAGTCGTGCAACATGTTATTTTGTGATGTGATAAAGGAAATGATTTCCCAAGCTGACATATTTCTAATAAAAAATCCCGCTGCAGAAGTTTTTTTTTTCTTTTCCATAAATTCACTTGTAACTAAGAGACAGGGAGTTGGAGCTACAAAAGATGCAACTTAAGTATAAACAGTTAAAGCATGATATCAAATTTCTAATCAGAAGACGGGTCTTTATTTGTTAAGACCTGAGAAAATCCAATTCAGAACTAAATCCGCAGCATAATACAATAGAAGAAATATGCTTACATTATAGAGATCAATCACCAATTCATCTGGGTTTGGTGAGAAGGAACTGTTGATATATACAAACTGTTACATATGAGAAAATCTTCAGAAAGAGCAACACAAACAACATCATAAGCTGCCAAATTTATGAAAAGAGAATAACGATACCAAAGTATCACGGTGAAGTTGTCGACGGAGAAATTCAATGACCTTTGAGAATTTGTCAATTCCGGAAATCTACAAAGAGAAAGAAATTTGCTCTAGATTTTTACATAGAAACTAATTGTCATCATTTATTACTTATTAGCTTTCTGATTCACATTCAACTAGTTTACAATAAAAAGAAAATTAGAATAGATTAAATTAGCTGAACTAGAGTATTTATTGGAACAACAATTGTGTAGAATGAGAATATACATAATCCTGGGCTAATTTTGGTTTCTTGGACATTTCCACGCTCAACAGAAATTTCTTTCCTGATAGATTAAATATAACTGTCTATCATTCAATTCCCTACCTCTCCACTTTATGTTAAGTACCAAGGGCAACCATTGCTTATACACTATGATTACTAACTGCAAATCAAGTTTTTGTATTGACCTTAAATAATTAATGATATTTTTTTGGTTGCAATTTATAAACTTCATATTGAATAACAAACAAGGAAAAACTTACATACAGTAGCCACAGTGGAAGATTCATACAACATAGATACTAAAAATACAATACATCCCAAAGCAACACAATGGAAGGTTTAAATAAATTACAACACTCATGGCTCATTGATAAAACCTTGAAACTTTCAAAGTCATTGGTGTCTTCTCAAGCAAGACATACTGGTTTCATACACTCTCGTTTGGGTGTCAATGTTGAACACAACAACGTCGAGTTGAATATGGGCGTACCCTTATTGAGCAAGCATTGAGTGCTATTTCAGGTGAATGCCTGTTGAAACCATGATTTGTTTCTTGCATCATGGTTATAGTAGTGTTCTTGAACACATCGATCATGGTTATTAGCCTTGATCATGTACTGTGCGAGATATGCTAGGTTTCAGTGTAATTGTCCAAGGTAGGACTCGCTGATGTTTTATGATAAGAAAATCCTTAAAACCTATGGTTGTCGGACATAATGGTGTCTGTAAAGCGCCAAGTTTGTGTACTCAACTTGCTGTATGATGTCCAATCATGCCAAAGAATGTACTGAAGCAAACTATTGCTATATTTGCACCTTTCTTAGGAGAACAGTTCAACACTTCAAGGTAGTCTATCATACACCAAGACAAGTAGTATATATGAAGAAAAAAGCAGCAAAAACATTATTTCAACATTTTCTAGGACTTTGGAACCTAATTCATACTTCAAACCAATCGATCCTCCAATGTATGTACAAATTACCATGAAATACTATTTGTAAATGAGCTCAAAGAATTTCAATTAGTATAAATTGTCTACAATTTGGATCATAAATATGGCTAAAATTCCATGATATCAGCAATGAATCTAATCCTTATGCTTAAGAAAAACTGCATCTGGAACCTGTGCAAGGAATGATGCATAGCATCCTGGAAAAAATAAGGTAACATTTGTATTGAGCTTTGGAGTAGTAAACCCTTAGTTGTTAACAGCAATGCAGCATCATAGTAGTTGACTTCCATCCTGGTAGGCAAGCTAGTTACCACATAAAACAAACAATGCTAATAGTAGCCTGCAAATAACCATTGGTGCACATTGGCAAGGCAACAAGAAAAGCCTTCTTCAGCAATTACCATGGGACCTCAGAATCCACTTTTTCACCAAGCACTCAGATTTGTGTTCTATCACATTTCAGATTACATACAATTGCCTCAACATAGTTGAGAGACTGCAAATTATTTTGGGCTACTTGTGAAGAATTATATGAAATTCTTAGTTGAGATCAGCTAAAATCTAACTGTAACTAAGTCCATAAGAAAAGCTGTCCCTGCTCCATCATGAACAGCAAAATAAAACCACTTAAATTTATGGCTCCATAGTATCAACATTTTATCTAAGAAAACACAATTTGGCAAGGTTTGAGAAGCAAAAATCATGATGGATCAACCTAAAAGGACTTTATTATCACTCCACTTCAGATTTCTATTCCTATTCTTGCCGGTAGAAAGCCTCATTAGGCATCTTCCTAATTCGAGTTTGCACACCCCTAATAAAATGATCTGAGCCATGTAGCATAAGGAGAACATCAGCTGTGTGAAAACTAAGCGCCTGCGTGCACACACGCACACAAAAAAGTTCAATGAAGAGTTAAGATCACGTAGCTGATCTGGGATAATGAAAATCTTTGAAAAAGGGACCTTGGAGAAGGAGACAAGGATCTGAATATTGTACCCCAAAAATATCACACTGTAACTTTGCTTCTCTAGTCTGGGCTATATTCCGATAATCAAAGAAGAAAATCTTTCAATTGACAAGATCTTCGCTCGATGACTGCATACAAAGGAAAAGCAAGAAGGTCAAAACAGGTACCTTGAATTTGGCTTGTTTAAGAATAGGAGCGTCGCCAGTCGCCCTCAGGTGAACAACCACTGCAATCAAGTACGGAAGGAGAGGAATTAAAAAGCAGAAGAGAAACGATACACAAGGAGAGGAAGAATTTTGTCCAATTTCACCTTGCGATCGTCGTACCTTTTCGGTCAGCCGTGGGCGAATCAACCGCCATCTATCGATAGCAGAAACGTTTCTTCCTCTGCCCTTTTTCAGAATCGAGATGGAGTTCAAATCGCCGCCAGCCGACAGGAAGAAGGAAAAAAATTAGGAAGAGCGGCTTGCAGGCCTAGACTTTTTCCCACCTTAATTGCAATTTTAATGAAATAAATAGGAACAAAATGTCTTACTTTTCATTAATTCACGCAATCTTAATTTTCATTGATGTTCGGTGGAGAATTAAAAGTGTTATTATTGTGTGGATCATAGAGCCTTATTATTAACAGATACTCATTATATTAATTTTTATTAATACATATCATTTCTTAGGTATCCACAATCCATCATCCTCGTTATAACACTTTCCACCTCATTAAAAAAAATATGAAATTCACATACTTATTATAACAACATACTTCTTTCATATATATTCTTTTTAACATTAACACTCATTATTTATATAGATCCCACCATCCATTCAATCATCTTAAAATTATATATATTAAATAAATATATTTTAAAAATAATTTAAAATATTAAAATTATTATTATTGTTTTTAATAATAATCTTACTTTTATATATGAAAATATATGTATACATTAATAAATATTTATAGATAAAATTTTAAATTAACCATTAAAAATGACTGTTAAAAAATTAACCATTCATTTAATTTTTAATTTTAAAATTTATAATTTTTTAATAAAAATTATAATTAATCATTAATAGCTATTAAAATTAACGTGTTTAACACCAAGGGATATTATAACACTCCTATTAACAACTGTATTAGGGATGTTCTTAGAAAATATAGATTCATTGACCTTGTACATTCATGAATACATATCAAAATAACTGAGTTAATTACGATGAAACAGAATTACCGAAGATAAATACTCTAATATTGACACAGAAAAATTAAAATTAAAAAGATTGTAGATATAAAAAAAAATTTATCATAAACGTTTACAAATTTCTTGGCAATAAGAAAATTTTAATTTTAACTCTATGGATAGAAAAGTTGTCATGAGTTATAGCTCCGGACAACAGTGGCCCGTTAATCATTAACTACAAGTTGCCGGTCAGATTCCGGTCGGTCACCTTCGCCGTCTGCTGATCATCAAGGTAAACTCCAGTAAGAGCAGAAATTTACAATATTGTATATTATCAGGAAGCCTTTCTAACTTAAAAAGTACCAAATTTATCTTGCCTTAACAATGAATTATAAAATAAACTCCAAATCCTGAATGAGAGTGGATCACTCAGCAAACGGTGGCACAGTTCTCTTTCTGACTACAAATCACACAACGCTAAGCCCCATGTAAATCTGAGAGATTAGTTCGCGTGATTTGCCACAGGGATTACAAAGGAAACTCAACTAAAGTTCGCAAATAATTCAAAAATCATCTAAACCACGCTTCTCACCGTTACAATTCATCCTTATCTCTGTTCTCTTCACCCATGAGCTCATCGAGGGAGAACTCATCCTCCTCGATGATTTCTCCATCTTTACCGTCCCATGGCTCTATTTTAACAATAGTTGGAGCGTTTTGAAGGGGTAGGTTGCCTTTTCCACCAAGACCAGCTTCTTTGACAAATTCGCTGCAAGAACAATTCATTAGTTTCTTGAAAAGGTGAAATATTTGTCTCATAGGGGAACTTTCGATGGTAAATTAATAGGAAGAAACTGAGAATCGATTTTAGAACGTCTAAGATGGCCTTACATGATTTGGTCATGTTGAAAAGCACTTTTGAGTGGAGCATAAGCACCCTTCTTTACGTTCAAAGCTACCATAGCTGGGTAACCGTAACCACCAACTCCAACTTGGTTCTCAAGATCAGCCTGCTTGCCAGAAGCTGACCAAACGAAGCTGCAAGGAGAACAACTTTAGCCTCATGGATGTAGGATTACAGCTCAAAAGATACACCTATCACATGTAGTATTTTTGTTTGTTGTATCTCAAAAAAAATATATATATATAGGTTCTTTGTTGAGACTTCAGAAAATTAGTAGGTAAAAACAACCTATGTCAAATAACGCTTAAACATTGGTTATGCTGGTAAATATTAGAGGCTCTAATTAGTAGTCTGCCTAGCTAAGTAAACAATTCTAAATAATACAAGGCTCAGTTGGATAGCCACTTATTCAAGAGCTCATACTTGTATGAAAAAACCAAATTAAGAAAATTATAGCTTCAAGTCCACCTAACCATGAAACACTGACTGCTTATCCTACCTGCTGAAACCTTTTTCATATACTTCCATCTCCTTTTTCCTCAACACCAACAAAGTTCAATTTCCCAACCTCAATTAGTTAAATGCAAGGTTTAAAATCTTACCCATGCCGAGGTTTCAGTTTCAGACCGGAACAATACCATTTTGGTATCATATCATATCGTGCTGATATAATTTCAATATTTTTTAAATATAAAATATATTAATTAATTTTTTAATATATATATATATAATGGGATAATTTTATTAAACTTTAATTAAGTCTATTTAAATTATCTCAATTAG
This sequence comes from Curcuma longa, assembly GCF_044706935.1. NCBI lineage: Eukaryota > Viridiplantae > Streptophyta > Magnoliopsida > Zingiberales > Zingiberaceae > Curcuma > Curcuma longa. Next base: position 9,685,499 of record NC_133868.1, on the reverse strand, counting down.
TTAAGAGTTAATTGAAACTATTAATTTAATTAAACCTAAGTTTGTTGTTCCCTTTCCGCGTGATCGCATCCCCGTAGGCGTCCGATGCCAGAGGCATTGTGCAAGCCCGACGACACCTCCAGACGCGTGCGGGGCGGAAGGGATTAAATGTCCGACGGGGTCTCACACCTGGCTTGAATGTGCTTTCAGTCCGTGGGCAGAACTTTTGACAAGTATCAACATGCTACCTTGTAAGTTGGCTTTGGTCAGAGTGTATCAGTCATACCAAGCATTGGATTTTGTAGCTACTACTGCAAAGAAACAATTGTGGAAGCAGCAGAGGTTTTGCTGTCCACAAGTCAGCAATAACCCAGTCATCATCCTATTTTATGTTAATATAATAAACCTTTGAAGCTTGATTTTTCACTCTGACATTCTTCTGTAACCGCTTAGACCAGAGAACAAATTACTAGTAAAGAATACCAAAGAATATTAAATATGAGAAGATAGAAAGTGGCAGAATGCATTTGCCATCATTCAAAACAGAATCATTGTGACAGTATCATTTGCCTCCAAGGTAAAAATAATGCAAAACCCAGTGGCATCATTTTTTTCCTGATCATTTTTTCTTCCTGATATACATTTACACGTTTGAGTATAAAAAGAAAAGATCTTTGCTCTGAAGGCATAGTTGGTTGTGTAAAATATTACTATATCTTCTAAAGAGCTTTTTTTCACTATAAAATTACTCATGATGATTTCAAAAACTTGAATTGCCATTGCACCATGGATTATCACAAATAATCCTTGTAAATACTCCATCTAATGTTGTCAATCACCAGATTAACAAATAGTTGAATAGATCTTAATACCAGGCAATCAAACAGATCAACAAACACTTTAATAGGTCTTGATATCAGAAAATCAATCTGAATTATGTTACTCTTCAATGATTTAAAATGAACTATGTATTTGCTTCATTCTCTGGTTGGTATTCGAAGTTATCACCAAGTAAACATATAGAGAAGCTCTTAAAATATATTTAATATAGAAACACGATTCTCTCCAAAGGAAGTTGCTCGAGTACCTGTATGGGCTCCTTTTGAATTTCTCAGCAACTGACAACAGAAGATCTAAGTACTTGTTCCTTCCTTCTGCCTTTGAATCCAAGATATCTGGAAGGAAAGATACAAAGCATATAGCAGCCGAAGCACATTTATCTTCCATCACATCCTACAATATAAAACAGGTTGAATACATTACCAGAATACTAAACTGTGAGCATGATGACAAATTAACTACAATTATACTCACAGGACCAGTCAATTCAAACACCTCAGCAGGACCAAGATTGGCTTCAAGTTGTTCCAGCCCAAATGCCTCAATTGCAGAAGCAGTTCTAAGACCCTCATAGGGATAGGGGTTGCTCTTATCAAGACCAAATACCAAGATGGTCGGGAAGCCTTGTACACCGAATCTGCTCATCAATGACTGCCAGGATTGCATTTTAGAGCAGTCCACGTAATTCAGGTTTAATTATCATATTAGATGAAATCTATAATTTATCACTTCCATTGATTCATAATACAAAACATTGACCATTTGTTTGTTCAAACTCGTACTCGTAACATCTTGTGCATGACAGAAGTACAATAAGGATTCCAGTACTTCGGGCAATATGACCATAAATGAACATACTAGCATGATAGCATCTATCCAGTACACCTACTCTAATTTATCATCTATGTGATTGTAGTTAGTTAATTTTACTGCTATAGTTGATACGGACTGATAGTCCAGCTCATATTTTAGCTAAAAAGGCAATAAACTTTGACGTCTTTAGAAACACAAATAGCATTTAAAATAACTTAATGAATTCTGCCAAACAGTTAGTTACGAATAATGTACTAACTTCATATGGACCAGCCAACAAAACAAACAAAACATATGGATTTGTGCTATTGGGGAAGTATGCATAGTAGGCATACACACTCATATGTAACTGACCCTCATGTCTTTGTGGCATAGGCATGGGAAAAAACAATGAATCTCCCGAAAAGCCAAAACTATGCATACTAATCATAGAAAGAAAGGTTAACATAAGAAAAGTTAACAGAAAGCAGTTTGATGTGATATTACGGACCTTTTCAGCATCACAGTCAACATGACCCAATTTGACCTTCCCCTTAAGGTTATTTGAAGCTTTTTTCCACTCGGGTGCTAGTTTCTTGCAATGCCCACACCTAAATACCAAAAGGCAATGAGTACAAATTCCAACAGTTCTGTTGCATTGATGTGGAAACTCTAGGTGCAAGACAACCAAGATTATCAAACATAAGGTATCAATTTACCAAAAAAAGAAGATTTCGATATAGAGAATTCACAAGCTACATGAAGGAAGAACTTTGAAAGAATTAACAGTCTTCTCTATCTATATAGACTTTAAGAACATTCTTCTATAATAGTAGTATAGTACATACTTGACTTCGTAATGCCATGATTTGATTTTAAATCCCATAATAGAATACAGAATCTAGAAGTTTCTAGTTGACCTTAAGTGCATAGAAATTTGAGCCTTGTTCTTCCGAATATTCCTTTTCACCTCTAACTTTGCTTTGAAACATACAAAAACATTTTAACATAGATCAGTTCTTTCTCCTTTCCAAGATGAGGACCAATGGCAACAGTTCACTTCTTAAACATGTCAATATTCACTTCTTTGTAAAATCACTGTGTTTTCACAATTAGATAACTTTTATATCTAAATTCAAGTTGTTAAAGCATGTTATCCATGCATAGACTGGCAATACCTCTACTTTTATAATATATAAACATGTGACAAATTTTTACAGTAATTTCAGTTTGGTAGACTACAATAATTAAAATGCTTATTTGAGCTTGTTGGTCATGATTTGCCTACTAGATTACCTATTTTTCTTCAGTAAAAAGTAATGAATGAATGCAATTATTATGCTTGAACATTCTAGGATAATAGTTGCAATTTTTACACTTAAAATTTCTGATAAATTTTAATTAAATGCATCAAAGATGAACAGATTATGACTTCATCCTGTCAAATCCATAATTAGTTAAGGAGAACCTCATGATTGAGGGAAACTTCTTGCAACCTGTTTAAAGAAACACCTCCCTTAGGTTGACCTTTCTAAAAACCAGCCACAAAAAAGAGTCAGTTAAAAAAAAGGCATTTTGAATGTTCAAAAATTCTCTTTTCATGATATAAGCACACTCATCCTTGCCCAAGAATCCTCTCTGACATACAGAAAAAAGCACAGATATACTAAATTTTGAACCATATAAGTGAAGAATAGAAAGTTATAGAATATAAGTATCTTATTAGTTAAGCTAGGGTAAGCACATACACAAACATACCATGGTGCAAAGAATTCCACAATCCACAATTCTTTGCTTTTCAGGACAAGTTCATCAAAGTTCTGAGAATTCAGTGCAATTGAAGCACTTGGTTCAGATTTCTCACTTGAACCACCTGACGACTTTCCATTCAAACGCTCTTTAAGAAGTGCTTTAACCTACCATAAGGTTGACATGTAAGCATAACCAATTATTCCTTTTCCAAGGAAAGTAGGTATATTTATAATGATTAAATGAAAATAAAAATCCAAGTCAACCAACTTTGACTCTGAACATTATATGCTCGGAGCTTTTTATTATGTAAAGAAAGAAAACATTGTTACTAATCATGGCAGATCTAGGACCCAACGGTTAGTGGGGAAGCAATGGCAGACTAGGACCCAAGATAATTGCATATAATTGTATAGTAAGAAAAACTTATTATTAACACACCAAATCTCAAATAAAGAACCTAAAATCATGAGTTTTAAGGATATTTACAATTCAGAAATTTTTAGTCATTGGTTGAATAGAAAGTCATAGAATCATGAGTTTTATGAGTTATGGAAATTTCCCCTATGTTATGGAACAATAAATTCAAAATAAAGTAATACTCATCAAACAAAATAAGAAAGATTACTTAGTTCTGCATTGTCAAAACTGGGTTGGATTGAGTCACTCTTGAAATTTAACTTAGTAGCAATTCAAATTTAGTATTCCAGGATCTTAATAAATGCCTATGATTGTGGGTCTTAACAGGTCTGTAGGCATACTTGGCTGTACAGGGTCATAACATGTCGTCACATTACAGAGGTGGGTTGAGATTTACTTAACCTGATCAGAGATTACCACCTACTAGTTTGGTTGAATTGGACAGCTGCTAGGTCTTAACAAATACATATTGTTGCAATCGTCATGCCATTACAATTGCAAGATATGCAGAAGTTGGATGATTTTCGAGAATGAAAATGAAATAGGGAGAAGTGTTTGGAAGATACAAACATAAATCTATTAAACACCTATCAAGTTAATTACTAGTAGTTAAAAAAGAAAGTCGTTTGCTTTTGGATAGGTCACCTTGAACAAAATTAAGGAATTTGTTAGCAAACAAATAAATAACTACTACCGATGATGAAGTTAAGAGATGTTCTCTGGATATTATCTGGTGTATAAAGATTATCATTTACAATAAATCAGATTTTTTTTTCTTTTGCTTCACCTGTAAGCTAAGGAAACAGCAACAATGTATAATATTACTTTGTATTAACATGAACCATGAAATTTATCTACGGAAAGAAAATATGGACTCATCCCATTAAATGGATCCAGAGAAAACTACTAATTATTGAAAATGCTCTATTTCATATATGAAGTGATGAGAGAGTTCAGGTAACTAAAGTGTAGTGACTGTAATGTTTCATTGTACAGAATGGCTACCAATTGAATGTACCATTCATTTTGTTGCAAACATAACTTATACAAACTTGGCAAAACACAGAATGCAAGTCATATCAGTTATTTCTTACTTAATACATCATTCGGTAAACCCTTTAATCTTTATATCACAGCATATGGTTGTTCCTCATTATGACTTCATTAGAGAAATAAACATCATCCAGTTGATAATATTCCTCATTAACAAAGATGGATTTTATTAAGTTTCATGTAATATCTCACTATTACACTTCTATCATTTTTCCTTCATGAGTTATACAAGCAAGTAGTTGCTCTTACGCAAATGATGACAATTATTTCTTCCTTACCCATAACGAAGTTTACCCTTTATGCTAAAGGATATATGGTTCTAATAGCACCTTATTCCCTTCAGGATTTACTCGCTATTTATGACATAATTGGATAAATAAATAGCATTCATTGAACAACATGCATGATTTAAAAAATTAACTTTATTAACTGTTTTTAAATCTCCCAAATACATTTTTGTTCAAAATAAACTTAGTTTACTTGAATGATTGATAGCATTCAGGCAATTGTGGAAAACTACTGCAATAGTTAAATTTATGTTTTCATGAACAATAGAATGACAAAAAGTCAAGCAAGGACTAAGTAGTGGCATTGTTCTTTGAAGAATACATCACATAAATAAATTGAAGCTGTGTTTGTGGTCCCTTCGTGGTAAAAACATTGTGAGAAAGCACTGGAAGTAGGAAAAATAATGCATGATTTACTGAGTATACATACTCCCTTTGAAAGTCAAATAGAACAAATCAGAATGAATTTCTGAACAAAATATAAGACCTGCTGGAGAACAAACTCTGCAATAGGTTTCACATCCCTTGCTCCTTGATAATCTACTGGTGGTTTACCAGGTGAGAACACCTTGATTGTAGGAAATCCTTGAATTCCATATTCCTAAAAAAAGTGCAATCAAAAGATATCAAACAAAGTGAAAAAAAAGATAGTAAAGTGAAATATACAATTATGTATTGCAGCAAACTATTAACGAAAAAACACTTGGGCGACTACTATTGCATTTGAAGCATATTAAACTGATAAAAAAAATTACATTCTGCATAGATTACAAACTCAACAGGAATATTAAGTAATATGTGTTAGCTGCATAAGTTTATTGCAAACGAGTAAATGTCCAAAACAAATATGTGACAAAGGAGTGAAGTGCAGGCTTTCTTCATGGCTATAAAATGTTTACCCTTTTAAATACTCTTTAGGCTGTAGTTATCACATACAGTGACAACACTATAACAAGAGAGGGAGGAAGTATGATGCTTGAAAGAGGAGATGAGCATAAGAGAAGAAGAGGATATGATTTATGGGTTGCTGACACCTCTCAACTGAGTTGCTGATGACATTGAGAGAGATGGTAGAGAACTGTTGCAGCAGAAAAGAAGCAAGTGAGAGACTTATGCAGGGAAGGAGGCAGAGAAGTAAGATCATTTAGAACAATGGAGATAGACTAATTCATCTATTGAAGATAAAGAATAGAGTGATTCATCTATGGAAGATAAAGAAAGGGAAAAGAGGAGGGAATACTCACAATCTAGGGGACGACTCGTGGGGTGGAGACAATTTCTTTAACATGCAAGAGCAAGGAAAATAGAGGGAGCTAAGTGTGGTGAAGAACAAAGAGAAGTGTGATCATACCAAACAAGAGAGGTACACTAGTTCACCTATGGAAGATGTGTGTGTTTTTTTTTTTTTGTGGGGGGGGGGGGGGGGGGGGGGGGGGGGGGGGGGGGGGGGGGGGGGGGGACAGGGACAAATCACAGAATGGAAACAAGTTCTTTAATGACATGCAAAATGAGGGAAAATAGAGAGAGTTAGGTGTGGTTGTTCAAAGGCTCTTTAATTTTTCTGTCTTTTTTCTTGGATAAAAGAGAAATAGCGTATGCGCTTGGATGAATAGATTGCCAATTTGTTGCATTTATTGATATCATTGTTATGATCCTAGTAGCAATCAATGGCGCAACCAAATCGACACCAATAAACTAGGTAAAATCTGGATTGGACAAGACAAACTTGGCAAAACGAACAAATTTGGATAACTCATTAATGTGAATGAGACAAAAGCAATGACAAATTCAATAAAACTGAATTGTAGTTTATCAATAAAATGATCATGATGTAGCATTAGAAGACATGCAATAAAACAATTTATTTTCCTTTAATTTATGCCCTCTTCTTTACCAATCTTTGCATTTCTGTCTCTAGTTCTTGTACACTATCACTCCTCTCAAAGTCTCTCTTTACCACATTTCTCTTTCTCTCTGCATATTTGTCCGCCTACCTCTTGGCAGCATTATTGCAACATGACAGCCAAAACGAGAACTAACCATGAGCCTTCCTTCTAGCACCACAAACAATCTAGATGAGGATAATCCATCCCCTTGTCATTCCTAGACTGGATATCACAACCGTGACTATAACATTCATGCATTATTTTTTATGGGTGGGAAGTGTAGCTAAAGCTTATTGAGTCTTAAAGTGATTTTTTTGGCAATAGAGTTTATTCTTATTTTGAGAAATTGTCAAAGTAGAGATGAAGGAAGAGAGTTGCATATTTATTTTAAGCTGCTTGGTATCGGACCTAAGCATGTGGTAAGAAGAGAGAACAAAAAAAAATGTGTTTTTGGTTTTCAATATTGGCAGGTAAGGAAGAAGAAAATAAAGTTTTGGTGGAGGTGGAGAGAACATGTTTTGGTGCCTGAGGGTGTGCTTGTAACAAAAGTTGAAGTGACTTGAGGCATCTCATGGCTTGTAAGAGACGTGAGACATCTCCAAGTAACAAATCAATAGGTCTAAATTGTGGCTTGTGGGTGAGTCCAGTCAATTACCTTTGGCGTCTTGTGAGATTAGACTCTCAATCCCCCTCATATTTCCCATGGATGCTTTGAATCTTTCAATGTATGCTTCGCTCACGGCTTGCTTTAGTACTATGTTGAAGGAAGTCTAGAGATTGGGACTACATGTGAGGGAAAAAAAGTTATTACAGACACCAATTTTCTCTAGCATTTGCTTCCAGATCCAAAGTGTAGATTAGATCTGATATCTTATTCTGCTGCCTACTAGCAGAAACCAAGTTTCAATCTTATTTTCAAATGAGCTTTATGCATGGCTGCTGACAAATGAGCTGTGTGCAATAAATAGATTGATGGTGTACCTAAAAGGGTTGTATACGACCTGAGACCATGTTTCGACCAGACAAGAACCACCAACTCATTACCAAAATTATAGGGGAAAATCATCAGCGAAAGCGATCTCGAACGCAGAAATTGGGCACGATGATATTTACCTGAGCAAGGGAACCATGAGCATCCGCATCGAGAGCGGCCACTGTGGCTACACCTTTGAGAACGGTGGCAGATTTCTCCCATGTAGGGGCCAGAGCTTTGCAGTGGCCGCACCATGGGGCAAAGAACTCCACCAGCACGATTCCATTCGAATTCAAAACCTGCGTCCGATTCGTCACACACACACACACAGACAAAGATAATAAACTGGAACAAGAGGCGGCGATCGAATCACGAAAATTCGTTATCACATGAAGAAAAAAAGAGATGAATGGTGGAGATAAACCTTAGATTTGAAGTTGGAGGGACTGAGTTGAACGACAGGAGAGGAAGGCGAATAGAGAGCGTTCGCCGGCGCGCCGATGCAAGCGAGAGACGAGAAAAGGAGGAGGAGGACAGCATCCAACATTTCTCACGATCGTGGTGATTTGTATTTGCTCCTGTTTTGCTGATCGTGGAGAGCAACACGGTCACTGAATCGCCGAGCACATATAATCCTCGAACCCTGACGGAAAAACTTTCGGGGCTTCGGCAAAAATACACGTGTATCGGCCAATAAAGACCGACCACGTGGACTGTGCCACGTTTGGGGTCACATTTGGTTCAAGCAGGCGAGCACGCTTCCAAAACCACGGTTTGATTCAGGTTTCCTTTTTACGATTAACTTTTCCTTTTTTTCATCTTTTTTGCAAATCACAGTTTTATTTTGTAAAAAGGAGAATTTTTTTTTCATCTTTAGTCAATAAGAAAAATATAAAAAAAAGGTTTGAGAGTTTTAAAAGTTCAATATGTTTGAAAATGTAAAGTGTTTTAATTTCCAGTTGAAAGTGTTGGATATTAAGGTTTTAAAGGGTCAATATGATTTTGTGAAAAATCGAAGTGCTATCAATCGATAAAAGTTGAAATTCATTTCAAAATTGAAATTTACATTTCATATAGATAGATCTAGATTATTAATTTACTCAAAATGATTAAGGGTGAAAAAGAAATTAATTGTTTAAAGTCAATCCAGAATAACATTAATTAACATGGCATATGAGAAAGTACATAGGAAATAGTCTCGAATTGATGAGCTTTTCTTTTTTATTAATGTTGCTATGTTAATGAAATTAACATAAAAGTTCATTTTCTCATATGTAAGCAAGTGCTCGCACCTACGAGTTCGCTGTCTGCTACTCGCGCAATGAGCACTTTATAAGTGCACGAAAAAATTCATTGATTTTAAAATTTGAAGTATTACTATTTTGACATTATCATTGTATCTTGAGAAACAAATTACTACTATTTCAATGATCTAATATTAGTTTACATTCTCTCCCGCATCCACCGTTCAACAGAAAGTTATTGTATTTTGAGAGTGCATCTGTAATATGAATGTAGCATGAGACACTCAATGCAAGTGGGTCCCATTAACATGCAGTGGGACACACATCCATGCATTAATTGTGTCATACTATATTCATATTATAATTTTTCCTGCTATCTATCATTACTCCAATTTTTAATATATCCTTCACATTTTTTCTAAGAACCCAGGCAATTCACATATTTATGTATATTTAGATTATCCTGGCACGATTTTATTATTTAATTAGCAATCGTCTTTACGTGATTAAATTAAAATGTTATTGCGAAATGCAAATAATTTGATTTTTTTTTTAAATTTCTTTTGCAAATTATCCAACGGGCTACGTTTGCTCTCAGGCACCTCGAGAAGCATCCAACGGCTCCAATTACTTCTTTTGAACACCTCACAATTCCGCCACCATCCACTTATCCCTGGCGATGCGGAAGAAGATAAATCCCGAATCCAAAAGGCCCGAATCGGAAAAGCGAAAATCAAACAGAAGCAAAAAAAAATCAAATGGAGGGGCTGAAGCTGGCGAACGCTCCGATGCCCCTCCCTCTCGTTTCCGCCGCTCTCAGGCCACCCCACCTCTTCCCTTCGGCGGCCTTCGCTCGCCGCCCCCGCGCTTCTCGCGGTAAACCCATGCGCCTCTCTTCTCGCCGCTAGTTTCGCTGTCTTGATTACTTGTTTCTGTGAATCTATTAGTTTCTGATCGGTTCGAGTCAGGAAATGCGATGTACTGTAGAAGACGGATACGAATAACTTGCATCTTTAGCGCCACAACCATCGAACATTAGCTATGACTGTGTTTACAAACAAATTGTTTTCCATTTTTATCTAAATTTTTTTTCTTTCCTGAACTTCTGTGTTTAAGTTTGCTCTCTAAACTAACTCTTTTGCACGCTCTGAGGCGGTATTTCGGACCTTTTCTTTTCTTGAAGATCGAGTATTGTTACATCTCTAGTTTTTCTAACTATAGATGTGCATACTGAATAAGATTTACCAATATGCTAGTTTATTTCAGAAAATCGCACCACATAAATATTCATACTATAAACTATTGATGAGGCAATGCAATTGCTTTAGGTTGCAACTGCACGATATATCTCAGCTTTGTCGGGCAAACTCATGTCAAAGTTTCTTCAAGTTACCTGCAAAATAGGGCATCATCACAGAAAAGAAATTTAACAACAAGAAGTGCACCAGGTTTAAGTAAACTTTATTGTTTATGTTTTTTCTTTCCTTTTTCAATAATTAAATTTCTTATTTTGGCCTTCTTTGCACACTTCTACTCACTTTTTTTCTTCAATTCAGTTGAACCTATGACTCAAGACATGGTGGAAAATAGAGACAACAATTACCCGATTAGCGGGGATGACATAAGGACATGTTTCCTTAACTTTTATGCTTCAAGGGGTCACAAGATACTCCCAAGTGCATCTCTTGTACCGGATGATCCTACAGTGTTGCTTACAATTGCTGGAATGCTGCAATTTAAGCCTATATTCTTGGCAAGGTACTGCTTCTTATGCAATTCCCTTTCCTTGATTTCTTTTGTAGGTGAATATAAATTTTTGTTGAGAAACAAATGCTAAGAAGCTTTATTTTGAAATGAAAGCTAAGAAGCTTTATTTTTATTTTATTTTTGTTTTTTCCTGGGTAAAGCTTAAATGGGATTATTAGCATTGGTTAGGATTACTCTATTTAGTTTAACTTTAGTTCTAAAGGTGTTTGTTTTAGCAAATCATTACATAATCCACACATATGATGTTTATACTATTCAGAGATTGGCAGAGGAAATACATAGGAGACCTATTAATTATATTAGTATTTATTTGAGAGTTACTCCAAATGTTATAACCCACATAGACGTGAAAATTTACCCATTAATTTGCAACTCAACTATTACCTCAAAATGTTTATGCTCAAGTTATTGGTAACTCACTCATCTAATCTTATCAATCATTTCAATTAGCATACAGTTTTGTATGTGGGATTAAACTAGGGTGTCACACACAATTGGATATTTACTTGTTTCTTATTGATTATTAAATGTCCAATAAAATGGATATGCCTTTGTAGTCAATGAATTTGGAGTATGTTTGCTACAACTTATAGATGCAAATTACATGAGAGGTAACTTATATTGTATATTGGTCATTTTCTCTCAGTTGTATCTGGTTTGTTCCCTATAATTTGGATAATATTGTACCAAGTGATCTGATGTAGATTCTTAAGGATATTATGTAGGAACCAAGAAGTGTACCTTGTGCTACAACATCTCAGCGGTGCATTAGAACAAATGACGTCGAAAATGTGGGTAGAACAACCCGACACCATACATTCTTTGAGATGCTTGGAAATTTCAGCTTTGGTGACTACTTCAAGAAGGAAGCAATTCTATGGTCATGGGAACTTACTACCAAGGAGTATGGATAATCTCTTTTCCCAAAGGACCATGAACTCTATATTGGTAAATTTAAGCTGTTACATTGAACCTGTACTAGCTAGAGGCAACTTGAATCCTCAAATTTTACTTGCTATAAGTATGACATAACTTCGGGTTGGACCGGCTAGAGGGGGGTGAATAGTCGGTTTAAGTAAAGTCGCAGAATAGACACTCTTTTAAAAAAAAACTTGATTGCAACTCGGTCGTTGCTTCCAAGACAATTGACGCTCAAACAAATCTCCTTTAGGCGGAGAAGCCTTTACACTTGTAGCACAGAGACTTAGAGAGAATGACAAAAGTAATTGATGATCTAACTCTAAAACTCTAAGTCTATTTATAGCCCAAGAGAATAGATCTAGATCGTTGATCGTAGATGAACTTTCTCTTGGTCGTTGATTCGTTGATGCGATCCTAACCATTGATCAAAGATAGGCTTGATCGTAGCCGTTGAGTAAATAAAGATAAACTTTATCTTTAATATAAGATAAAGAGAATTATCTTTAATAAAAAATAAGTATTTATCTTTTATATGATAAAAGATAAATCTTATTTTTTTTTCTTTTCTTTTTCTTTTGCAACCGCCACGTCCAAACGGTCCAAGTCTTAAGTCTTCTTCTCTGGTCAAAGTCAACGACCAAAATCAAAGTCAACAATTTTGACTTTTGTTGACTTTTTGTGAAATCTTCGATTGGGTGATTTCTGGCCAACCGGAGTTAGGCTCACCCGAACCCGACTCCGGCCTTTTGCCCCTCGAGCGTGCTTCCTCCCGGATTCTCGTCCCTCGGACTTCGCGCAAGTCCTTCTCGCTCCACCGGCGTACTCTTCCGTAGCTTCTGCGTCCCTCGGATTGCACCGAGCCCGTCGGCTCACTTCCCCGCGCAACCCTTCTCGTCCGCTACGTCTTACGCTCGACATCCTCCGTACCTAAGTTCCTGCACACTTAGCAGAGGGATCAGAACACCACAGGACCTAACTTAACTCGGTTGATCACATCAAAACTAACTAGGGCACCAACAATCTCCCCCTTTTTGATGTGCATCAACCCAGGTTCAGTTAGGGTTAAACAAAAAATAAGGAAAATAAATAAAACAAAATACACAGGTTAAGCAAAAAAAAATGTTTCATGTTAAAACTATAATCTCCCCCTGAACCTCAGCCTACTCTCCCCCTTTGATCACAACAAAAACGGGGTATATAAAATTAGGGAAGGAAAAAAATATTTGTGTAAATGCAATAGAAAGTCAAAAATAAATTTTAAGTGTTCAATTAATACACAGTAGATCACAAAAAAATTGGTCTTCAAAAATTAGCATTGCTAAGAATTTAAAAAAAATGACATTTTTATCTAAAATATTGTTAGAAAAATCTAATAATTTTTTTTATAGAAATCGAGAATAGAAATTTGAGATTGTATAAAAATTTTCAACTTTAAATTTATTCTTTAAATTCGAAGATAAAATAAATATTCACAGAGAGAAATCTTTAGAAAAATAATATTTTAAATATATAAATATATATATATATATCCTAAATACTGGAACAATATATTAACTGTGGTGGTGGTTCAAGCAAATCTATCATATTTAGTGAACGGCCTTGATGGGTTTAATTGCATATCAGGCGGGTGGTTGTGGGTCGCTATTGATATTTCCATATATCATACATTGCTTGATAGATGCATCAAAATTATCCTCATTTATATGAAAATTAATCCACAACTAATTAATGATTTCACCCAACTCGGTCATTATCGATCATTGTCCAAGTCTCTTCTCCTCCTCATCAATTGTAAGTAGAGGGAGTGACAACCTTAGGGTTTCCTTAATCCTAAACCTATTAAATCTTATTTGTACAAGTGTTGTATTATGAAGTAGTGAATCTCTTAAATATTGAATCTTATTTGAATTGGTTACTATTTAATTTATTGTGAGTCATTAGAGGTGATATATATAAATATACAATAGCTTATATATCCATAGTTAGCACGTTCATTGTAAATAAATTTAAGTAATTAAAATTCTATTGTATGTATTTAATTCTTAATTGAAAGGATGTGAAAGTAAAGCTTAATGTGACATGCTTTGAAGTGATATACAAAATATGGATGCAATAGTTTTGGAAGATATATCTGATGAGTGACTACTGCATTAATCTAACACTGCCAACGTCGACATGACACACCCCACAGATTCATTTGTTTAAAGCACGTGATAAATAAATAAATAATTAATTAATTAATTAATTAAAAAATGGATGATAATTAATTTAGTAATTGAATTGCACAACCACCTGCACGCAACTACATCTGCATGCTGTGGCCTGTGGTGTTGTTAATTCCAAGAAGCTGGCTTTCTTTTGAAACATGGCACGCTCCATGCTGCATGCAGCATTAAAAGCAATGGGAGTTCGGTGCTTGATACGTGTTAAAAGGAAGCAATCAGCCACTCATTTATTTTAATTATTTGTACGAGAGAAAATGCAAATAATTGAGTATATATTATTAAATTAAAATTGGAAAATGGATGTGATAATTAAGTAGTTGCAAATTAATTAATGCAAGCTAAGTGTGTATATATAGCGACGAGTCTTGGGGTGGCCTGAAGAGCCAGTGAATGGGGGCAATTGAATGGTGGATATATGCATTTAGTGTTGAGACAGTACTGGTGGCAGTTGAGCGTCGCTATATGGATATCGATAGCGTCAACGTATCACCATGCACTGCCATAGACTTGGCTATCGAGGCTTTATGGCAGTTTAATTAATTAATGATCGACATATCGACATATCATATATATATGGTCGTAGCTAGCGTATAGCATGCTCGACATGCATGCAAAGTTTTTGCAACTCAATTAATGTAATTAAAGGTAGGTACGTACGTAGTGATATATCATCGATGTATTATCGATCGACTAGCCTTGCAGTAGTAGTATATATGAGCTACCTCGTGAAAATATGGACCGATCTATCATGGAATTAATTAAGGATATATAGAGATTTTTTTAATTATCTGACTAATAATCTGTAGATAAATTCTTCTTGTTAGATATATATATGTATATGATGGGTTGTAAATATGTTTTTTTTTTTAAATATCTGAGTTATAATTTATCTATTTTGTGTTTGTTAATTTGGTTCGAAATGGTAGGATGATAGTCCACCTTCCTACCTGACCTTGACCTGACCCGACCCCTTTAGCTAGGTGTCCTTGAAAGGCAAGGGCGGAGTCACGTTTTACTTTACCCGGGCTATAGCCCGGGTGCTCCACGGCGAAACAGTTTAAATTAACCCGGGTAAAATAACTCAGAGCTCGTCGGCATAGCCCACCGTCAGAGATCAGCCCGGGTAAATCACCCGGGCTGGCTCCGCCATTGTTGAAAGGGCTATATATATATACACACACACAGTTGAGTTGGTTTATAATCCACGAAGAAGTTTGAAGAAGAGTCTACGACGAGGAGCATTGAGTGATAGAGGATCGATGCGATCGTGAAAATTGTGGATTCAATCAATGGCTTTGAGGGCCAAAATGGGATCGGCTAGCCAGTAGGTGAAGAATTAGATGGCACAGAGCAAGCTCATCAGGATGTTTGAAAGCTTAAATGGAGGTGGCCGGGACTTTGGATGATGAGCATTGATGAGGTTGAAGACTTGGAGGTATGAAGTTAAGACATGAGAGATTACGAGCAATTTGTAACTTTGATCTTTTGTTTTAGGCACCATATATCTACGTACATTCGAA
This sequence comes from Curcuma longa, assembly GCF_044706935.1. Classification (NCBI taxonomy): domain Eukaryota; kingdom Viridiplantae; phylum Streptophyta; class Magnoliopsida; order Zingiberales; family Zingiberaceae; genus Curcuma; species Curcuma longa. The sequence goes on along the minus strand of NC_133868.1, from coordinate 9,669,843 downwards.
GATAATATATTTAGTTAAGTGAGGGTAGACAATATAGCTAGTGACTTGATTTAAAGCATTAATTTGGCATGTTATATTGAATCATTACCTTGATCCACTTCTACATTGTTGGGTTGCAAGGGTGCAAACATAGTCCCACATCTAAAACACATGGAAAAGATCATGGATTTAAAAGGATGAAAGAAATTTCCATTGAAATGATACCTTTTGGGTAGAGCCCAAGAACAAAACCATGAGGGCTTAAGCCCAAAGTAAACAATATCATGTCATTATGGAGATATTTTGATTCCATCGGTTCTATTTCTATTCTTGCTTTCTTGTTATGAAGTTTGGTATTTGTTAGAGGGAAAGAGTGAATAATGACTTGTAATAAAAGTAATTACTTTCTTTTGCTAACATTTTAAGTGAGAACACACTAATTAAAAATATAAGTGTAACATAAAATAAAATACAAGGCAAAAGATTTATTTGGTTACAATTCTCGGGTTATTAGTCCAGGACTATGAAAATTCCAATCAAAAATCTCCTCGTCTAAATGATCCGGAGGCAAAGAAATCTCATACAATAGTCGAGCGTAGAACTAAAATAAGTAATTCAAGTGTGTTGATATTCTTCTCTGAGTTTCAATCTATTTACAGCTTTCACCTCGATTTGACCGTTGTGCTGACATGATATTTTTAGACGCTTGAAAACCTTCCGGGCGCTTATTTTCATCGATCCTAATCCAAAATATCAATAATCCGCCCACAGGTCTGGATGACTTCTTGCAATCCGGACGTATGAAACCTCTCCGGGCACCTGGACTTTGTTGACGTGGACTTCATCCTCATCCACTTCGGCAACGAGCTCGCACTAACTTGGCTTGGGTTATTGAACCGCCCGAAATAGATCCGAGTGCCTGGACTCTAGGGTGCTCAGAATGGATCGGGGCGCTTGGAATGATCAACTTTGTGTTGATCATTTTCCTCCTCCGTTCTCTATTCTGCTTTGGTCGCTTTGCGCAGTCTTCCTCTCAGCTTCTCGTCCCTCAGATGCACCGAACTCTTCCAACTCACTCCCGTGCATCCTTCTCACTCTACCTGAGTATTCTTCCACAGATCCTCATACCTTAGATGCATTGAGTCCGTCGGCTCCTTTCCCATACCATCTTTATCGCTCGCTTGCGTCTTCTGATAATTAAGGTTCGTGATCTAGATATTACGTATGATCTCTTAAATCCTTGTACACTTAGACACGCATGTCAAATACCACAAGACTTAATTTCAGACAATTGATCACACATCAAAATTCCATTGGAGTACTTACATAAACAATTGTCTTGGATTATCCAAGCTAGGTCGTTGAGTAATATGTGATTTTGGTCATCATACTGGCTGATTTTGCAATGAAACATTCATGTTCAATGTCAACCAACTCAAATCTTCCTTTAGGTTCCACAATGTCAAAATCTAGTCCTTTGAGTTATTATTCTCAATCGCGTGTTCTTTTTCTGCAAAAGAAATTATTATTCTCAATCATCTGCGAAGGTAAATCGAGAAACTGCAATTGTATTCGACCATCTGTGAGGAGGTAAATCGAGAAACTACAATTGGTCACGACGCAGGAGGGTATTGTCTGGTTTAGCCAGATCATTATCATTATCTTCTAGGAGCTCTTTAATTATCATATTCCTAGTAGCTAGCTAGGTTTCATCCTTAATTTTTCTAAGAATAAAGTTGTAAATGAGCTCTTTATCACATTCCTATTTATTAACTTTCATCTTTTCCCTAAAAATAAAGGTATAAAGGAATATACTATTCGTAAACAAGCTTAATAAAAATTTGTTTATGCTCATTTAGATACTAAAGTTAAGTAATTAAATAAATCAATTTTGAAGAATATTAAATTTAACTAATTAATAATATCCATCAATAAAGCTTCTAAATTTTTATTATAATTTTATTTTTTATATTTAAATATCTTACAAATTATTTAATTTATATTATTCAAAATATATTTAAAGTGAAAATAATAAAAGTTTATTATTGTATATAATATTAATTTTAACTGCTATAAGATAAATTAAAATAATAAAAAATAAAAAGTACGATAAAATGAAAAATTTTCTCTTATATCTATCTATCTATCTATCTATATTTATATCACTTCAGAATGAGTGTTTTATGTTTCTTCTCGTAAAGAAAAAAAAATCTCAATTATATGAAAATTGATAAGTTTGAATATAATAATTTACTGTTCATAGGCCTTCAATAAACCTTCAGAAGCAGGCATCATCCTGCAAATCCCCCTCTTAAATGCAACCACCTTGCTCTGCTCGAGTATTAATGGTCCCGAAGATTTATGAAACTCACTGAAACTTTTTTTTTTTTAAGGAAAAAAAAAAAGTGGGGGAAATTTTTTCTATTTATATATGCATTCCACTCGCCGCCACCATCACCGGTAAGCCGTCTGCAGTTTAACTATGGCTCCAATATTGATTAAGGGCTGGAGTTGCAAGTGGGCGGCGGTGGCGGTGGTGGTAGTTGTGGTGGCTGTGATGCCGCCGGCGGCGCGGTCGGACTTCGCGAGCGACCGGGAGGAGTGCGCGAGCCAGCTGATGGGGCTGGCGACGTGCATACAGTACGTGCAGGGGGAGGCGGCGGCGCCGACGCCGGACTGCTGCTCCGGCTTCAAGCAGGTGACGGCGAAGAGCCTGAAGTGCCTCTGCGTGCTCGTCAAGGACCGCAACGAGCCGCAGCTCGGCTTCCAGATCAACGTCTCCCTCGCCCTCGACCTGCCGGCGCGCTGCAGCGTCCCCGCCAACATCTCCGACTGCCCCAGTGAGTCGGAGCCTTAACTTCGTATAATTGATAACATTTTAAGGGTTTAATTATCATCATTATTTTTATTTTGAATAAATTAACGATGATTTGATGCCTTCAAGAAGCTATAGTACCAATAACACGTCCCCGGGATAAGGTGCCACGGTAGGACATCTAACATCTAGGTTGTCACTCCAGCCACATGCAGTTTGATCCCCAGCTACAGTGTATTTGTAGAAATTTTCTTGCAAATGAGGAATACAACCAAGTTTGATCCCCAGCTACAGTGTATTTATAAGAATTTTCTTCCAAATGCGGAGCACAACAAAAGGCTGCGTGTACTTCCCGATTTACCCTGGTGGCTGATGGAAAACTTCCGTAGGACCGAACCGATCATCCCAGAAATAGTCAATGGAGCTAATTAGGATTTATAATTTTTTTTTATAGTACCAATAACACAAAGTTTTAAATATAACTAAGATATATTATATTCGAAAATTTTAAAAAATTTATGATACTAAATCATCTATTAGAAATTAAAGTAAATTAATTGAGAAGAATATAAAAAAATCCTTTATATGTTAGTTATTTTAAAATAATTCCAAGGATAATTCGGTTTACGGGGTATTTGGTGATTTTTTTTTTGTTTCTAATTAATTGTTGTTATGAAATAAATCATCTGATTTGCAGGGTTACTTAACCTGCCACCTAATTCGACGGATGCACAAGTTTTCCTACAATTCGAAAAGGATCTCACAGCACGTGCAGCTACCGGTGGGTCCGGTGCCTCAGGTAATTAATTACCGACAGAAAATTAAATCATTAAAAAAATAAAGAGTTACTTTATACAAAATAGTACCATCTTTTTCTCAAATTGCAAGTTAAATTATAATAAGTTGCTAAAATTGATTGACTGACGGGAAGCCTTTTCCTGGAAAGGCAATAATAATGATGATAATGCATCAGCGAGCTCGCACTTGAGAGGCGATGCGGTCACCGGCAAGAGCTCGACCGGCGCGAGCGGCAGCAGGGAAATCAAGGGATGCTTGAAATTAGCGGCGGGCGTGAGCTTGGCCGTCTCCATCCTCCTGCATCTCATCGTGTTCCAGTAGAAGAAAAGAATTAGAGCAAGGAAAGAACATGTTCGATCAATTTGTAAGTGGGCAGAAATAAATTATTGTATCCGATGAATAAGAATAAAGTTCCCTTCCTCCTAGTGCCAAGTTTGAAATTTCAATGGTAAAGAATTAATAATAATAATAATAAATTAGGTGAAGTCTAATTAAAAATTTTCATAAATTATATTGATTCCACCTTTCGATTGAACAGCTCCCGGCAATCGATCCTCTCTTTGTGGATAGGATGGGAACGCCGGCATTCCCTGAGATTGAGAATTAGCTGAGTTAGCTAATGGTACAATAATCCAATAATACTGTCTTTTTAATTAGTTTTGTTTTCATAAATTTCATTATTGCCTTCAATTGCCATAGATAAATAGTTAAATGTTGTTATAGCTAACTTTGAATGAAATACAACTGATTTCAAGAGTATATGAGAATAATTAGTTTTAAAATACAAAAAAACAAAATACTTACAAGATGCTTACAAATGCCTGAGCATAAGAGACAAAATATGAGGCAGAAAATGCAAGATGCAATTTTTTATGGATAGAGGATTTTTCCCTAATTTGACGGTCAAACATTATTAGATCTGAGGATTACAATCTAGAGTGAGAGATTAGTTCAGCTTTGCTAAAAGCAATTTCATTCCAGTCACCACCAGGAAGTGAACTTGTTTAGCTAATGGTTTCAGACCAGTGCAGCCAGTGAGATGAATCAATGAATGACAAAGTCAAACACTAGTTTTCCTAGTGGTTGGCTAGTTTTCAGTTTCACAGGTTTTCTACAATAATGGACCAAAGTTTAGATAAAGACAGCTAGCAGGTCAAACAGAATGATCAATATAGTTTTGAAATATTATCTGAATGCACTTAGAAATTGCAACATTTATACAAACTAAGCATGCATCTTTACTTGGCTGCTTGGAAATTAATACCTTTGATTTTGTTCTTAATCCAAACTTCAAGTATCATTCCTGCTCCAACTCCAGCGGTACACATGCACCATAAATTGCAAATGCAGAAGGTAAGGACCTTCGTGGAAGAAAGTAGTAGTCAGGCACCTGTCTAATTTTCTTTGGTAAGTCGCTTCTTAGTAAATGGCATACTTGAGTCACTAGCAGCAGCATTGCTCACTTTCTTTCAATCCATATTATTCACCGAATCTTTAGATTCTTCACTTGCCATGGCAATGAGATCAAATGATCAAGTATAGTCTACAAAAAGAATAAAGCAAATAAGAAATGCATTAGAAAACAAACTTGTCCTTTCCAGTATAAACCTACAAATGACACTCAGAACAATAATAAAATGGTTGCCTTCTTTAGGAAGCAAAATAAGATATCGAAGCAACACAGAATTATATATTTATCTTCGTTCTACAATCTGCACCATGTAATGCCCCATTTTACCAAGCCAAATAAAAAGAACAATGTAACCAATAGCAATTGCATGTGGAAAATACATCATTTACACAAATGGAAGTGGTACTTCCTACAATTTTGTCTCTCATAGTAAGAGGATTAACCATTTATAACAAGCACCTACATTCTGCACTGCAGTAATGACATGTTGTTTAGGCGGTGCTATGGAGATGCATACTTTAAACTCTACCTCCTTAGCACTCACGAAGTCATTGTCATTGTCATTGTCGCTGCCACCATTATCATGTATTCATGTTTGGCCAAATCATTTGTGGTTAACTACATGAACTGCATCTCTTCTTCGAGCTCTATGCAAAGCTATGTCATCCTAGCCTTACAACAAATAGGGCTAAGATTCATGTTCATCCCACATTATAAGGCTGGCATGTCACATGAAATTCCTCCATGCCAAGTACTTTTTCAAGCCTCTAGGCTCTAACAGTTTAGTAGACTCCTAAATTTTGGGGTCTAGACCAAAAGTGTTCATCCCAAGAAGTACAAAGGTTATGAAAGTATATTTTCTCCTCTTTTAGAAATGATTGAGCTCCTTCAGGATTTATTTTTTAGTGGGGAACCATTTTGCTTCCAATGGCAATAAATGCTTACAATTTTTTATACTCAAGCCCATTCTTTGGCCACTGCAGCTGCAGCCCACCAGATCTACAGACATAGTTGGTTCTGTGTGGCTTAATTTGTCTTCTTCCATGATTAAATGACCATAGAATTTATTTTTCATACATAGAAAGAAGCAACTATGGTAAACTCAAAGGTGTTTTACATTTTAAAGTTACTTTCCTACTTTCTTTTCATGGTCTGGATGCCATGTGTCTTGTAATATAAGGAGATGATTACAAGAGTATGGTTGTAATTTCCTATCATCACATCCTTTGTGTATATTACTTAGAGATGATATTAAGTTATTTGATGAGAACACAAATGGATTAAATTTAAAGAAACTTGAAGTGCTGAAAGAAAATATTGGAAAGGATGCAAATAGAACTAAAATTGAATATATGGAATGTGATTCAATAATTAACTCCACATGTAAATGTCAAGAGATATAATGTAGGAATGATGATCTCATTAATAAGATAAATAACAAGTAGTTCAAATGAAAAAAAAAGAGAGGAGATTTTGGAGTTTATGTGATTGTCATATGCCCTCTCCCCAGACTAAACGAAATTTATAAAATTGCAGAATGACCTTTAATACTTTATGAATTAGAATGTTGGATAATTAGAAGATAACATGAAAAGAAAATAATCTAGCACTGATGAAAATGCTAAGATAGATGTTACTAAAAAAGAATAAAACTAATATTATTTGTAAGTGATCATGTGTGGAGCTTCAATTTATGGTAAATACAAGAAGATTAAAATGGAAATATCCGTTCATTTTATTTATCTCTATTTAATTTTGAGGAAGGCACATAATGTTTAGAAGAGATGGACCAAAAATCGAACCAAGATGAACCAAAAATCGAACCATCACTAAACCACTGGTCGAACCAATAGGATCAAATTGCATAATGAACCAGAAATCATCTTGGCCAAGCTTATCGACAATTGAAATCAAGGAATCAAAAAAATAACTAATAAAAATATATTTAATTGCTATAACCTATTAATTGAATATTTATAAAAAAACAAATATGTCTAATTTTAAAATCAGACCTATCATAGTCCATTTTAGCATTAATTTTAAACACCTTATATAAGTTGTAACTTCTAAATCATACATCTAGAGTATGGAAATTTTACAAGTTTTATTAATTACATAACCATTAAAGCACATCAAAACATAACTAACAAAAGTGCATGAATAACCCTACATAACAATCAAAATATCTCAAGTATTAAAATATAATGATCAAATATAACCATGAAAACCATCAAAATCATTCATAACCATATATAACTATCAAAGATATGTTGTCATGAATATACTAGTAATTAGCTACCAATTATGAAAACCTACGCCTAAGGAAATGCACTCAGGAAAACATTTAAAGTCCAACTAATTCATTTTACCTAACATATTTAGCTGTTAATTCATTTATCGACAAGCTTTCATTTCTTTAACAGCAAAAGCAAAACAAGAAAAAAGAACCCAAAACGGATTAATTCTCCAAAAACTTGGACCAAATGAAGGCAAGACTCAATATCCAAAGCAACATGAACTTGACAAATTCTAAGTCAAATTGAGATCCATTAACAAATTAAAACACAAAACAGCTTTTTTTTTCCTTTTAATTAAAAAATATAGATTACAAAGGATTATACCGGACGGATTGGAAGGGAGAACACAGTGACGGCTCACAGCAGTTGTCCTCGCCGGCTGTTCTCACGGAGAAGAAGTAATGAGGACAAGATAAGTCAAACTCCGGCCCACGATGGGTGGCGAGAAAGGAACTCGCGCTGCTATGCGCCGTGTGGACCGCGGAGATCGAGAGAACTAAGACGAGATCGCCAGCGCCAGAGTGAAGTAGTCCACCTCCGAATCCTTGGGAAGTTTGGCAAGGCCGAATGGCAGCGTGTGGCGACGGCGAGAACGAGAGAGACGGGAACGAGAGCCCGAGCGAAGCTGCATGAGATTAGGGTTGTGAGATTTTAAGGAAATGTTAATTTTGAGTGTTTTGACATTAACAAAATTTTAAAGGTGTTTTTAAAAGATTCCTTAGTTTGAAAATGTTTTTTTTATTGCTATCAAATACAGTAAAATAAAATTAAAGTAAAAAAAATACAAATGTAATTTTAAAATGCTTTTAGAATTTTTAAATTTTATTTTTTTACCACTTAATTATTAACTTCTTTACTATTTTTCTTTTTGTAATTAATTTCCCTTAATTTTAACTCGCTCGTTTTATTTTCTCTATTTATATATTACCATATATTTTGCTCTCCACTCCACCCTCCTCGTCCCCTTCTGGTTCTCGCTTGGCGTCTGCTCGTCGTCGTCCTGTAATCTCTCCACCCCTGGAATCCTTCCTACGAGCCCGCCTCCTTTTCTCTCAATCCACGCTTTCAATTCCTCCTCCTTTCTCAGCTACCGTCAAAATTCCATCTTTCGTGTCCCCTGCCGCCCGATCCCCGCCGCCTGACTGCCCACCCCTACGTGATTCGTCGATAAAATGTGAACTATGGCCGCCTGTGAACGGAACCTGCGGATTTGAGAGATTGCATGCGCTGGATTCCCCGGAGTGCTTTCAGTGAGCTGGAACCTGCAGCGTGACCCATGGCGGATGCAGGCGCGGCGGCGGCGGGGCCGTCGAAGGTGGTGAAGGTGAGGAAGGAGGTTCTGTCTGGTTTCATGAGCTGTCCTCTCTGCCGCAAGCTCCTCCGGGACGCCACCACCATCCCCGAGTGCCTTCACACGTGTGAGCTCCTTCTTCCATCCACCGCCCCCCTCCTTTTCGATCCATAGCTCTCGTTGTTCATTTTCCTCGTAGCGGGATTCGGATACCAAATTTTATCGCGTGATTGAATGTAGGGTTCCCGCTGCTTACGTAAAGTTTCTTTTTTATTAGTCATGATGCGCGCTCTAGAAAAAAAAAGTCATTCTTTTCTCTCGATTTAGTTATTTCTTTTTCTTGGTACTTATGAGATCGCAAGCCTATGCAGGGATTAAAAGATCGAAAAAGTATAGTTTTTTTACGACGTTCAAATCCTCCGTGCAAGGGTATGCGACCGCATGCGTTGCTTTCAACTACATGCTGGTTCTTCTGCCCTGCTTCTACGATCTAAGATCGTCGAACACTGACTTTTTCCTTTGTTGCCGGAGAAGGTAATAATAAAGGATAGAATCATTTTAGATTCCAGAATCGGTGCATACATTGATAGAGTAACTGGAATCAAATTTGAATTTTTGCATGACCTCCAACAGTTACCAATTTGGAACAATGTTAAACCGTGCTTCTATGTCTACGTGAAGATTTGAGATTTTCAGTCGTTAAAGTGTTTTTGTATCTTTGTGTGCCTTCTTTATCAGGGAAATGTATTGGATTTAGGTTTCGAACTTGGTCTACTGTTTGTCTAGATTTAAATAGGCATTCATTGTCCAGGATTGATTAGAAAATGATCTCTCTTGTTGCCTTTATCTTTTATAATTTATCTGATGGGAACAATCATTGTTACCTTTTTCTACAATGGGGTCTTCTGTACTTCATTGAACTCAACCATCGCATGCTTTTGTGTTTTATTTAATCAAGAATTGGTACTTGTTGGTATGACTAATTGCTTATCCCTAATATGTACTGCTTCATTTGCTTCACCCATCAACTATCTTAACAGGATAAGTAGTGGTACGTAAACAGACAGATGTTTAATGAATCTTTGCAGAGCCTCTGTACATTCTTTCTTAGATTGTCATCTGACAGATTATATTAGACTTCTTCTTTGTGTTTCTTTCTTAGATTGTCATCTGACACCTTATATTAGACTTCTGCTTTGGGTTTCTTTTTATTCATAGTTCACTGCTCCTTCATCCTTTAGTAAATCCCTTAGATCTTCATCTTAGATAAAGTGCCCATAAGGAAAATTGTAATCCGAACTCTTAGATTTGACTTAAGGTTGGTGTTCACCCTTTCTCAGCTTTCACTCTTCATACCTCTTCAGTAAAAGTGCTGCAATAACTCTTCTCTTTTAATTGAAATATTCCAGTTGATTATTTTGTTCATGAAGTATAGCATAAAACACATACTATAATATTTCCTTAAATACTTTGATATGCCTTTCTTTGACATTTCTGTGTAGTTTAAAATGATTGAGGCTATGCAAATGATTTAGATTTAGTACTACCCAATCATGTTGTATGTTTTTATATGAGACATACAGCTTCTTGATGTTTGTGCATTTGTCAGTTTGCAGGAAATGCATAACTAAAAAACTTAATGATGAGGAGACAGATCATTGCCCTGTATGTCATATTGGTTTGGGTGTTGTTCCAATGGAGAAGCTCAGGTTAATTTCTTTCCGTGGTAATATTAATTTATTTTCTATTGTCTTACTTTTCTTATTTCTGTGTAATACCATTTTAGTTCAAAATTGTGTCTCTTTATGCAGTGCAAAATTAGTTCTTTCAACAAATCTTAGAAATTCTAAGGCAAAGTAATACCATGATTGAAATTAGGATAAGAAGAGGAGTAGTTGCATCACTGCAAATGGATCTGCTAACTACAAAAGTAATTCACATGCCAATACAATAAAGAAAAGGGAACAATTCAAACTGGGAATAATTGAACTTTCCTATCAAAAACAGGATTCCCAAAAATTATCTGGTCTTTATAATTTCAGATTGACTATTTTTGATCTTTTGGTGATATTCTAAGGTTCATTTTAGTCCTTTTACTGTGTTTATTTTCTACATTTATGACCATCTCTTGATTTTAAGGAAATGGGTACATCCTTGAAGATCTTTGGAAAAATGCATGTATTATCATGACAGTGATTTATGTCTATGAAATCATCATTACAATTTTAGCATCATTGCTCATGCTATATAAAAATGGTCTAAAGTTTGCTACTTTTATAGTAATTTCTAACATAAGTTGATCGCACCCTTGTGAAACACATGGTTTTGGAGAAAGACACATAGGCCTTTTAAACAACCACAATTAGTTGAGTTCTTTGCACCCATTCATTAGGAACCACATGACACTGTCCTTTGAGGCCCTGCCTCATCACATGAAACTAAATAGTATCACCATTCACTTGAAAATCAAATGTGAAGATTAATCTTTTTGTCTTTTGGATTCACAAAAAAACTTCACTCGATCCTAAGACAATCCATTAATTAAATTATGATGGCAGTAAGGTTATTTAGTTCAATTGTATGACATAAATATTTGTGACGTGTGGACTTTAATGTAGGAGATCAAATATTAGATCAAAATTTCTTAGTATTGGAAGATGTAAAGCCATATATTTAAATTTACTGTCAACAAAACAAATTTCCCTTTATTAAATACAAAAACAAATGATCCCATTTTATCTTACACCTGGTTGTAGGTGATGTTTGAGTGGTTTTCTTTTTTAAAAAACAAATGTGCTTATATATTGTCTAGCAATATGATTCTCTACTTTAGTCTCACATGATGAGTTGTGACTAATGGAGGGGTTTATAAACTTAGATGGATGAGTTATCATACATTTGGATTTGAGCATTTTCAATTCTCTAATATGGACGAGATGTGACGATTGATGTTAGAGTTGATGTAATCATAAACATGGAGCCATATTGGAGACGGTGGAGTCACCATTGGACCTCACAGATGATATCGCGCTATGAGTTGATTTTAGTCTTGGTAGGGATTTCAAGTCTTAATATTGTGATACTCTAGTTTAGTTCTACATTGTGCTAATTAACTTAGGTGGTGAGATTGCTAGTAACTTGAGTTTAAGTATCATGGGCTAGTGTTCGAGCTTGAAAGGGGTGGGTTATCTGGAACTAACACTGCATATTTGATTTCCCAGTGATGCTCCTTGCATTCAAAAGATCATTTTGTTCAGGATACAGTTGGACTTCTGTTTTCAGTGAACATTATCCTTCATCCTACTTGTTCATATAGAGGGTTTGCATTTGCATTTGAGTTGATTTGGGTTTGGAAGGTCTAATGCCTCATAGTTAGTCCCAAGGTTGAATTTCTCCTGCCATTTACTTTGCTAGGTTTTCTTCAAGCATTTGGTCTTGTACCCTAAATGGTATGAAAGAATGAAGATATTTCCAAGGATATTCGCCTAATAATTTGAACTTAAGTAATTTGGTATCCTGTGTTTAAGCCAATATATTTAGCTTTTGCTTATTTTGTTTCATAGAAACTGCTTCCAAATTGTAAGAGGAAGTGATTTTCATGAATTAAAAAAACTCCATGTTTCATCTTTTTTTAAAAAAAATTAAAATTTAATCCATTGGGCCATTTGTTTTTTCGTTCAATGCTGTTGAACTATCTTGACCACTCTTGTCAATGATGGTATGATAGCACAATCATGATCTCAGAAATATATTTTTAGATACTGAAATGAATAAAAATATGTAATAATATACAATGATATTAAAATATGATATGCCTAGATACAAGGATACTAAGCCATGCTAGGGACAAAAAACAAAAGATAAAATTATGTAAATATAATATAAAAGAAAAATATGAGTTTATGGAATATTTTAAATGAAAATAATCTAGTGAAAATTTGATATTGAAGATAATGTATAAGATATATAGAAACATAAGTATCCAAAATATATTAGATTATAAAAACCATTTTAATAGTTTGAGATTGCCTTGAGATTAGCCGCATGTCAGATCATCATTGGACTATGTCCATACTTACATCAAAATGTCTTCCTGTGGAAAACATTTTTCATGAAATAAATGAAGCCTTAATGAGGGTATGATTCATTGGACTCCCTTGCATTTCTAGTGGGATTTCTAATGGATATCCCAGAAATCCTTCCTTGAAGTTGGAGAATCAGTAGCATAGTAACATTTCGTTCTTCTTTCCTCATAAAGGAATGTGATTCTTTTGTAATTTCTCTTTATCAAAGTAATGGCTTACAGTCTTTTGGAAAAGTGCATTTTTTAGTATCTTAGTATCACCTTAGAGTGATGTGCAGAGATCGGTTCAACAGAAAAATTGTAGGGAGTAGGAACTCTCAAGTTATCCTACACTGAAATAGGACAAGCATAATTGTTTAGGCAAAAAATAAAAAAATAATGGCATCTCTGATTTACCTTTAAAGGAGCACTTCTTCAAAATTATCAATGGGGTTCCCCATTTGTTCCGAACTCTTTTTTCTACTCCTATTGTACCGTTGGATTTCTTTATTTTGAAAATTGGGCACCCTTAGAAATTTTTTGAAAATTGGCACCCCTTTTATGATAGCATAAAATTGGGTGCACTGAAATGATTTTTGCCCTGACTGTGTAACATTATAAATCAAAATTAGTGACCTTGTTTTGACACATTTTTTCCTTGAATCTTATTTTATATAATGCGAGAAATTTTTACCCAGGAATCACATTTTTGTCTTATTATTCTATCTGTTATTACATGAGATGAGCTTGTTCAAGAATTCTTGCCTGGTCATTGGACAGGCCGGACCACAATTTACAAGATATTAGAGCAAAGATTTTTCCTTCTAAACCAAGCAAAGTTGAAGCTCCTGGGGAAACACCCACCCCAACATTACCTGTTAAAAGAAAAGAAAAATCACTTTCTTCATTGGTTGTCAGCACTTCTCACGTAGTGACACGGACAAGTTCAACAGGAAGGCAAACAAAAACAGCTACTAAAAGAGTTGTCACTGCACGAGGTCTGAGTCCATCCACTGATGCATCATCAGAAAAGGATGACAATACTGTTAATAATTATGTAGAAAAGTCAAGCTCAAATGAGAAAATGAGCAAGGCCCTAAAGAGAAAACAGGTAAAAGAAGTGATTTTTTTCAGTTTCCTAGTTAACTAACTTGTTTGTTTAGCAACAAAGATGTTGCATTTATCCTCTTGAGTTTTAATTGTACAACTATTTCTGCATGTTCTCCAGCCTCATTCAAACATTGAGCCATCCAACCACATGTTTCAGGATAATGCTGATATATGGAACCCTTTAAACTGTCTGGTGGAAGCTGCAAACAGGACAAAGGCTTTTAGCTCTGTTACTCAGAGACCTGTTGTTAAGGACGAAAAATTTAATGGCTGTGATGGTGAAGTAAATATTAAGAATGAAAGGGTTAAAGTGCATCAGCATAAGTCTAAAATTCTTGAACAGACTGATAGCATTCTATTGCAACCAGTAACACTGAAAGAAAGCAGACTGCAAAGTCTCAAGAGGAGGAGCAAGGATCTTACTGCATCATCTCAATCATCTCTTGATGCTCAAAATTCTCAATTTGCTAGAAAGATTAATCCAATATGGTTCTCCTTGGTTCCTTCGGCTGAACAGTTACAGTAGTTGTCTTGTGGAATTTATATTGATTATGTTATCTTCACAGATGCTTATTGTTCCTGATTAGCTTTATCTGGTGTGAATTGTACAGGACAATTGATCCACAATTTCCACATCTGTCTTCAAACTATCTGAGGATCAAGTAAGTTTTAATTTTACGCGTATCATGCACATTTAATGAATAAATTCTTTATTCAAATTTCAAAATGTCCCTGCCTTCGCTTACTTTTCCTACTGGCATATTGATCATTCTAAATTTAGATGCACCTCTTTCAGTTTTTTGAGTGAAAGAAAAGTGCAATGCCCTGGAAAGTAGGGGTAAGCATGGGTCAAGGTTGTGTTGGATTTGGGGGAAAATATTACTTGAAAAAGTCATGAAAACCAGAACCCTTTTTAGAAAGTCCTGTTTCTTTTTTTCATATTAAATTTGAAAATTTCCTTTTATTTAATGATCCGTATTTGTAACTTTTTTTCATTTTTAAATTAATCTAGAGCATCTCTGATCAAATGAGTAGGATTTGGGTTGAATAATAAGGTATTGTCAAGAAAGGTTACAATGGGCACGAGTGGTGCCAAAGTACAAAGAATAATCATGAACCAAAGAATGATTACAAAACCAACTGTGCAAGGATGTCAGAGTATTAGGCTTTCTACCTTTTGACATTTGTTTCTTTATTGAGTGTATCAGCAGGTTGTGATGCAGACACGAAACTGAGAGCATGATGTCATAATAGTTAAAGTATGAAAGTGGTTACAATATTTCTCACTTGAATTAGTAGAGCAAATTCAGATAGTACAAAATGATTTTTGAATGGAAAGCAATATGTTATGATAGTTGGATCCTCTATGTTTCTGTTATTGCAAAGATTGTTAGAGGAAGAAAATTGGCCATTGAAGTAACTTATGCTGTATACTTGGATAGTAGTAAACTAAAAAAATATCTCTTTACTTTGCCTTCTATTTCTTAGAATGCACGAGTCAACAAATAATTTGTATGGTTTGTACAGTGAGTGGAAGAAAAAAGTAAGCATTTTTACTATGTTATTCCTCCCGATTTAGTGGAAATAAATTCTCTTCAATTTGAATGTTATATTGCTTGTTTTCATTTCAATTGTTTTATTCATGTCCCTGTTTGATGGTATTAATATCCAGTTTATGGTTTGTTATTAGAGATGGTAGCATGCCTGTGTTGTTCATTCACAAGTACCTTGTAAAGAAGCTCAATCTCGAGAATGATGCCGTGGTGAGTTTTTTTCCCTTTCATTTCAGTACATACCTTGTAAATAAACCATTCCCCTTTTCTTTTATCCCTTTGCTTGTTTGTTAAATGCACTCCCTAAGTTCACAAAAGGATGCAGTCATTTCTCTGTCATTATGTTGTTTGAATAACACCTATCATGACTAGGTCTTGCAGTTACATCATTAACTTCCATACCGGCATCCTAAGAATGTTGTTGGCTGAGGCAATGAGTTTTTTTGATTTGATGTTCTTTTTAGATCTCAGCATTGACAACTGAAACCTGCTTTGTTGTATTAATAACACAAATTGTCGACCATGTACTTATGCAAGCAAATAAAAGTGCCTCAACTCCGAACGTATCTTGTTCGACATGTTGATTGATCTTACAACTCATGCACAATATTTTCCTACATTTTGTAGTTTAAAACATTTTTCTGCTGACTATGATAAATGATCCTTTACTTCCAAGTTAAAACCCCTTGTTTATAGGTGCAAATCACTTGCCTTGGACAACCAGTAAGCCCTACGACATCCATTAACAAGCTAGTAGAACACTGGTTAAGAGAGAGGTCTTCGCAAAAGATTCAAGCGACAATAGGAACCTCAGCCAAGGAATTTGTGATGGTGTTGGTCTACAGTTGGAGCAAGGTTTCAGACAACAAATGATAGCGATTTCATTGCATCTAAAGATACCAATAAAAGAATATTGTTTTGTATTATTTTTTTCTCTTCTCATTCTCATCCAATCTTGTCTCTAATGTATACGTGTCAACATTTGTACCATTTTCTCATATAAGAACATAATTTGCTCAAATGAGATTGCACAAATTTCTTTTCATTACAAACAAAAAAAAATTGTTGTAGATCTTGATCGAGTATATCTATGATTTTTCAATGTTATTTTGTTTTAAATTAAATAATAATACAACAAAAATCATGATCATCAAAATATCTAAACCATTCCCAATCTTATATATCTAATTTAACATTGAAACATCCAGGAAAATTAACCACAATTGAAAGATTGCATTGCTCATGTATATTTCATTAAATAGTTATTCTAATTAAACTCGGTTCTTACATCGACAACTCTGGCTTCTTTGGGACATGGAAAGTACAGTAGTTGACAGTCCTCTGATACCACAAGTATCGTTGATTACACAGATTAGTTTAGTTTAATGTGCTAGAATCATTGGCAAGTGAGACGGATCGATCCAAGAAAAACTGGTGCAAGAGACTTTCAATAACTTTCTATGAACAACAGATCATGAGTTGCTAGGAAGCTTCCAAATTTATAAGCGAAGATGGGAAGCTCTAGAAGGTGATGCGATGGCTGAAACTTGAAATCTTCAATGCTAGGCGATGATCAACCATATCTATCTGCAGAAAGTAAATTTACAATCAAAAACAAGGGAAGAAGAATGCACATAAGGGCCGAAGGAAAGATGATTGCATTACGATTTGGTAAGGAAGCTTACATCTAGAATACATACTGCTTCTATTTGGTGGAGGAGCTCCTTGATTCTGTGGAAGAAAAAGAAGAATATATAGACGTCAGGTGTAATTAAATAAATATAGTTTTTGAAGCAGTACACATTATTGTCAATATGAAAGTAATCAAACAACAAACAAGAAACTAAAGCATAGTAACTTTTTTAATTACTTTCCAATGAAAAAAAAAGAGAAAATGAAATTTACTTGAAAATTGCCAGGATACTCTGGTACAGCACTAGAACCTGCTGAAGTTCAACATATCAAATCATGTGTAAAAAGGTCAACTGCATTTGCATTGGGAAAGAAATCGAGAAAGTACCACTTAAATAACCAGTATTTGAGCGCTGATAGTATGGCAGAGAAGACCCAGCTCCAGAAGGGTATGCGCCTCCAGAAGGGTATGCGCCATAGCTAACCAAAACATCAACATTTAAAAAAAAAAGGATAGGTTGCTCAGATTGATGAAGTTACTGAGGTTAGATGTGCAAACCTTGAGCTGGAAACTGGAAAAGATCTGTCAAGACGGGGATGAGGGTATCCTCTGGTGTCAAAATATAAAGCATCTTCTCCCTGCAGCAATAGTAGCATGCCAAGGATATGATCAGAAAAGATCAAGGTGGAATTGCACTATAAAACAGTAATTACCAGATAAGAGAAGGAACGTTTTGCTCCAGCCACATGTGGATAATCTTGTACCATAGGACCTGGTTATGCATAAATACAAGTGAAAAGTAACTCATAAAATCATTAGAAGTAATTAAAAAATGTTCCTAAAACTAAATGTTAAACTTGAGTGAGAAAATAGGAAAACAAAGCAGCATCATAAGGCTGTCTATATGGGAAGTAGACAAAGTAATAACACTCTCATCCCAGCAGTAGCAACTAGTGGGAAGGTATGATTGGAGCTAATAAGGGCTTGCCAGGCTACCAGGCGAGGACTATAGAAAATGAAGACTAGGAAAGAAAACATAAGGACTACCAGGCTGAGTCCATTCACAAGATCAACTTCTCCACTAGTTAAACTACAAATTTATTAATTTTATTTCTGAACATTTTAGTCAAAAAGAATAAAAAAAAAGTTATATCACTTAAATAAATTTCACATCTCAAAGAAACACATGCTCCATATTGACATAAACAAATACAAGCACATACTCAGACGTAAACAAATATAGAAAAAAAATAAGTACATACGAAATAGGCAATGATATAAAATTAGAATACTCAATTTGCAATTGTATTTTAAATGAAACATATTTTTTAAAAAAAAAATGGATATATTTATTATATAGTATGTTAAAAAAATCAAAAGAAATTATATTATTATCCCAAATCTGATCATTTGAAATTATAAGCTAATATTTTTTATATTTCAAGTCACATGACCAATTGACTATTGATCAAACTGGCAAATTTTGATTTTTTTTTTTTTTTTTTACTCTGAACAAACATCACCAGCAGAAGTATCCAGTTGCCAACTTCTCCAGCGCAATTGGCGGTCCCATCTAATTTTTATCACTACATATAAACCTCAACATTTGCAAAATAACTAAATATTAAGCAAATTCATAAAAACTTCTCTAGGAATGAAGTTTACTAGGTAGTAAATTTTACTTCATAACTCAAAATATAATTGTAGGCCTCTGGCCTCTAGTTCAGCATACAAAAATATCATCAAGAATGGTATGTTAGTGGCACATTGATAAGGCGTGTCTGAGAAACACACTAGACACAATTGGTCCAAGTTACATGACTTCTGCTTCTCTTCTAACATGGCATAATTGACTGAATATCACTAATATCTTCCACATTTAAACATAACAGCAAATTCTTTAATCATATTAGGTAGTTCATTGCTGTCCATTTTTTCATCAATCTTCATTATTTTGAATCATTTACCGTAACCTTTGAAACCAATACAAAATGAAGTTTAACAGTCTCAAAATGAACATGCCCACATATATCATAATGGTTAGTAAATTTTCATAGTTATCATCAAAAGGCAAAATCTTTCAGATGGTTAATAAATAATCATTTAGTATATTACTTAAGTTCATATTCTTAGCTGGCATATTTTTCTACATGTAAATGCAGTATGGATAGCATGATTTGCTACATTTATATACAATTTCGGCAAAGTGAGATATTTATCTAAACAAATTACTTAAAAGGAATATTTAAATAAATAATTATGGGAGAATCAGCAAAAAATATCAATGTCTAAATTATAAATATATCACTAAAGCTATTTTTTTCTAAGAAAAATCATGAATAGTAACAATAAAAAATATCCACTAAAGCTAGGGCTTCAAATGTATCACAATTTCATCCAACGAGATACCTCTGCCATAACCACCTTGTCCATGTTTCCAATGAGCTTGCTCTCTCAAAACTTGAAGGAGTTCATTGGTAGTAGAAGTCTTCCTGTCTCCCCCAGTAATATTAATATCTCCTCTGAAAGATTTTCTCTTGTATGAAGAATCAATTGTCTTGTCATCACCTAGATGAAAGATTCAAGATGAAATGTCATATATCATTGGATTAGAGTTAAATAAATCTTAAGAACTTCAACAGTGTATTTAAATTACAGTCACTGACAAAACTCGCACCAACAGTATGGGGCAGACAACAATCTCCTCTTTAGTCAAAGTTCACTAACAAAATCTTGCTTGGAAACAGACAAAGAGAGTCATTTTCCATTCTAATGCCAAAGTATTGGAAACATTCAAAAGAATATTTATTGCATATATTTAGAAGAATAATAAATCAAGTTACCAACAAATTCTGAGAAGAGGAAATTTATTATATTGTTGATGTTAAACAAAAAAAATGTGACTATTTAGGAAACATTATCTGCATAACATATTATCCAAAGGTTCTTATTATCAATAAAAAATCAGAGAAAGGTTGAAACATAACATTATCTTAAGACAGAAAGGAAACAACCTACAACATATTCTATGTAACACATATACACGCAAGTCCACATATGGTGAGGGCAAGTTTTGAAGCAAGACCATGACAACAACTTCAAGGTTTTTACCAACTTAGTAGTACGCACCTTCTGAAAGAAAACATTATTACAAACTATTCAGTGAATATTGTATACAAAATTCAACTTTGGTGATTGAAATGATGATATCTTTAGGAATCATATAGTGGTTTAAAACATAGGTCAAATGAGGTTACAACAACTTTTTAAAAAATAAAGGGTTGTATTAAAATTTGAAATAGTTTACGAGGTCATGGTGCATTTTAGTTAACTAGGTTATTCAACAGAAATTTGAGAATTAAGATAAACATGTTCGGTAGCACCTACTCGAGTAAAGCATCTATAGACAGTCTATGGAAGGATTCCATGGTAATCACTACAGCTTGACAACCAATTAAACCTAGTAGTGAGCTCCAATAGATGAAATAAAATGAGAAAAAAATACATTGAGATAATACAAACATTATTCAAAAGTCCAATCAGTTCCAGAATTAAACAAGTTGAATCAGTCAGAGTAAAAAGTACAAGGGATATAGGAACAGCAAAGAATACTCTAGTAAATGTAATGGAAACTAATCTAATTGATTTGAATGTTACTAATTTGATACCCTTGCATAAATTTAAAAAGTGTGAATAAATTCATAAATAGATAGTTGAGATAAACATTGACGATAACAATTAAGGATCAATAAAAACACTATAAGAGGAGAACCACATGTGAATTTTGTGAACATTATATTGATTG
Source organism: Curcuma longa (assembly GCF_044706935.1). Lineage (NCBI taxonomy): Eukaryota > Viridiplantae > Streptophyta > Magnoliopsida > Zingiberales > Zingiberaceae > Curcuma > Curcuma longa. The sequence continues at coordinate 9,649,088 of NC_133868.1, read as the reverse complement.
ACAAAGGTAGGGACCAAATCATACACAGCATCAATCAAGATGCAAATAATGCAGCTCAAGATAGTAACAAACACACACAAAAAAAAAAAAGAAAAATCATAGATAACTGAATTTGATTAATAAATAAAAATCGTTAGTAGGAAAGAAAAGCCAACATATGGATGTGTCACTAAGGGCATTCAGATGAATTTTCCTACCAAGGAACAAAATAATCCTTCACAAAATGAAATACTACCTAACACCTATGTTAAACCAGGATACTAAAAGAATGTGATTATATAATAAAACAGCCAAAAATAAATAAATAAAACCATACATATCCTTTGAACTCCGCACTAATTCCTTCCATGATGAAGTAAAAAAATGGAATGCATGGCGAGATGTTGCATATGAAAAAAGTTCTCAAGAAACATAGCACACATGGAGCAGATATTGCATGTGTCCTTTTTCTTCAGATGGAAATGATTCAAAGAGTCAAAGGATAGACTGTAAAATACGAAACAAAAAAAAAGGAAAAAGGGTCGCGATTTCCATCGGCTGGAAATCACGACCCTGTCGGCGGTGATTGCGGAGGACAAGGGAAATAAGGGAGGGGGGCGCGGGCTGATCGGAAACGAACCCTAGCGCCGCCATCTCCCTCTCCTCTCTGAGTCCTAGCCGCAATCCTCGACGTCGCGTCTCCCTGTTTTTCCCCTTTTCAGACCGTGATTTCTCTCCTCCTCGCATGAAACCGATGCCGCGGAAGTTAATGTTCCTCCGCTAGTCTCAGTGGTATTCAGATTTCCAGAATCGCGCCCGACGGCTAACTTCATTTGTCGTTGTCCTTTCCTCCTTCGCTGATGTGGAACCAGCAGTCCCTCAGTTTCCGTCACCAGCGTCGCTTGAAGAGTCCCTTTGGTTCCGGTATTTCGGCAAGGTGTACAGTGTGGTTGTGCCTTTTGATTCATGCGTCAGAGAAAACTTCACATCAAGGTGGACCAAATTCCAAAAGGAGATCTTATGGATGGAAGCTTGCATGGACTCTGATCACTGTGGAATGAAGGAGATGATGGCCATGAAAATATCCAGATCTACGGACACCCACCTTTCCTATGTGCAGAATTATTCAAAGAACATGGAAGAGGCAGGAAAGGTGTTTGATGGAATTCCTAAGAAGAATGTTGTCATTAGGATTGCGTGATCTCAAACTCCTATGCTCCTTATTCAGTGGTCGAGATCCGAGGTTTTGATTTGTTCGTTTGAAGCTAAGCATACTCAAATGGTCTAGAACTATTCTACATCGGATTTTCTGTGGAAACCATAATGCAGAAGCATATTATCGCATCATACAATTTTGATTTGCTTCGTCGGGGAGCAATATCAGCAAATGAATCTTCATCTAAAAGATCTTCTGTCGCATCGGTTTTCATCTTCTTCCATGGACTTTAACTTGCTACTGGGCTTCTGGACGGAGGTTCTTTGTTGATACGGGTTATATTCGAAAGGCGGGTATCTCGACTTATCTTTTTAGATTTGTCTTATTGATATGTATAGTTTGCTAGATTTAGTAGTAATATTTATGCGTTATTTCTGTTGTGGTAAGTTATTACTTGGTACATATGGTATGCCTTCCTTGTTACACTGTTTCGTTACTGGCATAGATTGGTTATTATTATGCGCATTAGTGTCATGCATCATTCTTGCATGATTGCATGCTAGCGATCGTCGGCTCCTTTGCAGTCTAAGCCCGTCGCTAGTACAGGATCTGCACACACAACCACTCATGAGATAGTGGTACATCAGGAGGGTGTGTGCAGTTGCTCTGTCAGGGCTCCGCTTAGCCGCACCAGAGGTAGCAATGCCATAGTGTGGTAGCATTAGGGCTCCGCTCGGCCGCACCAGAGGTAGCAGTGCCATAGCGTGGTAGCATTACAGGGATCCCTCCTTCGCATTATGACGAGGAGATGAGAGCTTTGCTCCCCCATAGGCCTTGGGGTAGGAGGATAGGTGTACTCCGACAGGACATTGCATCATGTGCATACTGCATGAATTGCATTTATTATTGCTGCTGCATTTGGTTGTTGTATATGTTTGACATGCACATACAGGAGGCTTTATGTAATTGGTTTGTGCTGTTGTATCGAGGTAGATGATTCTGGTATGTACAGCTTTTACAGTATTTCATTCTGTATTTCTTACTGTACAGGCATGGTTATTACTGTTAGATAGCTTATTGTACATATCTGTTAGATATCCGATGAGTTCTTTGAACTCACCCCGTTGATTTTATTCTTTTCAGGTTGACGTCTGTCTGGAGAGCCGCGCTGCTAGTCCCTCGTAGGGTTGCATTTGCTTATTTCGCTTTTGCTTATATTTTCGGAGTCTATTGTGTCAGGATCTATTTTTATGTCGTATGGATTTGTCATATACGCTTCTAGATTGTGGTGCATGTTATACTTATTGGTAGTGGACTTATTTCATATTGTTTAGTAAATATTACCTATTTGGACATGTGTGGATTGTGGCCGTGTAGGCTTTATTGTGGCCATGTAGGCCTTGTTATACTTGTATTCAGGGAAAGTGAATTGTTACAGGGGAGATGCTGTCGAAATTTCTCGGACAGCCATCTCCCGGGGCGTGACATAGACAGGTTAGCTCATAATTAACAAATGAGAAATGCTTGTCTCAGTATTTACTCAAAAAAATTAATAAATAAAAATAAGAGCAGTTGTGCAGCTCAGACCATGATAAGGTTGAACATCAAGTAACTCATCAATATCTGATAGCAGTTATCTATTACTATTTTGTATGGTTGTGGTTTGAATAGAATTAATTGAACTCATATTTATTCAATTATCATTTCAATAAGAATCTGTTAGTTCAAGAATACAGTCAGATGATGTTTGGTGAAGATTCTAGCCACAAATATGCCACTTTAGCAGAGATTTTAAGAGACACTCTTTAATTATGCCATATATCTCCAACACACCATCACAAAATTTTGTATGCACATTGCATAATTTTAATTAACTTGTCTCATGCTCAAACACAAACATATGGCATATGAAAATATTCTTACCTAATTATAAGTATCAAATAAAACAAAAAAATGTATTTTAAAAAATATAAACAGAGAAAATTGGAAAATGGAACTTTGATATAGACTTGTACCTCAAAACACTGAAAATATCAATTTTGATAATTGATGTAAACAATTCAACAATGATTAGACAATCATATACATTGAGATAATCACAAGATAGATAGAAACAAAAACTTAAACAATCCCATTACCTAAAGATATTTGTTAAAAAAAAGATATTCTATAATTTGTACAGATAAAGAATGCTTTAACTATTTTAACTGAAGATATTAAAACTTACGTGGCATAGGCTTGGTCTTTTCCTTGTCTGTACTTGTATACTTTGAAGACCCTTTACTCTGCTTGCTCTTTTGCACAGGCTTAGCAAATGATACTTTAATAGGCACCTACAAACCAAAAAAAATCCATACAAATCAAGCAAAAAGACAGGAACATAATATACTAAGAATTCTACCTTTGAGCCATTCTCAGTTACATCCTCCTTGAATGATTCAATGCATGAAAGAGCTGCCTCTCGAGCAGTGAAGTTAACAAAAGCAAAATCTTTCCTCTTAGCAGTGTGAATATCACGTGAATGGACAATCCGTTCAATCTCACCAAACTTGCCAAAGAACTCCCTTAACTTGGACTCATTCCACGAAGATGGTATGCCCTCGACATAAACAGATTTCACCTAAATTGAATAATAAGATATCAGTAACATGACAAAGATTTCATAAGGAATCTTAACTTGAGAATCATAAAGTAAGCTTAACCAAGAATTTGTTGATGAGGATAAATTTTTTGAAAACCTCATCCATTATATGTTAGAAACAATGTGTGTGCATGCACATGAAAGCACTTGTTCTATGACGACTGAAAACAGATTTTCAAGAACCAATTAGTTTATTTTAGAAAAATGTTTTATGTGCATGCTTCTGCACCAGCATATATGCAAGATACAATGAACAATTAGATATTGAGATTGGCATTAAAACATTTCCTAGCCATTTAATAAGCCAAAAAACAAATGTCCACACAAAACTCGGAATGGATGGATTTCAAAAAACTTTAATAAGGTGAGTGGGATCCAAAAAACAAATGTCCACACATAACTCGGAATGGATGGATTTCAAAAAACTTCAACTAATTGGACAACACGATTGTTTGCGATCAAAAATAATGTGTACAGAATTTAGTCATATGATTTCACACTGGTAGTGATACTACGGGAATTTCAGCATGACAAAATTTTGTCATCAATCCCTTGTACTTAAACAGTTTTTCATGTAATGATCATAGCCTAAGAATCTCATGAAACTAACAACAAAAAATATCATTACAAGAAAAGAAAGAGAGACCTTTTGCAACTCCTCCTCATCAGGGTCATTTAATGGTTCAGCCCAAGAAACAGTAATATTTCGACCTTTTCCAAACACGTCCTTTTTCTGAAGTTTTCTGTAAGCAATATGTGCATCTCTGTTAGTTTCAAGCTCAAGGAAAGCAAATCCACGATTTGCATCTGCATTACGAGGATCAGGCATGACAGTGACAGTGTCAATCTTTTCAATTCCAATATCTTGCAAAACCTTCATCACCTGCTCATAATTCACATGACACAGATAGAGGAAGAAAATTGTCACCATGAAGGGCAAAGGATTCTCCAGTTGATATGAAGAAATTCTAAAACTTACATCTTCTTTCTTCCAATCCTTATCAATGTTTCCCAAATATATAGTATCATTACCCTCAAGAGCAGCTGCTCCACAAAGCTTTCCACAGATCTTCAGTTTACATTAGTACAAAAATTAGCCTTACTACAAAAACCAAACTTCATAATTCAGAACAAAGAACATCTAAACTATCTTCCACAGGAGCTAAAATAGAAAGCATGAAAAATGTAGCAGCTCAAGTTTACATACAAAAAATTAGCATAAAGGAGGATAAACAAGAATAAGTTAACAGAACATGTGGACAGGTATAGCAAAGTCAGACATAAATAGGCACACCACACATGTTGGCAGGGATAAAATGGAATATTCAGATAAAAAGGATAAACTGAACCCATATAGAGAGAGAGAACACCAAGTCACCAATATAATACACATTGTCTAGATACCACATATGAGACTCATTATCATCATCTAAGCCTATGCATTCAAACATCATGTAACTATTAACTCTAACACTCCTAACAAGATGGAGCATGGATATTTGGTATTCATTTTGTTACAAAAATAGAAAGTCTCACAAATAAAAAAAATTGATAAGACATTCAATAAAAATAATGAAGACCCAATGCTAGTACAATTGTTGAGATTTTGATGATGTAATGATATGTACTAAAGTTGGCAAGTTGATATGAGCTCCAAAAGAATAAAATCTTCAGTATATAATTTTCATCTTTAACTACCCTCAAACTCTAAGGTTCACAAATATGGAGAAAAGTTGTGAAGAGGTACAGAGGGGAAAAAAAATTAAATTTAAACAAAGAGAATACATCAAAAGAGATTGTGTGTTTTGTTGGTTCTTTTTATTTCCCCTTTTTTAACTCATTTCCATTTGCATTATCTCTGAATGGTTTCCTTGGGTTGGCATATTATGATTGCTCTTGATTACATGTCGTATTGATCTGCATTGATTGATCTAATCAGTATTGTTGCTTCTTCTTCACACGAATTTATCTTGGACTTTTGAGAACAACTGATAACAAGTTGGTTGAATTAACAGCTTTACCAGTTGTTAGCAGTCATAGCTGTTACAAAATTGACTCATTTTGGACCACCACAACACCTTAAATTTTTCCGATGATGACAATTGTCTATATCATGTATACAATAAATTATGAGATATGTTAGTGGAGTATCTTTCATGTTGGTTGTGATGTTAAGTTTAGCACATTCATGCATTATGTTGAAATTACTGAGGTTTGCTCTATGTGGGTTATCGATCATTATTCGGCTTGTGTCAACTTTTAATCATGCAATGCTTGGGTAGCATGTGCGCGCACACGAATATAGATTCGTCAGTAGTGGCTCAATAGAGTAAAGTGATGATTAGGTAATTGGTAGAGGAACACTCATGCATACACTGAGATTTCTGAAGTTCTGTTGCAATAATAAAAGTTTCTTCTGTTTCAGTTTTTGGTGTAATGTTGTTGTTGCATTTTAAGCTTTTGTATTTTACCATTGTTTGCAGGGTTTTTCCATTTGTATCTGTGTATTGTGAGTTATGTTAGTGTAACATTGTTGATGAAGGTAGTTAAAGCAATAACATTGTAATAGTGTTTTAGTTTTTTCAGTGTATATACAAGTAAAATAGGCATTCCAAATCAATAATACACGTAATTAGCCCTTTTTTTTAATATGACAGTATATGCAACTTCCAATTAACAAAAACATACTTCAACTCAAGGGGGGTGACAATGTAACTCAAAGAATTCAATGTACAATGTGTCATCAAATGGCATCCATACGAAAGATATAAACTTTCGAGTCCTAAGCACTTTGATGAAGGAAACTTTAATCTACATATCGGCCAGAGATAGCAGCTATATAAAATATGTAAGCTTTCAAGTCCCCAGCAACTTGATGAGGGAAACTTTTATCTCAAATTGGCTAGAGGTAGAAACCTTCAATTCTTATCAGGTTGGCAGTGAACCTTAGTGTTTAGTTGCTGTTTGAATAAACCAAAAGAGACTTGTAAGTATCAAACCAAACAATGCATCCTAAGCACACGGGTCCATTCAATGTGAAAAAAAGACCTTATATCGTCAATTGCAATATACTCACATAATAACTACACAACTGAAGGGTCTCTTCAAACACGTTCTCACCAGCTTAAATGGTTTTGTTAATTGTATCTTTTATCCTACAGAAATATCAATTCAAAACTGTTTTTGAATCTCTGAAAACATCGTAAACAATGAGTTCCTAGGATATTCCTCACGTACTAGATTTCGCTATTCTAAGGAGCATGAGAGTAACATATATAGCGACCAGGATCAACCTTTCATTTCTCAAGCAATATTCTGTCCTGTGATTTATGGAATATATTGATTGAACTGCTAATACGAGAAAAACAAACAAATAACCTATTTCTTTCACTGTCATGAACAAAAATATCTTCCTTAATCTAGTCTGTGTTTTAGGAATAATATTTGTGTCTATCTATTCATAAGTACTATGGCAGACAATTATAATGTCAGAACTCAAATATTTTAAGCACAATGCTTCTTTAATGTGATATCTATAAATCCAATGAAAAAATGTCTTTCTCATTCTTCAAGTTATGATGCAAATGTGGGATCAAATATTTTCAAAACAGACAAAAAATTTAGGTGGCCAAAAAGTTCAGACAACAAGACATGCAGAAAAAGTACTCTGTAAAATTATATTGTTATTTCTGAGATATGCATTCCAAGTTATCCATCCTAAAGATGGGATCACAATGTTACTTCATAAAAATTATCCCATACTCAGGAAGTCAAATTAAACAAAATTGAACACAGATTGTATTGTACAACAGCTACAAAGCTCCATGAACTAAACCTCAGAGGCAAAGAACTAAAAATGTAATTACCTCAACTTTAGGAAATTCAGAGACGGCCTTTTTAGCATGCGCTGGATCCTTATACCTCAAGAAAGCATACCCCTTGTTCTTCCCTGTCTGACCATCCATCATCAGTCTTACTTCCACAATTTCTCCCGCCTTTCCAAAGACCATCCTCAGATCCTCTTCCTTTGCATCCCTACTCAACCCACCAATAAAAATCTCAGTTTTTCGCCTATTCTTCCGCTCGTACATCCCAGCCATCTCATCACCGGCAGCCACCATTGCCTCATTGTGACCTTCCTCCTTATCCTGGTTCCTTTGAGCATCATTTTCCTTATCCTGCTGCTCAGACATCCCGTCCATCTCATCACTAGCAGCGACCAATCCCTCATTGTGACCTTCGCCGTTATCCTGTTTTCTTTTAGCATCATTGTCCTTATCCTGTTGCTCGGACAACCCAACCATCTCATCTCCAGCAACCACCACTGTCTCATTGTGACCTTCCTCCTTATCCTGCTTCCTTTGAGAATCATTCTCCTTATCCGGCTGCTCCCCAAAAGCATCCTTCTCGTCCTGATCCATATGCGTATCCTTTTTCCAGTCATGCCGTTCCTTATGCACACCCTTCTCCTTATCTACATCATTATTCTCAACCAGTACAGTATCTCCAGCCGCAGCGTCGGAACTAGGGTTATCAGGCACGGTTTCAGCGACTAGGGTTTCTTGGCCGGGCGTCTCCGCTGGCTGTGTAGACGAAACCGAATCATTCTTCGCTAAATGAACCGCCTTAGGGATAATTTTCCTGATTATCTTCTTCTTGATCACCTTCCTCACCCGGACGGCTGTCTTCTTCCCAGCTCCAGAAGGTTCCACAGTTGCCGTTTGAGGTGCCGCAATGGGAACCTCCACCACCGACGCCTGAGGTTCCGTGACAGCGATCGAAGGGTTCACGTCGGCGGGAGTTCCCGAAGGTTCCGCTGCGACTTCGACGGCGGCAGCGGCAGTTTCGGGAGGCTGGAGGACGGAGGCATCAGGGGCAGGGGGGTCCGGCGTAGGCTCGACGAGCTCGGAGACGGGTGTCTCGGAGGCGATGGCGGAGGGCGGCGGGGTGACGATTGCGGGGGTATCGGCGGCGGGACGAGAGGGCTCGGCGGCGGGAGTGTTGCGGATCTCGGCGGCGTCCGCCGCCGGCGCGCCGGTTTTCGTTTGGGATTTTGGGGTGGTTTTGCGTACGGTTTTGACGACGCGCCTCTTGGGAGGCATCGTGCTGGCTGTGGCGTTTGCGTCGGAGGAGCGCAAACGGGAGAGACCAAGAAAGGAGAAAGACGGATCTGTAATCTTGTAACTATATTGAAAATGAAATAATAATAATAATAATAGACACGAAATTACAAATATGGCAAAGAAATCTGTAAAATGGGCCACGGCCCGCTCCAGCCCGGGAACAGACTCTGCATGACCCACAAACAGAATTCAATTTATTTTTTTTATTTGTAAATTAACAATATTATCGTAAATATTAAATATTTAAAATAGAATTATTTTTAATAATGTTACTTTCTTTATTTTAGGTTCTTGTATCTTTATGATAAATCTCAGTTAGCCCCATTGACTATCTCTGAGGTGACCGGTCCGGCTCCACGAAAGTTTCCCACCGGCCACCAGGGTAAATCGGAAAGTACATGCAGCGGCCAACCCAGACGTTCAGCATCGTTTGATTGCGCTCCCCATTTGAAAGAAAATCCTTATTAAGTCGAGCTACTTCGTTCCTTATCCCTTGTACCAGCATTTTCACCCGCCTTCGTTTCCGACTCGGGAACAAGAATCACCGTTAGGATAGAGTCACTTGCCTTCCCTGTGGCACCTTTGCTTCCTAAGCCGTCTGAAGAAAGTGTAATCCGACTGAGTCACAGTGGGCATCAACTCTTCTTTCTTTTATAAATACATAGATTCTAAATGATCCCGAACCCCCTAACGCATGTAGGGTTAGGATCCAGGGCACGCAGCGCCTAGCATCCTTTGATTGCGCTCCCCATTTGGAGGAAAATTCCTGCAAGGTGATCGGCCCGGCTCCACGGAAGTTTCCCACTGGCCACCAGGATAAATCGGAAAGTGCACGCAGAGACCAACCTAGACGCCCAGCATCCTTTGATTGCGCTCCCCATTTGGAGGAAAATTCCTATAAATACACCGTAGTTGGGGATCGAATTCGCAAGTGCCTGGGTGACAACTTAGATGTTTTACCGCGGCACCAGTACTTCGGGACTAAGTTCTTGTATCTTTATCAAATAGAATGTTTGTCATATGAAACTCGTGCACAGTGCCACACCCACCGTTACACGTGTCGTGGGATTACGCTGCATTCATTTCTTTTTCCCTCTCATTTGACTACAATCTGACCAACAAAAACTGAGATCCGAAGGGATTGACTTGTTCTTGGTTCTTGTTCCCGCGGAGGCCAGCGGGTGCGGAAAGTAAACTCATCCGCGCATAAAAAGCCAGCGCGTGGTTTTACGGGCGAGCAGCTACTAGAAGATGAGAATCTAGTCAAAAAGCTAGATCTGCTGACGAAGTCGTCGAGCTAGCTGTCAGACGGTTCGACTGATTTTGTTTACATTTCCATGCGACGAGCCCAATTCCAACTCATCCTCTGCGAGAATGCAAGCAACACAAAGTCAACCAAACGCAATGCTGAATTATATTCCCTGCAATCAGATAATTTGACCCGAAATAAATGACAAGTCTCGATCAAGGCAACTCGGTTTGGTGGACCTGACCAAATCTACCTTGCCCGTGTGGGAAGCCGTTGACTATCAAATGGAGTTTTGCAGACTAAACTATAAGGCTATATAAACTCCATGAATGTTTGCTAGTTCCTCACAACTCGAGATTTTCAAACACTTGAATTCTGTCTTTTTTTTAGATATATGGGTCTCATCACCAAGGAACAAATTATCGAATCCCACGAAACCTTTTGCCTCTTCGATCGAGATGGAGATGGTTTGTTCTTGATTCCTATCCTCTGACTGAGAACTCCATTTTGGTTAATTGTGCTAAATCATGTTTGGTTCCTTAGGTTGCATTACAATGGGTGAGCTCTCGATGATGATCAACTCATTAGGATTGAGGGCTACCGAGAATGAGTTGCATGAAATGATAAATGAGGTCGATGAGGACGGCAGCGGAGCGATCGAGTTCGAAGAGTTCTTGAGCTTCATGGCTAAAAAAATGAATGTAAGTAGTGTCAGCATGCTATTTTTGTGTAGCTTGTTGAGTTAATAGTCATTACACAGGAGATTTATTGTTGTTGGCTTGTAATAATTAGGAGACTGATTCAGAAGAGGAAGTGAGGGAGGCATTTAAAGTGTTTGACAAAGATCAAAATGGTTTCATCTCCAAGAATGAGGTGAGATCGAGTTCATATCTAGTTTTGTTAGCGTAGACTTTTGCAATTTAAAGAAGGCGAAATTGTATGATTTTGCAGTTGAAGAATGTGATGATAAGTCTGGGAGAGAAACTGACAGACGAGGAGGTGGATCAAATGATCAAGGAGGCAGACTTAGACGGAGATGGGCAAGTAAACTACGAGGAATTTGTGAAGATGATGACATCTTTATAGAAAAAATGGAATTTGAGAGGTTCTTGTTTGTAGAATTGTGTAGGTTTTGAAAGGTTTACATCTCTGACCACCTTTTTTTTCTTCTGTAATTTCTGACAGAGAAGATACAGAGCATAAATTTCTAAAGCTTTTTTTGATTGAAATTTCGAAGCAAAAATGACTCTTGAACTAAAAAAACTGTCTTCCACCTCCAAAATAAGGAGTTAAAACTCTTTGGAACTGCTTCATTATTACTTGCACCATCTACTTGTAAGAACATGATGAACTTAGAACAAAACAAAACATGTAAAAGTAATTGATCATCTGAATAGAAAAGTCCACTGTAAAGCTACACTCCTTCAACGTCAAATGCTAGTGAAGTTATTGGTGCGATTGACTTCTTCATCATCAATAAATTCTTATCTACTTCGATTTGTTCTTCCTTGAAGCAGTCAATGTAATCTGAAAACGCAGACAAGGCTGCGTTTTCTGATCGACTGCACGCCTACCTTTTTGTTATTAGGAGACTATAATTATTCATCCAATTAACCACTACTTCAAAGAGTCATACATTCCATCATTCCAAAAGCTAAAAAACTATAAAACAATATTCCCAATTCATGAGATATTGAACCTTCTGTAGAGTCCAGCAGTGTTTTGCACAATCGGATTCGAACTCTATCAGAAGAGGAGCACAATCTAGATCTATACATGTCTAGGAAAAGTTAAAAGTATGCGAGGGATTGGTAATCTTCAGTAGTTCTTGAGATCTAAATTATATCTGAGACTTTACAAATGGAGAACCCTCTTCTTCACAGACATTATCTGATCGTAATCATTCTTATCCAGCTTCTCAATTAATTCAAGTGGGTCATGCACAGCCTTCTCTTCTCTGATCTGGTGCTAGATCTAGTAAGTGTCGGCAGCAGCTGCCACAGTCAGATCAGGTTCTTCTTCTCATTAACAATGCTGAGGAGCCTCGCTACTCCATGTGTCCACAACTCATGGTCCCTGTCGTTCAAACACTCAAATTCAATGACACGGTGCTCCGCTGTCCGCAAGCCAAAGTACCGACGTAGCTCGCCGCCTTCCAGCAGGTGCCGCCCTGGCCATGCCTGGACGTCCTTGCAGACATCTATGATCACACCTGCAATTAAAAGAGAACACCCCAATTAGCCACACATGGAGAAATTGAAAGTCTGGAGGTGTGAGGGAACCTACTCTTTTTCTTTTTGGTAATAGTCCCAGCAACATGCTTACTCTTCGTCTTCAGTATCACCTACAAAAACGGTACCCAAATTTGTCATAATCAGCATTTAAAAATATTGATCAATTTGATTGATCAAGAACAGCAATTTACCTGACCCAAGTGATTAATGTGGACCGAGACTATCTTCCAGTGAAGTGCACCTAAAATTTGAACAATTCTCATAAGGAACTCAAAAATCAAGTCCCTTACAAAAATTCTGAACTTGGCATTTGGTCGATACCTTTTCGAGTGCGTTTTAGGAGATCGGTTCCCTTGGCAAGGAATTCCTGGCTGCAAATGCCTAAGAAGTTATCTTCCTCGGGAATAAGCTCATCAATAAAGCCACTGCCATTGCTTTCTAGTTCCTTTCGTCGATTGTTTTGGCGTTGGTGGTTGTGATTATTCAGTGTTCCCTTCTCCACAGGTATCACTGCAGCAATGTTCCACACATCTTTGAGCGCCCTTGCCTTCAAAGTCGCTGCCCCTCTCAGTGCTGCCAATCCATTAATTCTCATGAACTCAATCCAAATGTATAGCCAATTCTGATTTCAAATGTTTGTTAAATTAAACTTGAAATTACCCGTAGCAGCAGCTGCAGTGAGAGTAACGATATCTCCAGGAGTCCTTACGTTAACAGCAGAACCGACGACAGAAGCCAGGTGCTCACGCTCTGCGCCCATCAACTCTGCAGCTTCCACACACTGTGAGGCAACAAGAGTGGCAGCTGATGCGACTGCCATATCAATCCTGGTAGCACGATCATCTTTTCCACATCCTGAGGCGGCGGCTGTTGCAGCTGCGACAGCAGCAACTGCTGCAGCAACACTGGCCACTGAAACTGCGGCATGAAGCTGTGCATTCTGTGCCCGAGTCTCCTCTTTCTTCCTCTCCCTCCTGTCCTTGAGCCACCTTCCTACCGTCTTGCTGGCTACTCTGTGGTGCTGAGGCTTGGGAGTGTTATTGCCCCGGTACGACTGTATTGGTTACATGACACCAAAAACCAAATAATTCTCATTTCTTTAGTAACTGATCGTATAAGAGCTTAGATTAGAAACCAACTAAGACATATATACAAGAGAATCTGATTCCCTCAATAACTGATCGTCAAGAAGACTATTGGAATTCAAAGAAAGCCACATATCTACACCTATGAGCATAATATGTACAAAAAGCTATAAGCATAATTTGACTTCTTACTTTATTGCCAAGTACACATTTGAGTTTGAGAAACAATAACCAATTGAAAACATTAGGTACTTTTTTTTCTACTTTTTACTAAACTGGCCCTAGAATTTTAGCATAATCGAAATACTCTCTGTTTTTATTCTACTCATTCTACATGCAACAGAAATCTCAAATTAACAAATTCTATTAATCTTATTTCGTTTTGAGACCAAATGATTTAAGCGAATACGGAAATAATCTCTTAATTAGTTTACATCTTTCTTGCAAGCAATGCATGGTCAACAACTTGTGTTCAGTAAATAGGAGAAAAGAAGCATTTGCAGGACAAAGGATTAGCTGGAGCTATTGTACATGGGATTGGCCAGAGAATAGTATCATTGGAGAGGAGATGCAAATTTGTCATGAAGTTGGTAAATAGGGACAAACTTCTTAAATGATAATGCTAACCTTCCTATTACATGCAGGACGAAAGACGCCAAATAAGTTAAGTAAGGACAAGGCATGCAACAGTACAGTAAATAAAGAGATGGAGGAGGCAAAGAACTGAGATGCTGTTTTGCTTTTACTGACAAGGTTTGCTTCTTTACCCAGACAAGCACTGAGAGGCACAGGTCGTCTTTGACCTAAAGCAAAACAAACTCCACGGTCCGATGCAGACCTTGCACAGAGAGGGCAATCAGACCAAAGAAATGGCCTTATTTTATTCATCAGGATGCAATTTTGGGTTCACTGACCATTCGGTGCCAAAAAATCATAATAAATGGTGAAGACAATTCATGGATTTCAATGATAGGAGCAATCACACACAAAAAAACACTGTAAACAAATATTAAGGCCAATGTCTGTTGAAAATTTTGGCTATCTAAGTTACAGTAGGTGACAAGTGGAGGATTAGAATTCTAGAAATTGCATAAAATAAAGGAGCAAAATCTGAAAACAAGAAAAAGGACAGGGCTGGTCTCCCTTCCTGACTATAAAAACACTAAAAGAGTCATTTAATAACTAGAAGGGTAATAGATTTGCCAGGTGATGTATCGAAAGAAGAGAAAGTGTTTTCGTCTTTCTCTTTATTCTTTTACTTTGTTTCCCTCTAAACAAAATTAACAAAAGGCAATTCATAACTTGATGGCTTTGTCTTCAGTGCTCTTCCATCTTCCAAAGAAACCATTTGTTTCTTCTATTTCTGTAAATTACAAACCATAAGCTGGTCCTCGGGCAGCTAAGAGTAGTAGAATCTAGACTATATGCTAGATGTAGATTAAAATAACATATGAAATGCTAGTAAGTTTTCTTCCCTTTTTTTGTTTTCTTTTACACGCCTCAACAGAATAACAAAAGCATTGGTTTTAACAAAGTAAATAAATGATGGAAGAACAAGGACATGGCATGTATAATGTTGGAGAGAAGAAAGAACCTTGAGCTCATCCATTTCACAGGGGGAGACTGGAGGGCTGTCGGAGAGCGATCCTCCGGCGTTGAGAGGGCCGCTGCTGTGAGAAAGCCGGCCAGACGTCAGAGGAGACACTTCCTGCCAGTGTCCAAGAGCAGGGGATTAAGAACAGAGCACCAGAAACAACGAATCTGATCTGTGTGATGGGCTAATTTCTCCCACAACAGATCTTGAGAGTTCGAAAGGAGGAGACAATAAATCCTCCGGTTCTGTTCTAAAGCAGTTATACTTGAAATCATCCACTAGGTGGAAGAATCTATTGCCATGAGCCACACCACTACCAAATTTCGCAAACAGAAACAAAACCTAAAAAATCCTCGTTTTTCGACAGCATGTATCAGAATAAAAAGGGATCGGATTATTTGGGGGGGCTCAAACCCACCGACTGCGACATTATCCGCTCCAAAATCATCTGCGAGGTAGTGGAGGAGGCGAAGGAGAAGGGGTTCCCGGCGATGGCAGGCGAGGGTTCTTCAGCGTCCTCTTCTAGGATCATGCCCTGTGGCGGCGGGGGCGTCGGCGCGAGGGCCTTGGAGACCTCGAGGGCGGAGACGCTCCAGGATCGGGAGAGGAACTCCATAGGGTCCCCAGGGAGCTCCGGCTGGCGGAGGCCCTCGGTTGCCCAGCTCGGCGCCCTGACTTCGTCCATGGCAGTGGAGCGAGGCGGCGGTACCGGAGTATTTATAGTAGCAATGCAGTGGCAGAGGGGAGTAGTGTGGAGGAAGAGGGAAGTGCAATTTTATAGAGGCAGAGGTGGCCAAGAAGACGGTTCCTAAGAACCGAATTGGACCGGTCGGTTTAATCAATTTCCTAAAAACAACCCGGTTCGACTCGGTCCTCTTATCCTAAAAAAACCTAATTAAATATTTTAGCATAATAAATAAATATCCAATTTAAATAGGAAAATTATACAAGACTGCTAACCACCAATGAGTGCACTTAATTTTAAAATAAATAAAAATCATTTCAAATGTGTAAAATATCTGCAAATATTTAATTCTTCATTCATTCCGCAGTGCATTAATATTTTATATTAATATTTTATTTACCGTACCTAAAAACTTATAATGATCAAAAAATTCATCTTTAAAAGTCTACAATAATTTATAAATCAATTTGAAATTTTAACTTTTGATCTAAATTAATTTAAGGTCAAATTATTTTTAGAAAAATAGACATATTTCTATAGAAAATGACTTGTACATATGCAAAGGGATGGTGTTTTACTTAACAAAAAATAGTAAAAATAATATCATTTTTTTCTAAAAAAATGCAAAAGTAGTTTAATCAAAACAAACACATGAAAAAAAAAAGCTTTTAGAATCTAAATTTTGTTTTGTTTGCGCATATAAATGACAAATTTAAAAACAGTCACGCGTAGAATCAATCATAGAAATCTACAATAAAGTCATGGGTCCCTGTGTATTTAATTTCTCAAGGATTAGGATGATACGACAATTCTTTATAATTTATTATAAATAAATAATTATGTATTGGTAGTAAATATGCACAAAGCGATTGATCACCAAATAATTACGGAATTTAAATCAATCAAAATCTCAACAAGAAAAAGTGAATAAGTGTAATTAATTGCATCGGAATTCTCGACCACACTTACAATATAATGTTGGCCCACTATATGATGTGCAATATATGTGTCACTTATTAGATTAATTAATTGAGACACGACATAAATTAGCAAGATAATAAAAAAAACACTGATCAAAATAAGAATAGCTTGTGATCAAAACACTCAAAATATTAATATGACACGACAAATAATTAATTAGGCTTGAGTTGAACGCATTCTTTCAAAGGCAATTAAGTACGTACGCTTGGAGGAATGAACGTTTTAACCATGATGATGCAGCCTTTCTTGTGCTCCCAACCATTTTAATTTTAACAATTTTTTTTTAATTTAATTTTAATAATAATATAATATTGTCGGCAATCCTCGAAACTTTCTCAAACTCATCCTTTTGAGGGAAATGGTCTGAGTTGTCCCTTTAGAATGGGATTCAGAAATCATTTGAATTCTTTGGATAGATTTTGATATTGATCAGTACGTCCTTGTCTAGCTCCTTTCCTTTCTGAAATTAACCTCTCTCTAATATAATTATATATATTGATTCAATTAACTTGATCGATCTCTCAATTAAAAATTTGTTCTTCTTTTTTCTTTTTACTGCCTTCAAATATGAACCAGAGGAAATTAATAATTGAGGAGACAGAGGCATCTGGGGATCATCATCAGCTAGCGAAGACTGCAGGCCACCCATCGCCATCTCGAAACATTAATTCACTGTCCTCTGAAACCAAGTACTGAAGAATGTTGCGTCACAACAACCATTGGCAAGCTTAATTACTCCTGGCAATTAAGTAATTGCTTAAGGAAGGAAGGAAGGGAGGAGCTCACGAAAGGTGCAGTGTGCAAAGCTTTCCAAAGTTTCTCAGGTAGTGTATATGATTAGGATATATATGAAGAGGAGGAGAGACGTGTATTAATGGCGTACTAGCAGCTCCAGCTGCTGCTGGTGGCGATATAAGCGTAGGGATTGGAGTACTGAGAAGACAAGAGGGCGATGAGAAATCAATTCTGTAGATGAATCTGAAAACATCTCAGCCTGTCCCTTCACTGTCACCGGCCAGCTGATCATGTGATGAGACCGGCGTGGGGCTTGCTTGCTCCGTGCGTGCCTTTCCAGCAGAATTCTACGGTGACAAATCTAGCTCATGGTTAGCACGGGAGGCTATGTTATATAGCTAGGCTCAGCTCAGCATGTTTAGGCTGTGATCATGTATATCATACTGATGATCGTCAGCCAGCATCAAATCAGGTCATGTCGTCTTGGACATGAGCATGGAATCATGGGCTCAGCAGCATGAATTATTACTTGCCGTGTAAAGAAGAATATATGATCTGTAATTAACGGTGGACCTATAAATTTCCTGTCCGACGGCACAGGCACCTGACCGTGCTGGGGCCCATGATGAGCATGGAAGTGGACATGGGGGTCGAGTCACCGCATGCAATCGCTGCGCTGGCCTGCATCTACCACCCGGCAGACGACACCTCTGCTCTGCTATCTCCTTTGTGACATCGTCGTCGTCGTCGTCTTGTTCAACCGTACGTCGCTCGACGGTCGAGCATGCACAATCGCTGCGTCGCGGGTCGCCTGTTGCAAGAATTAATTTCACGAGCATTGTCTATCGATCGATGAATAAGGAATGTTATACTAAGAAGAGATCGATCGATCGATGAACGTACCGTACTCAACATGGAATTGAACTATATAACGCTCGATCACCATCGCTGAACAATGCATGCCTAGCTAGCTAGCCAGTATCGATAAGTCTTGTGTGGTCGTGATATATGTAATTAAGTAACTAGTATATATCTTATCTTTCTGGTGCACTGGGCATTAAAGACGCTTGCATGCTAGCACGGACCACGTCAAGTTAAGTTCATGTGATCCGGCCACATCACCTAGCTAGCTAGCTACATGCATATGTATTCCCCACCTCACAATCCAGCATTAGCACGTACGTTGCGATCGAATGCAGCTGGTGGGAGGTGATCACGAGGGCCACACCATTAATATGCCGAGCTACGGGTAATTAAGAATGAACCACAAAACTTTGAGCAACGTAACACTGCTGTTATGTTATGGATTGATATGTCGTGATTAAGAAAGTCAAAATTTGGTTCACGTGGAAATAACATGTTGGATATGGCCGACACACTTCTCTCCCGGTTGACTCCGGGCCCGATAGACTCCATGCTCGACTGACTCTGGACCCGACAGACTCCACTCTCAACTGACTCCAGATCCGACATATTCCATGCCCAATTGACAGACTCTGTGCTCGCCCGGCTTTATACCTCTTCAACTGCATGGTCTCTCCTACGGAAGTCAACTTCTTAGTCGTCTCAGTCCCACTGAGGCGACACTCCTACCCAAATAGCTCTGCTTCATCATTACTGTTTCATTCACTCATCTCGGGACTGAGGCGACACTCCTACCCAAATAGCTCTACTTCATCATCACTATTTCATTCACTCATCTCGCTTGACAACCGCCTGAGCGATATGTGGAATGGTAAAGTACTCAATGGTAGATCACCTACCACATTTAATATAGCATGAGCTTTTACCATACTAAACATGGGTGATGAGACCCTTCCCTACCGCTAAGGGATATGTTTCTTACCATTAATGAGACATCTCTACAAATGACTCTATAAAAGAACCTCACTTCCCACGTGCCCAAGTATGCAAACGCAAACACACGTACGCCTTAGCCTTTCCTTACAATTCATTACTCCTGTTCTTCTTCTTCTCCATCTCCAGACAAACTGACTTGGACGTTGTAGTGGCTGAGTCAAGGCATTCCTGACCTCCATTTTAACATTCTTTATGCTCTTTGAAGTTTTACGAGAACCTTGTCTTCTTCAGTTGCTCACGGACTCTGTATGACTCCGTCAATAAAAAAATTAGATAAAAAATCAGATGTTTGATGAATCATTCTAAGATTATCTCAAATCGAAACAATTACCTTTCATATCATTATCCTTAGACTATTTATTGATTGATCGTCACTGACAACCCTCTGTCATGCAGAGGCCAATTATATGAATTATTTACAAGTATATATATATATATATATATCTTCTAATTAATTTGTTTTATTTCTTTAATTTCCTGTTTTTGTTTAATTTAATTACAAGGTATTTTAGAATTTTCTTTAGATGTGGTGTGGTGTGGTAGATGTAAATTTCGCTGTAAATAAAATAAAAATTTCCCATCAAGTAGCTAGGAACATGATTTTCAATTATTAGAATGCATCACATTCTGATTATGATATATATTTAATTAGGGATTTGTCTTATATTATTCAACAAGGCAGGATCACGTGTACTCGATGTGATGTACACAATTAATCGAGTGGGGCCTTTTCTTGTCATGTGGTTTATCCAAAATATAAATAATAATAATAATAATCAGAAGGAATATCAAGAAATTAGTGGACGAAATAGTTTAGTTTAAAGTTTTATGAATTTAGTGAATGAATTTGATTTTTTTTTCATTTTAACATAATTAAGATGTGATGCACATCTTAATAATTTATTTACCAAAAAATTTCTAATTCCTAGAATATCAAACCACTAAGGTTTAATTACTTTGGATTTAATTTCATTAAAACGAACGCTTTTGGGCATACAAAATTATCAATATAAAAGTTTTCTAGATGTTTATTAAAAATCAGCTCTTTTGTTAATTCTTAGTTAATTAAATTGGAAACAAATTAAAAGTGCACCCTTAATTTTATCATCATGTTCTTATTTTTAAAAGAATTAAAAAAACATGCTATTATATTTGTCATCTATTCTAATATAGAACCATTGTTACAATGAATTAAAGTAAATTGGTTTAACATTTTTTTAACTTATCAAAATTACTACTTATCAAAATTACATAATCAAAATCATTTTATTTTTCTGATCCAAATAGCATAATTGTAGCATTTATAATCATAATTATTATAAATTATAACAGTTATAATTTTAAATCACAACTATTATAATTAAGTTGTAAATCATAATATATATTAAAATAATTTTAATCAACGTAAATTAATATTATAATAATATTGAATTACATTTGTTTAAATTAGAATATTTTTGATAAAAAAACTTTTAACGGTAATAAAAATAAGGGTGCTTTTAAATTTTTGCCCTTTTTTTTTCTTTGGATCCTTAGTTGACAAGCTTTGAATATAATGATTGCACAAGTTGTTGGCTCACGGAAATATTGATGCTACCTCAAGGCAGGGCATGCTATCATAATTTTATTTAGTATATGTCTCCTGGAGATAATTAATCTAAGGATCTACTTCTACGATCTCTCTCTATTGTGAATGCCTCTTTTTCAGATACCTTTCGGAGGTGGAGAAGCCTTTTACAATCTTGTTCTTATAAGAATACAATAATACAACAAAAAATAAGAATGTAAATATAAATAAAAGTGAAAATCACTAATTTACAAATGAAATGTACAGTAACACTTTATCTCAGAATCTCCAAAAATCGACTCTGTTTCCTCTGTGCGAAACCTTCTTTTCTAGGGTTGACATTGGGCTGAAAGCTGCCTACCAATTCATTGATCTTACTCACCAATTGATTGTCACGTTGGATCCGATCATTTAAACACGGTGAACGACTATTTTATTTAACTAATTGATTGGAAGTTCCTAATGAACCATTAATCAATTCTGAGACCTTTTGTTTGTTGGCCACAGTTGAGTAATCAATTGCCCCAATCGATTGAATTCCAACACGTTTTATTCGCTGGCCAATAAACTATCAATCCAGTCAATTGCCCAAGAAGCAAACCTGGAATTCCAAGTTTAGGGTTTGTCAATTGCTAACCATAATTTTACCATTTTCAAGGTCGAATTCTTGTCTTTCTCGGTGTTACATTTGATTGATCTCAATCTACTAGGACTTTCTTTACCCAATATCCAGTCATCTATGACTTGCTGGGACTTCTTGTTGCCTAACATCCTGTTAACCTTGACCTGTCAGGACTTACTCTGACCAACATCTTGTCATCTGTGGCATGTTGTGACTTCTCGTTATCTAACATCTAGTCAACCTTGACTTGTTAGGACTTTCTCTATCTAACATCCAATCATTTGTGACCTGTTGGGACTTCACGTTGTCTAACATCCATTCAACCTTGATCTGTCAAGACTTTCCTCATCACCAAGTGTTCGGTCCTTCATGACCCACTTGCACTTTCGGTCTCATACCAAGTGTTCAAACCTCCATGATCCACTTGGACTTTTCGTATTGTGCCAAGTGTTCCGTTCTTCCATGACCCACTTGTACTTCTCAGTCTTGCGTCAAGTGTCTGATTCTTCATGATCCATTTGGACTTTTTATCTTGTATCAAGCGTCCGATCTTTCATGACCCACTTGTACTTTCTGTCTCGTGTCAAGTGTCCGGTCCTCTATGATATATTTGAATTTTTTATCTCGTGTCAAGTGTTCGATCCTCCATGACTCATTTAAACTTTTATGTTATCAACTTTCTATTGAACTGCTGATCACTAAGTATCCAGTCAAACTTGACTCATTTAGATTTTTTTTGTCAACTTTCCGTTGGACTTTCGATCATCAAGTGTCTGATCAACCTTCATCCACTTAGACTTTTTTTTTACATCAAGTGTTCAATCAACCTTAACCTACTTGACATCAAAGTATCAAACTATATATTGATTAAAATCGAAATTCAACTCGAATCAATTTTAGCTTGGTCAACACCTAAGGTCGATTGCACTAATATAATTTAATTGGTTCAAATTTATTAATGGAGTTCGATTGCACCAACATAGTTTAATTGGTTCAAATTCATTAATGGAGTCACATGGGCCATATGGTTTAAACGTTCCAAACAAACAACTCAAGCAAGATCTACTGAATAAAGCAGTCACATGGGCTAGCCAAGTTAATAAATTGAACAATTAAATGGGCTAGAGAATTCAAACAAATTGAGCGGCTCGAGCAATTTAAATAAATTCAAACAATTAATCTAGTCGACTAATTTGATCGATCGGGATGATGATAAAATCAACCAAAATATAATCATAGATTTATCAATTGATTGAAATAAATTATGCAACTAAGCTATGACAACAAAATCATACATATGAAAATTTACATCTTTTCTATTATTATATTATTATAGGTATTTTTCTTTTTCTTCTATTCCGTAAACTAAACTCTAATAACTCAGTCACCGAGTAAATTTTTACATTTTTCTTTCAATACCGATAGTTCTCAATTTCAAACTTTATTATTATTATTTATTTTTTTCGAACGCATAATAATAAGAAGAAGAAGAATCGTCCAAGTCATGTGGTTACATTCCCAATTGACTTGACAATAAATATTCATATTAACTGCATGCTATCGCGTAAAACACGCAGTTGACCTCTTCCATTTCAAGTCAACTTTGAATCCCACTACAAAAAAATCATGAAATAGCGACGGAATTAGCGACGGAATTAATTTCCGTCGCTATAATTAGAGACGGAATATTAATTTCCGTCTCTAATTTGCGACGGAAAAAAAATTCCGTCGCTAATTAGCGACGGAATATTAATTCCGTCGCTAATTAGCGACAGAAATTAATATTCCGTCTCTAATTAGTGACGGAAATTAATATTCCGTCGCTAATTATAGCGACGGAAATAAATTCCGTCTCTAATTATAGCGACGGAAATTAATTTCCGTCGCTAATTAGCGACGGAATTAATATTCCGTCGCTAATTAGAATCGGAATTAATATTCCGTCGCTAATTAGCGACGGAATTTTTTTCCGTCGCAAATTTTAATCGGTAAAAGGTAGAAGGTATTAAATATTTTATTATAGAAAGAATTAATAATTTTAATCGGTAAAAGGTAAAAGGTAATAAAAATTTTATTATAAAAAGTATTAATAATTTAATCGGTAAAAGTTAAAAGGTATTAAAAATTTTATTATAAAAAGTTTTAATAATTTTATCGGTAAAAGGAAGTAAAGGTTTCGGCCGACGCTACTTAGGGTTTTTCGTGACCGCTTCTCTTCTTCCCGACCGCTTCTCTTCTTCGCGAAACTCCCCCCTCCGACGCGTCTCGCCCGCGCGATCGGCCGGCCCCGGCAGCCAGTCCTCCCGCGCTCGACCTCCTCTGTTCTCCTCCAGCGCTCGCCCGCCCGCCTCTGTTCTCCTCCAGCGCTCGCCCGCCCGCCGTCGGCTTTACTCCAGCGCTCGCCTGCTCGTGCCCGGCCGGCCTCCAGCGCTCGCCTGCTCGCGTCGGCTTTCCTCCAGCGCTCGCCCGGCCCCGTCATTCGTCCCAGCACTCCAACAAGCTAAGGTAAAATGCTGATTTGCGCCCATCTTTTACTTGTTTCTTTTAGGGTTTTTGTGATTTCCTTTTGTTGTTTGATCAGGAAGATGAATGGCAGTATACTTGTTGTTTGATCATGATTTGCGCCCATCTTTACTTGTTGATTTAGGGTTTGTTTTTTGGGCATGCATGTGGCAGTATAGGCAAATATCAGTTCATTTTAGGGGGGGGGGAGCTTTTGGCAGTGTTCTTCAACTAAGCTTTTGATTTGATTCATCCTGGCGCCTTCTTCAACTAAGCTCCAGGTGGTGGTAATGGCGAAGCAGGTCTCCATGACTTGCAGTGTTCCGATTCCAACTTGTTAAGCTGCATACTAGCATTCTAAATTTTCGAAAGAAGAGCAAGGCAGTTTGAGATATATGATTAGGAAAGCAAATTTGAGATATAATTATTTCTATCTCACTATCATTTCTAGTTGTTTCTTACATTTCGAGAAATACATACGCAATCAAATTTATCGTATTGAACAAGATAATTCACAACAAATATACTACAGAATGGCGATGGAAAAATGTGTATGTGTATTTATATCAAAATCTGTATGTGTTGTAATGTTATTTTGTAGATATAAAAATGTCTGATCAGTCATCAGCACCCGGTCGCCGGACTGTTTTGCGCGTAGTGGCAGGGTGGTAAGTATTTATGTTATTCCTTTTTATTTATTCATATAATTTTTTTTAACACATGTCTACCATTTATAGTGCATTCTTGGTTTGTATAATTGTAACACATATGCTTCAGCTGAGCACATGTTATTTTTCTAGTGCATTCTTGGTTTGTATAATTGTATTCCTTTTGTGAGAGTTGCCATGATGCTCCCTTTAGTTAATCTGGTTTAGATCTGCTTTGTTATCCTACCCCTTATTTATCATTAATTATTGGAAAATCTGTTTTTTTACACTAGTTTATATGTTCTCAATTCTTGTTGATGATTGCTCCTCTTACTGGAATGGCATTGCAGTTTTTTTATATACTTATCATCGCTGCTGCATCTGATATTTTGCCTTTTCTATGTTACTGCAGTTTTTTTGTTGGAGGCAACTGGAAATGTGTAAGTTCAGTTTGTTTTACATTGGATTTCTTTCCATCTTCATTTTATATTCATTATTTTCTCCAAAACTTACTGCAGTTTTATATTCATGATTTTCTATGTTACTGCAGTTTTTTGTTGGAGGCAACTGGAAATGTGTAAGTTCAAATACTATGTTCATCATGAATCATGAATAATAGAGTAATAAGTTGTTCAAATACTATGTTCATCAGATTATGGTATAACTGCATGTTGTTCTGCCATTTTGTAAAATTTAGTATAATTGCATAGTGAAACAACCTTCAATCTTCTGAAAATGACTTAATACTTTATGTATTAGTAAGCCTTTTCTGCCGGCCCAACTCAAGGTATGTTTATTTCTAGTTTTATTATGAATTCTTGCCTCTTCGTATCAGATATTTAATTGTTGCATGAATTTATTTGTGATCTGTTGGAAGGGGAAAGTATACTGTAACTATGGCTTTGATATTGATTGGTAGCCATTCCTCCATGCTAATTCCTATCCTAGTAAACCTCCATAGTTGACTTGATGTGATACACATTAACTTTGTTAATGATCATGGTTTCATCATGCAGGTAATGAAATTTCTACATTGAAAGCATCCTATAGTTAATTTTGTGAGACGGGCACATAAGGATGAAATCTCAAAGAAGACTAGTGATCAGTCTTTCAGCACTCTACTATCCGAATCATTTTGATTATTTTCACTGTTATTTTGTAAATCTATGTCTTGGATTAAGTTGGTACAATTTGTGACTGTAGAATTTGACAAAATATGTTGGGTTTTGTAAATTTGGTAGCTTAATAATATTTAGTTTTCCACTG
The DNA here is from genome assembly GCF_044706935.1 of Curcuma longa. NCBI lineage: Eukaryota > Viridiplantae > Streptophyta > Magnoliopsida > Zingiberales > Zingiberaceae > Curcuma > Curcuma longa. The sequence goes on along the minus strand of NC_133868.1, from coordinate 9,623,162 downwards.
TTTGTCATGTAAATCTGTTGGGTTTCTGTTACTGTGATTGTGTTTGTTATGACTGCCAGGTGTCTATTCTTTTTTTTTGTTGTAAACAGGGGATTACAGGGAATTAAAACAAAAAATAAAATAAAAAATAAAATGATTTTTTTTTAATTTTTTTTTCTTTAAGTTTTTTTAAAATTCCGTCGTTAAAAATATTTTTTTTAAATTTTTTTTCTTTAAATTAGCGACGGAATTAAAATTCCGTCGCTAAAAATGATTTTTTTTAATTTTTTCCCTTTAAATTAGCGACGGAATTTTAAATTCCGTCGCTAATTAGCGACGGAATTTAAAATTTCGTCGCTAAAAATGATTTTTTTTTAAATTTTTTCCCTTTAAATTAGAGACGGAATTTAAAATTCCGTCGCTAATTAGCGACGGAATTAAAATTCCGTCGCTAAAAATGATTTTTTTTTAATTTTTCCCCTTTAAATTAGAGACGGAATTTAAAATTCCGTCGCTAATTAGCGACGGAATTAAAATTCCGTCTCTAAATTTAGAGACGGAATTAATTTCCGTCGCTAATTATTAGCGACGGAAATTAATTCCGTCTCTAAATTTAGCGACGGAATTTTAATTCCGTCGCTAATTAGCGACGGAATTTTAAATTCCGTCGCTATGATGACGTCAGCGACCGAATTTTTTACGACGGTCGATTTCCGTCGCTAGTCGGTCGTTAACCTCGGTTAGCGACGGAATTAGTACGTCACTATTTCCGTTAATTTTTGTAGTGTCCTACAAATAAGTCAACACCCCAAACAACGTCCGGTCCTTTCACTCTCCAAATGAAATCTATATAAGCACCAGATTATTCTTCCTTTGACCTATCAACGAACTCCCAAACAAACGCCAAGTCGTTTGACTACTTCACAATTTCCCAATTTCCGTTGACTTCACGAACGTTTAATCCGTTCATTACGTAATGGTCTTGACTCCCAACTCTGAGTCAGACAAATAAGTTGATTCAAAATTTCGACTGAGTTTCCCTATAACTGACTTTGTCTTCTAAACTTTAAAACACGCACTTGATGGAGAAATTTCTTTGAAACCTTGCAGTAACTAAATTTTATTTGAATTTCTCGTAATTGAATGAATGCCAAAATATTTTCTAGTCAAATTCTCCTGCAATGCTCCATCGTAATCAACTCAGTTATACTCTAGAGGCATTTTTTTAGTCAAATTCTTGAGCTCACGGAATAAGCCACTAGCTTATTGCACCGGACATTAACATTAATTCCGGTCCAGTCCGGTCCAAGTCTTCTTCACGTAAAATGCCGGGTTGAAATTTGAATCCCTCAGATGATCATACTAATGGCTATATAAAGGCCTTAACCTTCCTCATGCATTCCATCGATCAAAAACATCTTGCCACATACCGCAAAGATGAATCACTGCTTGATCATGGTCTTCCTCCTCCTTGTGGCATCGCCGGCATCGAGTCATGGACGCCGGTTGGTGCCGTTCGACGTGGTCGAGCTGGAAGCCGGTGCGCTGATATTTGAGCTCAAGAAAGATTCAGTACCTCCTTCAGGTTCATCTGGCTGTACTGCTACTCCCAATAATCCAGGTGGCCATTGCCCTTAGACAAATCATTCCATCGTTCCTTCTTTCGTGTAGGGTTTCATTTATATTTACAGGTCTACGTGTTGTAATACTCTTGATGTTGTAACATTGATTGGTTGATCATACAAGTTATAGAATAAGTTGGCATGGATAAGCCAAATCCATACCATGCAGTTATCAATATTATCTTCTTTTTGACGAGTTTGTGATCATCTTGCATTATTATATATTTTGCTCACTATGACTGAATCACAAAATCTAGTACAAATGTGTGTGCTAAATCTCTGAAAGAGTACTTCATCAAGGTAGCAACCATGCATCTTGAGCATATTTCAAGACATATAATGATATATTTATATTTTTCTTTAATCCTTCTGACAATGCTTAATCCCCAAGGATGCATCATCATTCATGTTCCTCCTCTGGCTGCCAATCTCTGTCCTCCACAATTCCTTTCACATAAATTAAGATGTAAAACATGCACAGAACACAAAACTCTGATCCATCACAGAAGGAGTGGCACTAGCTTTTTGCTCGGCAGACAACAAGCATCATGCTCTCTGAACAACACAATTGCTTCACTTGCATGCATCACTGTAATGAATATGAATTCAGAGTTTATCCAACTTGAAAACAGAAAAGAACTATGCACATCATTATTTTCGGGAGAAATTAATACATCGATCGATCTTTACTTCTCACTCTGCAGAAAATGTTTCTGCACTCTTGAAAATACAGAGCAATCAGGGTGGTTAAAAAAGGCCATCCACTTTGCAGCTTGTTGATCTTTTCTTCTTGGAGTGTTGAGGGTCGATTTTATTGCAGGATCACTCTTGTTCTACTGATGGTGAGAATGCTTGTGTTTTGAGTAACAAAAAAACTGGTTAAATAGATGTTTGTGTGATTTTTATGGGTTCAAATATATTCTGAAGCTTCTTTGACAACAATCTGGTCAGCATCAAAATTACAATGCTCTCCTGGCTCCTGCTGAAAAAAGTTTGCAAGGAATTAATCAAATGCTGTTTCAACTGATCTATGACAAGTCATGTTGAAGAATGATTTAGTGGTTCAATGAACTAAAATGAATACCTACTTGCTTGATCAGAAGAACTTGCTTGCCACCTCTCAAGGTAGGATATTTAGATCTTTTATCCAATGTTACTGCAAGTCTACAATGTTGTGAAAAAGATGATAACCAGGTAACTCAATACTTTTCAGGGAAATAGAACTGTACCTGAATTTATGAATGGATCTTAGAAACATTTAAGTACTAGTTTACTCCTCGATAACCTTGTGAGTATGCTATAAGCTCTTCCAACTCGACACGAGAACTGCAGTAACCCATGTTTTTGCATTGACTATAGTTGTTCATTTCGACCTCTGCGGTGAAAATGCTGAAAACAGGTCTGTGATCGGAGAACCTGGACTCTCCTCGGACATAAGACAACTGATTAAGACCTCTTCCAAACCATAATACCCGGTCACACCTTTATAAAACATTTGGTAAAAGGTTAGAGTTTGCAGCAAATCTGAGAACACTCATAATTACACATGAGATAGTTTTACCATGCCGGCGTTCGCTGCTTCTTCTTCGGGTTTGTTTCATCTCCGGCATATCTATCTGAGTTGTTTGAGTACTTATAAGTTGGAGGAAAATAAATTCTTCCTTCTTTCCAACCCTTGAATACGCGGCCACACCGTTGTTCTATTAGGAGCTGTTTAATGCAGCATGCCAAGTTATGTTACTAAACCTTCCTGATTTACAAACATCATGAAAGGATTCATACTTTCATGCATCTTCTATTAAAAACAAAAGGATACTCAAAGTGAAAGCAAGATTCAAATAGCTTAAACATAGCCATTAGTATTTGGTAAAAGACCTGATCTTTTTCCAATAATGCTCTCCAGTTTCGCATTTCAACTAGAGTCTTCACCGACCGATAAGAAAGAGCAATGCGGTAATTCAAATCCCCAAGCCATATTATGCGACTGAGATAAGAGAAGGAATGGAAGCAAGTTCATTGAATCCCTTTTTAACAGTCATCATACATGGAAAGACTCCAAGTGAAACGTGAGGAATGGACTTACTCATGATCAAGAATTGTTTCTAGTGACTTTTCATTATCACCTCTCTGGAGCTGGGGAAATCTAGTCTTTTTTAGAATCTCCATGACATCTGAATTTCGGCGTAATTCATCTCCCTCTTTCTGCCCGGAAGTCAAGTGACTACAGATGAAGCAGAAGCTTGTTTTATGCAAAGACATGCTTATCGATATAGAACCCTGTAAGAAGTTCTGCTAGTCATGTTCCTAGTCTTGTTAGGAATAGAAAGGAATATTGATCATGCTAGATGCTAGAAATGAAAATCCAAGATCATTTGATCATGTCAAAAGAAACATATAAGCATAATGTCACAATGAGTACACTCCAAATCCAAAGAGACAAGCAAGAAGTATGCCATTACCTTGTTTCCAAGATAACCCATCAATCCCCGACCGACGCATGAAACCTTCAAGTCTCTGACATCATCTCTAATATCATTGCGTACCCAAATTGTAAGAAATATTCCAACCATTTGCTTACTCGCAATCAAACAGTACCTGAGACTGACACAGGTTAAAGATCAATGTCATTCGGGTTATATAGCTAAGGGAAGGCTAATTGTTCAGACAGAAGATCTATGTGAAAGTTATGAAAGTGAGTACCTGGAATTTGCAGATAACCTGCATCTTTCTTCAGGATCAGGAGGAGCACCATAACCGTAAAATGGTGAAACAAAGAGCTCAGAAGGTGATTCCTCACCAATGTTTTCACCATCAGATGATCCTTCGGGGCCTTCACCCCTTGGACTAGGATCAAAATCACTCGGCCTGCTCCCAACACTAACTCTTTCACAAACACTGAATCGGTGATCCAGCACAGGGTGAGGAAACATGGTATCCCCTTCCATTCTCAAGCTACGGCTGAGAGAATGGAAGGAACGCCGGTGGAGGAATGCTGAATTCTTCTGCCTCGCTGATGACCTCTCAAAATCAGCATTTAATTCCAAGATAGGATCTGGAACAGGAGAGGGTGTGTGGAAGCTATCAGAGCCACATGTGTCGGGACTGTTCAGAGCCTTTCTGATAAGCCACAACCACTTCTTAGCTGGGCCATTGTCTTCTGTTCCAAGAACATTGCCAGCATTGAGTGGAACAATCTCTTGAAACCTGAGAATTCAGAATTCATATAATGGTTCTTTGGTGCTACAACCTCTTGATTAATGAATGTCTAAAAGAATGATACAAAAGACCGACCCTAAAACGTAAATATCTGCAGGAGAAGATGCATGAATCCAATCCAAGAGATTCAAGTTCTTCGGCGGGGACCTCCCACCCACATTCCAAGTTGCAGCAAAAATCCTAAAGGACAAAGCATCAAGGCAATTTAAGATCATATAGCAGCACGTTCGTTAAGGATCTCATAGCAAAGGTAGAGCAGATTTACTTGTAATCCTGAATATCTGTTATTTGAGCTGAATGTGGATCAAAACTTCCTTTCTGAACTTGATCGATCTCTCGCAGTACTCTATCTGAAGAGAGAAGGATAACAATTTAGAAAGGAAGTTGAAAAGGACCCAATCAAAGACGAAGACAAAGACAAGCTATGTAGTTGTGGTCCAAAATCTATAACCTGTTCTACTTTTCTTGAGTATACATGCCTCCCTCTCTGAAATGTCGGCCTTCCATTGACTACTACCTATTGGGACAAATCCAGAATGTAAGAACAGTAATAGCAAAAGCAGGAATCGGTTACTGTTAAATTCAATGCATCATCTTCAAGAGCTTATAGCAATTAAATTGGCAGAGAACACAGAGCTTAGGGTTCTTGCGGGGAAAACAAATCAGTTCGACCACTGAAAACTTTCAATTTGTGAGCATCCGAAACGTAGGCAATTGAAAATTAAGATCTCTAAACGATATTGAACTAAACTCCAGGATCAGAGTTCTGAACAGATTTGGCTAAATCAAAGGAAACTGGAATTGAACAAGAAGAAGAAATCAGGCATACCTTTGCTATCAATCTCGTCGACATGGCTATCCTGAGCTTTGCTTTTGATGCTGAACCATTTTTTGACAAAGGCCTTAGACCATGACAGCTGCTCCCAAGAAAGTAAGGAAACAAAGCATGCCCAAATCAGCCATCTTAAAGACGAAGAAAGCAAAACTCTAGAAGAGAAATCAAACCTTGCTTTTCTTTGAATCATAATCTCTCATCGTTGCAGCACTCCTTCATACAGCTATCGTGCGTTAGCTCGCCAAACGCTTCCCCAAGGATCTGCAGCAATCTGAATCTTGTGGAAGCAAAATAAGGCAAGCAAACTCCCTAGAAAAAAATTCCTCCACTGTCTGCTGCTGATAAGGCACAGGGCGAAAGAGGGAGAAGTACTAACTCGTAAGGAGAAAGAGGACAAAACTATGCATAAGCTTAGAACAAGGAGCTGTGCTATGATCTTCCGAACGTACTACATTATTCACACGGTCGGCTACTCAAATCAGAAGGGAAAAAGGGAACTTTTGACCCTTCTTCACAAGGTTTAGGATCTAAAACCGTGAGCCTGAAGCAAAGCAATCCAGAATCTGAGGTTCAATCCAAAGCCAAGTTAAAGAAGCTCAAAATCCGACGAGGGAGGCGATGGAACAATGCAGGCAGGCAAAAGCCCAAAACAGTAGCAGCAGAATACGAGCGGAAGAGATGGCAACAGCAACAGCAACAGCAGTACGGGAGGACACTCTCCCTTGTCTTCAAGCTGTAAACCTTCAAGCCATCTCACAACACAGCAAAGAAAGCATCCATTTGCGAGAGAGAGAGCGGGCGAGCGAGCGAGCGAATAAAGTGGACAAATCGTGCCTTACGTTCTTCCTTTTCTAGACGATCTTTGGACCAAATCCAAGGCCAAACCAAACAGGGAAATGCACTAAACTACTACAAAAATGTATAAAAAGAAGAAAAATTGGCATATGCCCCTGTCCTAGGTCAGCTTGACGTACACTTCTCCATGGAGAGTCTTACCGTAGCAAAAGGAAGCAGCAGTTGAAAGAACAAAAAGATAAAGACAACTCTTTGCTTTGGTTTCTGGAATTCTCAGATGCAAATTACTGTGCTAGCATCGAGGTACGTGGTGGGTTCCCAGGGGAATCCACATCCTCCATGTTCTTCAATTCCCCATCGTCCAATTTGCAGAGTTCTGAGTTGGAACAAGTGATTGCCAAATGCCAATCCTCTCAGACCGTGAATTCTTACGATAGTTGAATCCGAATTCAGTTTGCAAAACTCTCAAGAATGATCAGCACTCTCGAATTGATTGCTAAAGACTGTTCTTGGCGCCATTAATCAGTGTCAAACACAAGATTAGGCGGCAAACAAAGCACTCAGTTATCTCGATTAGAGGAGGAAAAACACATGGATTCCAGTGGCGAAGCATTCGGCCATGGCAAAAGTGATGGCCTCCCATCACTAATAAAGAACCTGCACCAGTACAATTTCCCAACTTAATCTTGTCCCTGTTCATGTTCCATGTTTTGAAAATTATATTAACTGTTTGATAAAAAAACATATTTTAGTCTTGAAAATTGTATAGATTTTTTGCTTCTTTAGGAATGTTTCTTCAATATGTAAATATCTTTTTAGATTAAAGATTAATAAGTGAAAAATAATAATAACGTCCCTTTTTATTGAAAATATTAAAAATGCCTTGTTATTATTATTACTACTATTAAAAGGACACCTCTAATTTTTATTGTGTGTCTCTTTCTCTGGTCCTTATCTTGTAATAAATGTAGATAATGTATAAATTTGGATCAAAATCATTATAAAAAAGGCTCTATTTTTCTACTAAATTTTGGATTTTGTAGATATTTATTACAAAATTATTTAAAAATTTATCTTTTAATTTACATTAGATATGGGATTTTACAAAATATTATTGTAGTAAATTCAAATTCGAAAACAAAAATAAAAGAACAAAAATTTCACACAAGACAAAGGCATTTAAGAAATTTTGTTGAAACAAAACAAAATGATAGGTCATGAATTGGTGTCTGAATCATGAAATTATTGCCACAAATTAGCGAATTGGGTAGGGGGCCGGTCAATGGGTTTTAATGTCAAAAAGGGATTTGTAATGCCACTACTGTCCATTAATACAAGGACGGCAACATTGCTAGTGCGTTTGATTGAGAATTATCGTTAATAATTTTGATTATTTATTTAAAATTATCAAATTCAAATTACGATTGATTCCCTAGTAAAACAGCATTGCTATTACATTAACAAATTAGTTATAATTTGGGAATGTGATTACCTTAGCAACCTAAGATTTTATACGATTTTGGAGATTAATAATTTTTTCCAGGATTATCCTCCGATTTTAAAACTTAATTAATTAAAATGTAATACGAAACCTAATTGAAATCGATATAATTATTTTAATAAAATTTAATTTAATACTTATAAATTTAAAAGAGATAATTTATTTTAAATTTAAAAAATAAAATTAATGGATTATATTTATTAGTTTAATTTATTTTAAATTTTAAAAAATTAATGAATTATATATATTTATTTTAATGAATTATTTTATTAAAATAATTATTTTAATAAATTATTTTATTAAAATATATATAAATTTATTTCAAATTTTAAAAATAAAATTAACAAATTATATTTATTAATTTAAAAAAATATTTAATTAAAATAATTATTTTTATTTTATTAAAAATATATAAAATTACTTTAATTTAAAAAATTATTAAAAATTATATTTATTTTTATATATTATCAATTTATATCATCACTAATATTATTATTTTATTTTATTTTATTTTAAAAATAAATTAAATTAAATACTAAACTAATTATATTTTATTTCCTCTAAATAAATAAATTGAATCAAATAATATTAGATTATATTTTATATTATATAATTAAGATTACATAATTATTTGATAATCATGTAATCAAAATTAAATATGATAATTTAAATCAAACGCACCGTAAATATTAAATTATCACAATAAATTAAGGACTGAATCTCTAAGAGAAAATAATTCTTTGGGAACATAATCATTTTCATCTAAAAAGATGATTTGTTTATTTCTTTCAAATTGTTTCAGGGACCATATTAAAAGCGCACGTTATCGTCCTTCGGCCGCAAGAGGCTAGGGCATCGGCGTGGGACGGTGGGCCCTCCCTCCACGTCCATGGGGCATTATCTCACAAGCTCAGGATGAAAATGGGTGATTAATACCGACAATGATGCGTCGGTTTGTGGGCCCCCAACACTCCTCTTCCGATTCAAAAATTCAATTTATTCATAAGTTCATATTTTTTAAAGCATCGATTATTTTGATTTTAACATCAATATAATTAAACTGATTTTATTATCCAGAAATGATTTTACAAAATTAAGGTGGCTCAATGATACGAGATTTGGACGTGCCATCGATACAATCATGGCATGTCATCGATGCATTTAGTGGGTCGCTTCTTCCAGTTCCCAGCCGGGGCCCACCGGCTCGGGCGATATGATCGGATCCACGTGCGCACGGATGGTTTCATTGCGCCACTTGACGGATCTTCTGCCCTCCACTCGGAGGGAGCCAAATGAATGACACCTCGACGCCACCATTATTCTCGGATGTCCAAACAAAGTAATAAATTTTCGATATCTTTGAAAAGATTCCTGTCGTGTGGCAAAGATGCGTAGACTAAAGGACGAGGTGAATGACTAGCTCCTCACTGTTCGAACATTCACGAACCGGTCGAGTAGATTCCCAAAGATTAGATTTCTGCTGGATTGGATATGACACGACCTAGTATTATAGATCGCGTTGGGCATGAGTTGTAAATATAAAAATAGAAAATATTTTTAATATTCAAGCGCAAAATTAATCCAAAGCTTGCTGGATGGGGGATGGATTGAGTGGGGCCCGTCCCATTTGAGTGGGTGAAATGCATTTGCGCGTCCATTTAAAACCTAGTCAACGGGCCAAATGCGACGGACTGTCTTGGATGGGCCTGGGTCTCATGTGTGGGCCCAGATTTAGCTGGAGTGATCTAATCAGTAATCATGGACACGACATGAAATATTATTGGACACAAATTGAAAATTAAAAGGTCGTCCCAAATTCAGAGGAGGACACCTTTTGTATTTTAAAAAAAATAAATACATGTCCTATTCATAATTTTATCTTGAAAATATCCTTTCATCCAACATTATTATAGAGTAGCTATTGACAGCTTGCTACAATATATAACAATTATAAAATAACTATCACAAGCTACAATATATTTAAGATTTAAAATCTACGTTGTATAAAAGTTATTAAATAATTACTATAATATGTAAAAGATACCAGTAACTGTTATAATATGTTTAGGGTCAGTTTAAGATTTAAAGTTGTAGCAGCTATATAATAGTTTTTATAATTGTTTTAAAATGTTTTTTTATAAAATTTAAATAATTTTAATCAAATTGATAAATATTATTTTAATACAATAGTATTCAGAGATACTAAATCCTAAACTATCCTAAATACTAAACATATTGTAGTAGCTACTAGATAGCTTTTACATATTGTAAATTTTAAATTTTAAATTTTTCGTAAATACGTTGAAGTAGCTATTGAATAACTTATATACATTATAGTAATTACTTAGTAGTTTTTACACGTTGTAATAACAATCAGTAGGTGCTACAAATAATACTGATGTAAGGATATTTTTAGGATAAAATGATTGAAAGGGTGCCTTTTGTTTTTTGATAAAATGCTGATTTATAAAAATTGAGGTTCTTTTTTAATTATTATATTGGGCTATATATATATATATATATAAAAGAGGGATTGTTTAGGTTATTATTGATAATCTTAGTTATCTATTTAAATTATCAACGATAATCTTAATTGGTTTAGATTATCAATGATTTTTAAATAATACAATATCATCGTTATATCAATAAAACATCAGTAAATAGGTTATAAATTCATAATGTACTAAGCCTAAGATTTTCTATGATTTTGAAGGTTAATGAAAAAAAATTTCATGATTATCTTTTAATTTTAAAATTGGGTTAATTAAAATATACAGGGTTAATTAATTTAATAATAATTTAATGAAATATATTTATTAATTTAACAAACTATTTTATTAAAATAGTTATTTTATTTTAAAAATATATTTTTTAAATTTTTTTAAAAATATAAATAAATTATATTTATTTATTTTATATATTGTTAATTATATTTATTAATTTAATGAATTATTTTATTAAAATAATGAATTTAACAAATTATTTTATTAAAATATATAAGAAATTATTTTATCTATTTAAAAATTATAAATTAATTATATTTATTTATTTTATATATTATTAATATTAATATTATTAATTTAATTTAATTTATTCTAAAAATAAATTAAATCAAAAGTAATATGGCAAACGTTAAACTGATTAATTATATATTTTATATCCTATATAGTTTTAATTATATGATTATTTAATAATTACATAATTAAAATATAATTATATAAAATAATTTAAATCAAACACACCTTAAGAATTATTTCTTAGTTATAATTAATCTGCTTATATGTTTTCTTCAGATTTAATTACTTGTTCGCATAAATAGTGATTTATTGTCGACTAGTAGTGAGCTCTTTGTATTCTTTGTTCAATATGCGAAATAGCACAGTGGTTGCCATCTTTTCCGTCCATGTGTATGAATGCTAAACTGAAATTCTGTATATGCATGTAAATCTTAAAATTAAACAATAGCAAAGTGTTATTAAATTATATTGATGTTAAATAATGCATGAATGTAACTTTGAGCTTTCCTTGATCACATATATATATATAGCTAGGTTTAATCACCATTCATTCTTTTTCTAAGTTTTCCAAAGTAAATTTATGTACACGATCTCACTAAATCTAAAGATTGCCTACATTTATTGGCTCGCTAGCTCGAACCCATTTGTTCCGGTTGAGAGCTGCTTCTGGACACGTCACCGGACCTTCCTCGCCGTGGGAATGAAACAGTGGGGGGAGCTGAGGGGCGACAGGAACTTCAAGGTCTTCTGGAGCTTCGTCGGAGCTGGCGGGGAACAGGAAAAGCTTCAGGGACTCAGGGACCTGCGCACACAAAGAACGTCAGTGGGAAGGCCAGGAGGTGCCCTGGCGCGACCACTCCGACGCTCAAGTCAGGGACAGTGGGAGGAAGAAGATGAACAGTAAAAGAAGAACTTGAGCAGAAGTTGAGAGAGGTCCAGAGAGTTACCTGCTGCAGGGAGTGGTCGTTTTAAGGAGGAGATGAGCGTGCGTACCTGTCACATCATCATTTAAGGAACGTCCCATCGTGATTAATGAGATGGCAGGAACAATCGAGTTCCCTGTCCCGTCGCTGACAAAGTGTTATCTTGTCACCATCCGTGCAGGCGACGGGGAGATAGTTTTAATAAATGGGGGCGTGGGCCTGTCAGAAATGATGGGATATACCAGGCACTGTAGGGTGGTTCGTTGATTTGTCTTGGTAAAGGAGGTGTGAGGCGAAGGCCTTCAGCGTTGAAATGTTGCGGAAGCTAAGAAAGGAGTCATACGATCGATTCGGCCAGAGGGACACCGCATGAGCGATTCGGATAGGAGTCAACCGAATAGGTGATTCGGCTAGAGGACCGCCGAATGGGTGATTCGGCCAGTAAGTAGCCGAATGGGCGATTCGGCCAGTAATTAGCCGAATGGGCGATTCGACCAGTAATGAGCCGAATGGGCGATTCGGCTAAGCAATAGCCGCGTGGGGGGTGATTCAACCAGTGATTAGCCGAATGGGCGATTCAGCTAAACAATGGCCGCGTGGGGGCGATTCGGCCAGTAACTAGCCGAATGGGCGATTCAGCTAAGCAACGGTCGTGTGGGGGCGATTCGGCCAAGCATTGGCCGCGCGGAGGCGATTCGGCCAGTAATTAGCTGAATGGGCGATTCGGCTAAGCAATAGCTGCGTGGGGGCGATTCAGCCAGTAACTAGTCGAATGGGCGATTTGGCCAGTAAATAGCCGAATGAGTATACTTCGATACTAAGTAACTTGACCAATCAAGTTCACAGATTCGGCTGGCTGGGCCCGTGAGGTGGCACCAGACTTGGACTCGAGTCTGACCAAGGGTCTGACCAAGGGCCTCTTGAATTATCCCCGTAACACCATTAACTCATTCAATTAATTAATTAACTTGGGCTACCTAAACTGATCAAGCTACTCGAATTGCACAACCTGATAAATTTATTGAACCAATTGGCCTACTTGGACTCCAACGTACACGGTCTAATTAAATCTAAATTGCCCATATTTATTGGCTCACTGGAACCAATCACCATGTGATTGAGTTCAAGTCACTAACCCCTCTCTACGTTTATTAAATATAAACAAAATATAGAAAAAACATTGCACATCATTATTTTTTTTTTCTAGAGTGGTCAATCAATTGATTAGATAATGAAAGTAGAAGAGTTAGCTGACCTACACTTATAACACGCACCACATCTATCAGACTTTACCGACCATGAGTATCCTATATATACCGAACTCTCTAACGGCCCAAATATCATATTTCATCAACAAACGTCACACGCCCTCAACGGTCAACGGTCCAAAACATGAACTAGGATTCTAGGAAGAGTTGGCCACCGAAATAATTGCCGCCATCACTATTTATGCGCCCTCGCATCGATCTCCTTCCCCGATCACAAGATTAATCGATCGAACTCCGACGACGAAGATAGACATGGCGGACCAAAAGAAGGCGGCGTTTTCCGGCAGCCTGGCAATGGCGGCGGCGATGTGCATGCTCTTGGGGATGGCTTCCGCGCAATCCAGTTGCACCCGCGTGATCATCAGCATGGCGCCTTGTCTCAGCTACGTCACCGGCAACGCCTCCGCGCCCTCCTCCGCTTGCTGCTCGCAGCTGGCCAGAGTCGTGCAGTCTCAGCCGGCGTGCCTCTGCTCGGTGCTCGACGGCGGCGCCTCCTCGCTCGGCGTCACCGTGAACAAGACCCGGGCCTTGGCGATGCCCGGCGAATGCGGCGTCCAAACTCCGCCAGCGAGCGAGTGCAACAGTGAGTGCTCTGTTTCACTCGTAGCGTACGGAAGTGCGGTCCATGCAGCCCGGAGTTGACCATTGCTCGTTGCGTGTTTATTACAGATGGAGCAGGATCGCCGACAGCACCGGGCGCGCCCGCCAATCCTGCGCCGGCGACTCCCTCCTCGACACCATCGCCTCCGGCGGCAGGTGCTCAATGAATGCTCCCTTCTACTTAATCTGCGCCCTGTTAATCTTGTTTTTTAAATGATGAAGGAGGTGGATCGAAGGCAACTCCGGTGACGACCTCAAAAGCTGTTTCTTACGAGCCTACTGCTCTGTTGGTTTCAGTCCTCTTCTTCGCTGTTTTCTCTCGTCTCCTTCAGTGAATTCTGCGTCAGTCCACTGCAGTTGAATTATGAGTTATTTTGTTTACCCTTCCTTGTGTTCGATATGATTTAAATCCATTGCAGGACTTATTGTGAAGCTGAAAATTGATCTGTTGAGAGTTCTTCTATCTTTAACCCCAAAACTAAACTGCACCAAACTGAAACATATCAAAAGCTCAGTTTTTCAACCGATAAACTGCTCAAAAGTTGAAAACCACAACTCCAAAGAAGGTTAAGAAAGGAGATCAGGCATTTCAATAAGAGTTGTTCAGTCCAGAAGCAAAACTGCAACTTTAAAACAAATTGTCAAAAATATCTCAAAAAATCTGTAAAGTATCTTTCATATTCAAAAGGGTTGTCAGACCATATATATCTTCTCCCTTTGGCCGCAAGCTAGACGACAATTTGCATTGTCATCTGATCACTAAAATCAACTACTGATTGACACATGATTCAGTGTTTGATCAAAAAACATCAACTAGACAATCTGTTTATATCGTTAGGAAACGATTGGCAATCAATGCAGATGGAGATGATTGCCAATCAGCCCAAACAATCCGGTGATTGACATGCTATACATATTATACACACTGCATATGGTAGGTAGTGTAAGAGGCAACAAGTTGGTGCTCAGTTACTTCACGTGGACTTGTCCCTCAGAATTAAGTTTCCTGTCATAAGATTATTAGTCTTTTTCTGTTTAAGTCAAGCTAAAGCAACTAACCAGGAATCTTGTCAAACCAGAGGAAACTGTCAATCGCACAACATGCATGTAACTAACACAATAACGTCAAGTCACCCAAACAAGAAAACAAAAACCTAGAGAATCCAATTCCAGGGCCCTCCTCTTAATGCAGGGCAGGGAATGGCCAACCATGAGGCCCTCCAACTGACCTTGTCCCGTGTCCCACTTTCGCAAAATGGAGGAAAATGTAGGGCACAAAGTCCTACATAAAGCCTCCATCAGCATCTACTCCTACACACCCGAGCATGAGCATGGAGGTTGAGTCAGTCAGGTGCGAGTGCTGTGGGCTGGAAGAAGACTGCACGGGCGACTACATAAGCAGCGTGAAGGCAGACTTCGGCGGCAAGTGGCTGTGTGGCCTCTGCTCGGAAGCCGTGAGAGATGAGTTCGGCAAGGGGGAGAAGAAGAGCCATGAGGAGGCCGTAAAGGCTCACATAACCTTCTGCAGGAGGCACAACAACTCCAACCCGGCCGTCCGCGTCGCCGACGGCATGAAGCAGATACTGAGGAGGAGGTCTGCAGGAAGCTCGTCGAAAGCAACGGCCAGCTGCAAGAAAAATGTCTAGTTGGGAATAATTAACCTGTTTTCCTCTACTACTGCATGCGTTGGTTAATTATTGTAATGTGCAAAGCATTCGATCACAAGTATTTTGAAATTGTTATTTTGTAGGGCCATTTATGAGAAGATAATAAGGTTTCGATCGATACATTGTGGCATTTACTGGAAACAAACAAGTGATCAGACCCCACAATTAAAGGATCTTTATCATGATCACTTTTTGACTGTTTCTCTTGTAGCTTATATATGAAGAAACTCCTCCCTCCCAATAGCTGCAGGGCCTCATTAGAGAGCAAAACTGATCAGAGTACTGTCTGCAGCAATGAAGTAGGCCAACCAGTGGGGACGAACTCTTGTCTGAATATATTTAGATAATGCATGCATATATAATACACTGTGCATGTATTGTTTTCTTTTGATCACTGAATTAATAAACAGTGGTTGAGGAGTGGCCACTCACCATGCATCACTGTGGCACTATCCCACAACTCACCTACTTTACTGTGTTTTTGAATGCTTTTTTCTCTGGAAAAAACTAAATAAAACGAGACCTTATCGAACTATAAATAAATAAACAAATTTGCTGTTTGTAAGAAAGGGAGCATGTTCTTTGTTAACTGTCTATTTTCTCTCTTTTTTTTTTTTAAGTATTCCAGTTATATCAAGTGCTTGTTAAAACGTAACTCATCTAAAAACAGAGGAAACTATTATCGACCATAAGTCGCATATGCCATGTCTCGATCTAGTTAAAACGTAACTCATCTAAAAATAGAGGAAAATAGAGAAACTATTATCGACATTCCTCCTGTTGATTAGATTTTCATTTATTCCACTACAAATTTAATCTTATTCGAGTTAAGTTTTGATTCTTCAATTGACTACTGGGATTATCATTTTTTTTTCTTCGAGTTAAGTTTTGATTCTTCTTGATCACATGAAACTTAGTCAAAATTTATTTGATGTTTGTTCTACTCAAACCCGATCATGCCAACTTTCGGTTGATCGAAACTGCCTTCTGGTCACACAGATCATGAGTTTGATGACCCAGACCAATTCCCAACTAGTCCTATTGGATTCTTCGTTCGGCTGCTATTTCTTACAAAATAAACAAGAAACAACAAGCAAAACTTACAAATCCTAGTATTTGATTTACATAATTTACTAGGTTTACTTGTTTGAATTTACTTTTTCAAGATTTCTCTTTTTGTCAAGTATTTAATTTTTAACTAATTCATCAAGACTTCCACTGTCAAGTGTTTAGTTCTCAACTGACTCTTTTGAACTAAATCTAATTTCTAATTAGATTTGTCTAGTTTCTAACTGTCTTTTCCTGTCTAGCTCCACTATAACTTTTACTATTTGGTTCCCAATTAAAACTTTTACTACCTGATTCCCAATTAGGTCTTCCACTGTCTAATCCCGCTAAGATTTCCACATTTGATTATCAATCAGGTTTTTCTTTTATCTAGTCTCATTAGAATTTGTACTGCTCAGTCTCACTAGGTCTTTCCACCTACCTGTCAAATATCGGTTGACTTTCTAGACATATTTATAGATAAGTTATACAATATGTATAAAATACTTCTTCTCAATTAAAACATGGATAATTTTTAAAATGCTCCTAAGTTTATGGGCTTTTATAAATTCGTTCTAAGGTTTAATTGATATTAAAATACTTTTAAGAATAAAATAAATATTTTAATTTTAAATTAGAGGTATTTTTAATAGTAAAATAAAAATATTAGGTGTATTTTGACAATAATGTTAAGGTATTTTGAATAGTTCGGTAGAAAAAGTTTGCGTTCCAAAGATAATTTTAAATCATAAAAATATTCATTGCCTCCTATTCTTTATAAGGATATCAATGATAATATTTTCAATATTTTTTATTTTAAAATGGAAAAGATATATTTTTAATTGGTTCAAAATTTTATATTAGAAAAGTGTATAATTGTGTTCTATTAAAAAATATTATTCTGCAAATGTTTCAAACAACTAAAAATCAAGAGCTTAAATTTATAATACAAAATTATTGAAATATAAGATTCACCAATGATTTGTGTATCTTATAGTCAAAATAATAATACGAGGATTGATAGTGCTAATAAGTTTTTTTTTAATTTAATCAATATAATTTCAAAATTTACATATATGTTATATGATATGGAAATAAATGACCCGCGGGGCTATGCTTGCTACGATTAAATTTTATTTATTTAAGTAAAAGATGAAATCTGCCACCTCAGTGGTCTTACACGATCGATCTCATAACTCATTTGTGAGGAAGTAAATTGAAAAATTACAGTTAATAAGGACAAAGAAAGACATTGTCTCGCCTTCGAATATTCGGATTAAATTTCATTCATGAAAAAAAATGATAAATCCCAGTCAGTCGTATTGACTCAATCCCTGGGGTGATCGGCCCGGTCCCATGGAAGTTTTCTATCGGCTACCAAGATAAATCGGGAAGCGCACGTAGCGGCCAACCCAAATTTTCAATATCCTTTGATTGCGATCTCCATTTGGAGAAAAATTCCTGTAAATACGCCGTAATTATGAATCGAACCGCGGGTGCGATTAATTTTCATTCATGATATAATATTAAGAAGTTTTAAAATTTATGTTGCGCATGATCCGTAGTTAATTTGATCATAAAAATTAAATATTTAAATTAAAAAAATACACAAGTGAAAATGAAATAAGTGTAAATGGCAGGAGTTCGTGGTAATAATATCTTTTCCAGGTTAACCTATAATATATAAATTAAATATTAAAATAAAGAAATAGGAGGAGCTTTTAGTAAATAAACATGCCTGGTATTACGATCACCCGGTACTTTTCTCCGCCCCTTCCCTATCTCGATCTAGGGCACGCCACCGCTCGCATCCGTTCACCGCCACCGCCGTCGCCGGTGGAGTTTCCTTGAACCTTAACATAAGTCTGATCCATTCAATACCTTCTCTCTATATCTTACGTTTGCATCTTAAGCAACCTGCTCTCCCACGGCTATTGTTGGCGCTGCCCGGGGCATAATTTCTCCGACTACAGCCAGAGCCGGCCGCCGGAGACATAAAAGTAAAACTAGACAGCTTTCGCTGGGCTGTGACTGGATACCATGCACACGGTTAAAGCATGCAAATCGTTGATACTGTACTAAGAAGAGTATTGCTGTGGAAGCAGCTCCGCTGAGTCCAGATTTAGCGGGACGCATTCCGTATAGATAGCCTCTTCCTTTTTCTCCCGTTCAAGAATCCTCGGTAATAGTTAATTTCTATTTTTTTGGTTTGGTTCTCTTAAAAATTTGACTTTGAACTGGAATTTGGTTGGTAGATGGCTGGAGCCGCTTGGTTCTAATGCCGTGCGCCTAGGAGATAGGAGCAAGGGAATGATTGAGAATCATTTGAAACCTTTGTTTGGGACATAGCCTGGTGAGTTATTCATTTTCCTTTTCTTTGATGTTTCCCTCTAAAAATGGTTGGCAGAAGGAACTGAATAGCCAATGAGACATTGTACAATTAAAATGAGAGGATAAATGAGTTACCTCCATATCAAAGAGTATTCTCATTCCACTTGTTATGAAGGGAAATTGTAGAACGATTGCAAAGACAAGACTAACCTTCTCTAACTTTTAGTAATCATTATGCTGTTCTAAACGTGAAGCTTTGAAATATTTTGTCATAGTAAAAACATTGCCAATTTAAATTATTAATCTTGAGGAAGCTGATAACAAATTTAAACAAATATGAGGCCGACTTAGAAGTAGTTCTTCCGGTATAAATAGGACCGTATTTTAATCTCTACAAGTGTTAAAAGCTCTATGCAGTTAAAGTGAGGTGACTGTCTTGATACGATTGATTAGTAGCTAATCTGTGATATTTAATATTGCTCTTTATGCATCTATAATTCTATGAAAATTTTGAACTGCTATTGTAACATTGAACAACTATAAACCATACATGGATTGGTAGCTTTGATGTTCTTGCTTTATTTTTATCAGGAAACTACTATTAGATAATTGTTCTAGGAAGAGTTTTGTGAATCATGTTTACATGTTATGCTTGCAATATTATCTAACTGAACACTTTCATGGTCCATGGTTGTCTACAGAACTGAAGTATTCTATGTATTGTTAAGATTTGATTTAGTAATCGCTTCCAAGAGTTTAAGCTATTAGAATATTCCCCTTACATACATATGGATATGCAATTTGGCTTGCCCATGTTTATTTTGCAGTTTGATTTAAATTTATTAATATTGGTAGGATCAAATAGGATTGGTGTACTATATTATTGTGGAAGTATATATAATATATACATATTATATGAACACAGATAGGCTGGCATTGGCTACCTAATTACTACTAGGGTAGTTATGGAACATTCCTCTCTTTGTCTATCATACTACTATTCATAAATAGCTACATATTGTTAAGGACAAAAGAACATTTCAGATCAGCTTCTACAGAAGGCCAGATCACTGACCAGAGTAATCCTAGGATGAATGTATGGTAGAGTTTGCATATGGTACACTGATAGGTAGAAAAAATTGTGTGATGGGGGTTAATGACTACAAATTTTTGTCCTTTCATTTTCTTGGAATTTGTAAGTTTAAACTTGGATTTTAAATTCTAGAATTTATTGCATAATATTTTTCCTTAGAAAATTGTCTTCTAGCTACATTTGTAACATGGTTTGCAATAAAGTACTGCAAAATTGATCCCAATCGAATATATAGGGATATCAAAGAGCACAACATATCCTTTAAGTTGTTTGTTCGTTTGTTTTTCTTTCTTCGCTGAAAGTTAATTGGGTGCCTAGCTTTGGGTTATATACAGTTTATGGAAATGATCTTACTTTTTATGAGAGAAGGACCATAAATAGATATGAGGATGACCAACTAAAGAGATAGGAAAGATATGAATGCCAACTAAAGTAGATTCATATCACTAGATTTGTTTGGCTCTAGAAGATATGAATGCATCTAAGTAGATGCGATGATGAAACTTGGATTCATATCACTAGATTTGTTTGGCTCTAGGCTACTGTTAGTGCTTCATTTCAGCTTCTTATCTTCCTATGGTATCTCTACAGCTTGTGCATTGAGTATCTTTGGATTGCCCCTACAGATTTTAGACTCAGGTGTTTCGAACATATCTCTGCTAACATATTTTCTTTCTCTAATCTCACATCACCAACATGACCTCCAAATATTATGATAGGCAACGAGTGTCACTCATTGGTTTAAGGCATTGGAGATATTTTCACATCCCTATGTTATATTTCTCTCTGATTTATATCCTTAAGTTTTCATTGGACCTATTGTCCATTAGTCAATTTATTAGATCATTGAATTATTCTATTACCGTCGACACCACTTTTGTCTCTATATAGGATTCAAGGACTGGTAAAATAATTGACATTGGGCATGAATCTTATTTTACCAATTAGATATGCATATATTGTTTTCAATATTTTTTTAGTTACACCCCAATCTGTCTACTTTTTCAAGTCCTTAAATGTGAATCTCGTCACTTGGTCCCCTTCCTTAGCAGTATTTATAAGCATATTTTTGCACCCTTTGCTTCAGTTCATTGTAATGTGTGAGGTCCAAGTTGAATTAGCTCTATCTTTGGTGCTAGATATCCCGTCAATTTATTGATGGCTATTCTCGAATGTCTTAGTGTTTTCTAATGAAAGACGATTCTGAATTCTTTCCTATTTTTTTCTCCTACACAGAAATCAAAAACCAATTTTGCATCTTCATCAAGTGTTCTCGGACAATGTTAGAGAATATTTCACTCACTCTTTTTCAGTCATTTCTATTAAGTGATAGTATTGCTTATCAGTCTTCATGTCCTCATGCACCCTAGCAGAATGGTGTAGCAAAAAGAAATAATTGACATATTGTTGAGACTGCCTAGATTTACAAGTCCCTTTTCTTTTTGGGGTGGTTATTTTCATTGCATGTTATTTCATCAAACACATGCCATCCTCTATTCTTTAAAGGTAAATTTCTATTGCTATTTTCTTCTCATAGGATGTTATATATTCTCTTCTACCATGAGTCTTTAGAGCACTTTATCCTGCTAGTATCCCCTAGCTGGGAATGGTGTGTAAGCTAGAAGTCTTTGTACGATTTCAAGCAAAGCCTTAATTGTAAAATTTAGCTTAGCTCTTCTATAGTATGCACGGCTAGGAGCGCTACAGATTACTTTGTGTTCTATCTCATTTTATAGTATCATTCTTCTTATTGCCTGATTTTATCATTGCTAGTGATGATTTCATTACCTCTATAAAAACTTCCAGACTAAAGACTTGGGTAAACTTAAGTGCTTCATTGGTATAAAAGCTACTTGTAAAGAAGAAGATATCTATATCTAACAAATATGTAGTGAATATGCTCGAGGAGGCAGATGTTCCAGGACTAAACTATCTAAACCTGTAAATACTCCTATGGATCCTAGTGTCAGATCCATCCAGGATAGGAGAGTCAATAGCTGATCCGGAGAAGTGCAAAAGGCTGATTTGAAAAATAAATTATCTTTGCAACACTTTTTATTTGTGAGTAGTAGAGAGTACATGTTATGCCCATTGAATAAAAACTACAAATATAGAGCCATGAACACAACAATGTGCTAACTCATTTAAGCATATGATAGCAGAGATAGGATATGCCCTTGTAAGACCAATAAAACTTTACTGTGATAATTATGCTATGAAGCATATATCCTCAAATCTCATTTTTCATGCCAAGACAAAGTATATAGAGTTTGATTTCCACTTCATCAGTGAGAATGCTCAACTTAATGAGATCATTAATGATGAGTTAACAGATTTGTTGACCAAATCGTCAGGAGGGCCTAGAGTCAAATATATTTGTAATAATGTATATTTAAACTAGTTTGAGGGGGAGTACTATGTGCAAAGGACTCATCGGTAAATATGTAATGGGTAAAGGATCAACTTTTAATTTTTTTCGTAATACATATATAAATATAGAGGGTGCTACTTTGGGATTCCATGAGTAATAATTTCCATAATCACAACAATAATGTGCTTATTTTTTAGCTATGCCAGTATCTTTCCTATTTCTTTTCTTTATTTGTTGATAAATGATGCTTCATGCAGAGCTGGAGGAGTGCTATTTATATCTTATTTAGGGCATCATTTTGTTTTACTGAACGGAAATAAATTATTGTTTTCTGTTACAGAGAAGTTATCGACTTATAATTGATAGATTCAGTATAGCAAGTCTATCAAGCATACACAAAATAGGGCTAATTCCATTTTGGCACTAGGAATTTCAAAAACAAAACTCAATTTGACCTTAAATTTAAATGTTTCAATTTGATAATCACATATGCATCAATCTGGCTCCTAGAGGCCTAAGTGTGTGCCAGTGTTGCCCTTCTGGCTCCAAACAGCCAGTTTCCAAGTGCCATCCAAATTTTCTGTTGGAATAGTCAGCTGTCTCACTTGAGCCACAAGGCGAAATGTTTTTGCAGACCTGATTGTCCTCCACTGTCCAAGGGAGACTTGGCATACCAAAGATGTGCACCGCCTCACATGGTTATGGAAGGCTAAGTGCATCAATATCATAGCTATCTTCTCTAAGAAATCCAGAACCACCACAAATAAGCTAGATCTGCCCTCTTGCTACTTTCAATATCACATAATCTATGCTGGTTGAGCAAACAGGAAAGTGAATAACATACATCACTTCCTACATCGCAGGTAGTATGATAGACAAATGAAAGGATCTGTTGAATGAAGTTAGACATTGTCACCGATTTTAGGCTGTTTGGGCAAAATCAATACACATTTTATAACTTAAAAGCGTCAAATATACTTAGAATAACATGGCCAAAATCCAGACTTTCTTAAACTTTTCAAGGCAAAATTTAAAACACACTGATAATCTTGATACCCTAACTGTTGAATTTATGCAGTTGTATACACATTCATGGAAAGCAGAAGTGAAGGAGACGAATTGATAGAGGATTATGTTGAATGTCTGATGTCACTGGATGCTGCTGCCCGCCCTTGTGAGGATGATAATTCATCCCTTGCAACTCATTCTGAAGATCCCTCGAACATTCCTGTTGGAATCATTATTCAACCAGATAAAGATTTGGCTTCTGTTAGTACGGAGGATAGTAAAGAACCCATATTGGGTATGGAGTTTGAATCTGATGAGGCTGCAAAGTCATTCTACAATGACTATGCCCGCCGATTAGGTTTCCCTTTCCGAGTGGGCAGGTCCCGACGTTCTAAGGGTGTTGAGGAGGTCCTTATTATGAAGAGATTTGTGTGTTCTAAAGAAGGCATATACCGGAAGAAACCTTCAAGTGAAGGGATGAGAAAACGTGAAAGAATGTCAATGAGAGAAGGTTGCAAGGCAATGATGGAGGTGGTACGTAACTCTGATCGATGGGTAGTCTCAAAGCTTGAGAAGGCTCACAATCATCACCTTGGAACATGTAGTCGAGTGGGCTATCTTCGTGCAAGAGGTTTTATTGATACATCCGAGAAAACAAGTATAGTTTCATCTGATACCGCGACTCTCCTTCGACAAAATGCCTTTGGTGAAGGAGGTGATGCTCAGAGTCTTCTAGATTACTTCAAGAGAATGCAAGCTGATAACCCAGCATTCTTTTATTCTATCCAAGTTGACAATAATAGCTGTGTGACTAATGCTTTCTGGGTGGACTCCAAAGCTAGAACTGCATACAACTATTTTGGTGATACTGTAACATTTGATACAACATACAAAAAGAATAAGTACATGATGCCCTTTGTTACATTCTCTGGAATCAACCACCACTTGCAGCCTGTTATCTTTGGATGTGCCTTGCTTATAGATGAGTCTGAGTTTGCATTTATTTGGCTATTCGAAACTTGGTTAGCTGCAATGGGTGGCCGCCCTCCTTTGTCATTGGTTACCGATCAGAATAGGGCCATGGCAGCGGCAATTGCAAAGGTATTCCCCAGTACCTGCCATCGATTTTGCAAGTGGCTCATTTTAAGTAGAAGTAAGCAGAAGTTAGCGCATCTGTATTCCACACATACTTCTTTGAGAGGGGAACTGGAAGAATGTGTCATCAAGTCTGAAACTGTCGAAACTTTTGAAGCTAGATGGGCATCGATCATAGACAGATATGACCTCCGGAAAAATTCATGGCTTCAGACACTATCTAATATCCGACAAAAGTGGATCCCATTGTACTTAAAGGATACATTTTTTGGAGAAATGTCTTCCTTTCAGAAGCTAGAAACTATGAATGATTTCTATAAAAAATACTTCAATACAAAGACCTCATTAAAAGTATTTCTCACTCAGTTTGAATTGGTTACAGCAAGACGATTTGAAGAAGAAGTGCAAGAAGATTACAATACTCTATGCACTAAGCCAAACCTGAAGACTGCCTCACCAATAGAGAAACAAGCATCAGCTATCTACACAAGAGCAGTATTCAATAAATTCCAAGAGGAGTTTGTGGAATCTTTAGGTTACAATGTTTACAAAATAAAAGATGGTGTAAATTGCAAATTCACTGTAACAGGTGATGAGGATTCTCTGGAGACATTCATTGTCTCATATAATACTAGCAAAATGGCAGCAACTTGTAGTTGCAAAAACTTTGAGTTTTCTGGCATTTTATGCCGCCATATTTTAGGGGTGTTCTTGATGATTGATGTTCGAGTTCTACCTAAAGAGTATTTCTTGCAGCGTTGGACTAGAAATGCAAAAGTTGGCTCCGCAATGTATGAACTCAATGGCGAGCTTCTTAATCCTTCCCAAGAATCCATTACTTCACGATACAATGATCTTTGTCGAGATGCCATTAGATGTGCAGAGAAAGGGGCTATTTCTGCAAAGATGTATAAAGCTGCCAAAGATGTTTTAAAGAAAGCTTATGACAATATGATTGCTTTTGAGAAAAATGCTTCAAGAGGTTCACAGAGAGATGGAATCAACATTAATGAAGAAATTACTATAGATGATGCAATCAATGATCAGTCTTTGCAAGATCCTGAAAGAAAGGTATGCAGCTTTTTTGCTTTACCTTTGCATTTTCAGCTTAATTTCAGTTATTCTTAGGTGAAGAATTCACATCTAATTTTGCATGTCTCTGCACATACCTAACTAGGAAAGAAATGTTCTGTCAACATTTTGTATTTTACTTTGCAACAGGTGATAGCCTGTTGCCCCATCATTTGTGATCTTTGTTAAATACTAGGTGCTTTAATTTGTTGATTAGTAGACAGTTAATACTTTGCTAATCATAATCAATTGATTTAATTTGAAGTCAGTGGATCTTGCCGTGTTGACTTTTCATACATTATGGATGTTGTGGCTAAAAATTGGAAAAAATAAAAATAAAAATTCATGGGTTTTAAGAGACCTTGTTAAACAATCCATGATCTGGTACTAAAAGAACAAGAATGTTCGGCAATGCCCTTTGTATGGTTAGATTTATACTTCTCATTGGCTCACGCATTCAAGGCTCAGTCTTCAATATTCTTTATATTGTGTGAGAAGTCTAAAGTCTAGAAGGCAGGGATTCCTACTTCGGTAGATGAAGAATTGTTATGAAGTGATTTATGCTCCAATCAATTGTTATAAAATCCAATAGGTTATTTTAAAACATGAATTGTAATGAACATTTAAAAATTATTTGATATCATGTTTCGCTAAGACTAAGTATACTTTTTCAGCCAGTACACTAAATCATCATTTTCTCCTTCGAGCTTTCATATATTTTAGGTGCCATTGATAGATTTGACTCCCTGCTAGATCAACATGGAAATGTATGAGATTGCTGTTGATACACTATAAGTTTTATCGAATTCTTCAGGTCACAAACTTAATCGGGCAGCTACTTGGCCACTGGGGGTCACCATAAAAGGATTTCTTTCTGGTGTATTTGTAATTTTATGCGGAGCACTGTTTGATTTATCCATCACCACAAACCCTTGAGCTTTCAGCAGATTGCCAAAGAGGTTCTGATCATGTTCTGGACTAGTTGGTTTGCCAAAGTTTGTCTTGCGATGTCTGGTACTTTTTCAAGGCCACCATAGCAGTCGACTGAAGGGAAGGTTGGAAACGTGGCGATATCAAAGTAAGATATCATGTATAGTCCAGATCAAAATGATGTACATATATATTAATTATTTGTTTTCTCCTCCCACTCTCTGCTATTCTAGATTTACATATCAGGACATGATGCAAAGTTGGTTTGTGCTAAATGGACTGTATGTCTCTGTTGAGAATTCATTTATAAATATCAAATTTAGCTTATAAAAGATGCCACAGATGGAATGATGATTATTGCCATGAAACAGTAGTAATAACGTAGTTGCACTGCAAAAGTAAATATCATAGCAGAAGTTGATTGTTATGGTTACGTATAAATATCATCGCAATTTCCTAAACCCTAAATTCTTATATAATATGATTTTGTAGTAAGCTTGTGTATTTTTACTAGCCTTTTAATTTAACTATTTTAATTATTATAAGTTTTTTAATGTGAATAATTTTTTATATTCAAAATTAGCTCATCAATCTCGAATTGTTTCATGACTTAGTTTGTATTCATTTTGTGTGGCTCTGAAAATTTTTGTTTAAAGTTAAAATTTTAATTATTTGCTAATTATCTCATAGTTTTAAAATAATATTTTTAATTATTACAAATTTCTAGACATGACTATTTTTTAATTAAAATAATTTTAGAATTATATATTCTTTGTGTCTTTTTGATTATTATGAACTTCATATTCATGCTTCTTATTTAATAAATCAACTTACATTAAAATTAAATTTTAAAGTAATTAATTTACAAAATGTTCATTTTTATTAATTTTTAAAGTAATTGATTTACAATCGTACCCTTTTAAAATAAAATTAAAGATGTCCACCACGAGCCTCTGAATATTATAAATAAAATATTAATATTTTTATATTTAAAAATTCTATTTTGATAAAATCTAATTGTAAACTATTGTTTTTAAAAAAACAATTTATGTCATATAACAAAGGAATAAAATGTATTTTCTTAATAAAATAATTATAGGAGTCTTTTTTTTAAAAAATAATAATTCTCAATTATGAAAACTTATTTTTAGTAAATTCTCAATTATAGCATATCATATGGTGAAGATATCTCAATCAACGGTAGCGATTTTTTTAGAAATAAAGCTTCTCCCCATTATTTCATTAATCGAACAGAAAGACATAATTCATTAATTATTAATTAATTGTTTTCTCCATTGCTCGATTAATCAATAGTGATCGTCGTCGCCGAGAGCGCACTGATGGAGGAGGACGCCGCACTGTGGCAGCCGCTTGCTCTTGAGGAAGCCGAGGACGTTGGCGTAGCGCACGGGGGTGACGAGGCCGCTGCGGCCGGAGACGAGGACGCGCGCGCGGTCCCTCCCCTGGCTGATCTCGTCGCAGTCGCCTTTCAGGGGGCTCTCCACCAGCACCACCTCGCAGATCTCCTCCTCGTGGTGGTTCTCCACCTCCAAGTGGTACGTCCCGGTGGCGTCCGTCACCCCTCCGCGTACTCGTTCACGGCGCTCGTCTCAAAGCGTCGGCATTCCAGCTTCACCTTCGCACCTACAGCTGTCAGTAACACGACCATATAGTCATAATACAGGGGCATTACTAAAAAGTAACTAAAATACAAGGTCGAAATAAGAAAAAAAATAGAGATCCAATTTATATGCCTTAGATGACTGTTGGAAGATAATGGATTAAAAAATTTAGTATAATGATTTATATTATAAAAGATTTATCTTATAAAAAATTATTTATTATCGACTTCACACTACATGAGCATTTATACTACTTAATAGATATTTCTAGATCAGATACATGAACTTTTTCTATCTAGATATATGAATTATATTATAATATTCATATTTTACTTGGTTCATGTATTTTATAAATATTTATTATGGATGTATTCAAGTTTAATAATTCAATTTCTAATACTTCTTTTTAAATTTGAATCTTTCTTACTCCATGAACCTCAATCTTTGAAAATCATCAAATTTGAATGGTTTTGTAAGAATATCGGCAACTTGATCTATAGTCATCACATACTCAAGTTTAACTTTTTTCTTTGTAATGTATTCTCGACTAAAATGATATCTTGTGTCAATATGTTTGTTGCGTTAATAAAACATTAGATTCTTTGTCAAACTTTGAGCTAACTTATTATCAATCATAATCTTCATAGCTTCTTCTTATTCGACATGAAGTTCCTTTAATAATCTTCTGTATACAAGTCTTCAAGTATATAGACTCACAATTCTTCAAGTCCAATAAGAACATCCTATTCTTAGTCATAGACACTTTAGCAATAAGGTTAAAATCTTGATCT
Organism: Curcuma longa; assembly: GCF_044706935.1. Taxonomy (NCBI): domain Eukaryota; kingdom Viridiplantae; phylum Streptophyta; class Magnoliopsida; order Zingiberales; family Zingiberaceae; genus Curcuma; species Curcuma longa. Next base: position 9,594,380 of record NC_133868.1, on the reverse strand, counting down.
CATAATCAAAACATACAATCTTACATATGAATCTTGTAATTTCTTTTCAAAAGTTGACCTATACTTAAGATATTGCTAGTCAATTTTGGAACATATATAAAAAATATCATAAAGAATTTTATGACCACCATTTATTGTTTCAAGGAAAATCATACCTTTGGCGGATTTTTTGCAAGAAGGAAAATCATACCTTCGTCTTCAATTTTGACTTTTGTATTATCTCCAAAACTTATAAAACCTTTTTTGTTTGTATTAAGCTCCACAAATTTACTTTTATCATCCATGGTTGTTGGCTCCATTATCAAGATACCATGTATTTATTTTTCCAATAGAGTCCTCCTTGAGTGTAAGAAACAAGGATTGCTTAACATTATCTTCTTTGTTCTATATTAGATTTGCCTCTTCATCTTTCATGTTTGAATGATATTCTCAAACATAATGTCCAAATTTATGATAAGAATAATATTTAATCTGAGATTTATTTTTCTATCATCATACCTCATATAATTACCTCTTCCTCTTGCTCTTCCATGACCTCTTACAAATGTTTAATTTCGTTTATCAAACTAAAAAGGTTGTTCACCTCTTCCTTGATTGCGACCATATATTAAACCTTAGCCTATGCCTCGTCCTTGGCCTCTACCTCGTCTCTGGCCTCAACCTCTATTATAAACTCCTTAATTTGATCTTCAAGTTAGTCTTTGCTTGTAACACATGTTCTGATTATTCTTGCTTTCCACGATTCATCTTTTCTTCATGAACCCGTAATGATCCATTTAATTCATCAACAATCATAGCCTCTAAATTTTTGGATTCTTCAATTGCAACAACAACATGATTAAACTTTGTACTAAGAGAGTATAGTACCTTTTCAATCACCCGAATGTCAAATACGATTTTTCCAAGTCTCTTCATTTGATTGACAATAACAAAAACTCTTATAAAATAGTTAGAAATATATTCATTCTCCTTCATAAAGAGTGATTCAAACTCAACCCTTAGAGTTTGAAATCACACCTTCTTTACCTTGTCCACTCCCATAATAGAGTTGCGAAGCATCTCCCACGCTTTTATTGATGTTGTTTTATTGACTATTTTCTCAAACATATCATCATCCAAACCTTGATGGATGATAGTAAAAGCATGTTGATCTTTTCTTTCTTTTTTTCTTTAAAACATCCTTTTAGTTTTGAGGTAGAATTACCATATCTAAGGACTTTTCAAAATCATACTCAATAATATCCCATACTCCTTGAGATCCAAGTATAGTCTTCATTCTAAGTGATCAATTTTCATAATTGAGTTTGGTAAGTTGAGAGTATTGGAAAGAAAAGGATTTTGATGCAATATAATTGGCTCTGATTCCATTTTCTTGAAAGATAATGTGCTCTCAAAAATTTACTAGGAAGAGAAAAGAAATAATAATGTAATGACTTATATTGCAAAAGACTTATAAAAAAAATGACTTGTTATTAATTTCACATGTACATGAGTATTTATACTATTCAATAGATATTTTTAGATCTCATATCATTAATTAGATATGAACTTATTCTATCTAGATACATAATTATATATAATGTAAATGATAATGATACATGTTCACTAGCTATATATATATAAAAAATAGCGTTTAGTTATCTGCTCATTTTCCATTTTTGATCCCTCTATTTACGACGAACTTTAAAAGATCAGTGGGCTAGCTAGAATCCTTCAACGATGTGTAATCAGGAGAAGAGTCAAACACGCTTGGAGAAATGATTGGAGAAGAGCCAAGCGTAAGCAGCAAGGAGTCGCCTCCTCCGTGATCTTGATCACTTGTACCGCTACCTCCTCTTTCTCCATCGACCTCGCGCATCGCCGGAGACGATGATCTTTTCCCATGAGCGCTGCGATTGGTGGCACAGTGGCTGTCATGAGACGACGGCGACGATGATAATTTTCCAGTCAAGCACTGCACCAGGCTCATGAAATCTTGGGGCCTGGTGTGGATCATGTATATATTAAGATACCATGTATATATTTTTCTAATAGAGTCCTCCTTGAGTGTAAGAAACAAAGATTGCTCAGCATCATCTTCTTTGTTCTCTATTAGATTTGTCTCTTCATCTTTCATGTTTGAATGATACTCTTAAGCATAATGTCCAAATTTATGATAAGAATAATATTTAATTTGAGATTTATTTTTCTGTCATCATATCTTATATAATTACCTCTTCCTCTTGCTCTTCCATGACCTCTTACAAATGCTTGATTTCATTTATCAAACTGAAAAGGTTGTTTATCTCTTCCTTGACTGTGACCATATATTGAACCTTGGCCTTTGTCTCGTCCTTGGCCTCTACCTCATATCTGGCTTTGACTTCTATCATAAACTCTTTTTTAATTTGATCTTCAAGTTAGTCTTTGCTTATAACACATATTCTCAGTGTTCTTGCTTTCCACGGTTCATCCTTTCTTCATGAGCTCGTAATGATCCATTTAATTCATCAACGATCATAGTCTCTAAATTTTTGGATTCTTCAATTGCAATAACAACATGATCAAACTTTGTCCTAAGAGAGCGTAGTACCTTTTCAATCACCCGAATGTCAAACACAGTTTCTCCAAATCTCTTTATTTGATTGACAATAGCAAAAACTCTTATAAAATAGTCGAAGATATATTCACTCTCCTTCATAAAAAGTGATTCAAACTCAATCCTTAGAGTTTGAAGTCGCACCTTCTTCACCTTGTCCACTCCTATAATAGAGTTACGAAGCATCTCCCACGCTTTCATTGATGTTGTCTTATTGACTATCTTCTCAAACATATATCATCATCCAAACCTTAATGGATGATAGTGAGAGCATGTTGATCTTTTTTTCTTTAAAATATCCTTTTAGTTTTGAGGTAGAATTACTACATCTAAGGACTCTTTAAAATCATGCTCAACAATATCCTATACTCCTTGAGATCCGAATATAGTCTTTATTCTAAATGATTAATTCTTATAATTGAATTTGGTAAGTTGAGAGTATTGGAAAGAAAATGATTTTGATGCAATTGGCTCGGATTCCACTTTCTTGAAAGATAGTATGCTCTCAAAAATTTACTAAGAAAAAAAAGAGAAATAATAATGTAATGCAAAAGACTTATCTTATAATTAAAAAATGATTTATTATTAATTTTACATTACATGAATATTTATACTATTCAATAGATATTTTTAAATTTCATATCATTAATTAGATATGAACTTATTCTATCTATATACATAATTATATATAATGTAAATGATAATGATACATGTTCACTAGCTATATATATATATATATATAATAGCGCTTAGTTATCTGCTCATTTTCCATTTTTGATCCCTCTATTTACGACGAACTTTAAAAGATCAGTGGCTAGCTAGAATCCTTCAAGGATGTGTAATCAGGAGAAGAGTCAAACACAGTTGGAGAAATGATTGGAGAAGAGCCAAGCGTAAGCAGCAAGGAGTCCCCTCCGTGATCTTGATCACTCGTACCGCTACCTCCTCTTTCTCCGTCGGCCTCGCGCATCGCCGGAGACGACGATGATCTTTTCCCATGAGCGCTGCGATTGGTGGCACAGTGGCTGCCATGAGACGACGGCGACGATGATAATTTTCCAGTCAAGCGCTGCACCAGGCTCATGAAATCTTGGGGCCTGGTGTGGATCACCTTCGGCGAGTCGACGTAGACGATGACGACTGGATCTCGACTACTGCGGCTGCTGGTGCCGGTGCCGGTGCCGGTGCCGGTGCCAGGCTTCTTTGCTCTCCATGAAGCCTTGTTCACAGTCAATGGTGGAGGTCTTGGCCCTTGGAGCTCTCTACTGGAGGAAGGCATGTCGTCTACTGTTAATCATGTCATCCAAAACAGCTTATATTATAGGGAATTGACATTATGGCGGTGGCTAACTGTAACAAGAAAAACAAATATCCTTCTTTTGAAAAGTCAAAGTCCTTGGTCAACTATGTCTGTGGATTTGTAACTGTTTATACTAAGTTTAACGGACTCTCAATTTTGTATGCCATTGTTGACTTATGGAGTTTGTACTAATCGTTTGGATTAGCCGCCAAAATTACGCTACCATTTTTATTGTTTTGGTCAAAAGCAGCAAATATTCACGGTCAAAATAAAGATCGAATGTTTTGAACAAACGTATTGTTGATGGATAGTTGTAGAAAAAGTCCAAGTCAATAAACTTTGATATTTTGCAGTCCACTGCATGTCAGTCATCCTCAAGCAACTATTCGTGGTCGCAAGTTTATGATAACCGTACTCCCACGGTCGTTAAAATGATATTTTTATTTTTTTATTATCAAAAGTGTATGATAATAAGTATTAGAGCACTGTTTTTCCCACCCCCAACAGCGCACGCCCCCCTCCCACTTCCTCTCTCTCCTCTTCTAATGACAGTTTTATCCTTTTCTTTGTATTTATTTATTTATTTTTTTTAAATTTTTATTTAGTTTTATTTTTTAATTAATTTTATTTAAAAATAACTCTCATATATTTTTATTTTTATTTAGTTTTATTTTTTAATTAATTTAATTTATTATTATTTTCATCAATATGATATTTTTTTAATTTTATTTAATTTTTATTTAGTTTTATTTTTAATCAATTTTGTTTATTCTTTTTTATCAATACTTTATTTTTAGAATTTTATATAAATTTTATTTAGTTTTATTTTTAATCAATTTTGTTTATTATATATTTTTTATTTTATATAAATTTTATTTTTTAATTAATTTTATTTATTATTTTTTTCATAATACTTGTATTTTTTTCAATGTATTATTTTTTTAATTTTGTTTTTTTATTGATTTTATTTTTTTGTTAATCAGTTTTTTTTTCAATTTTTTTTATCAGTTTTATTATTTTGAATAAATTTTTTATATGTTTATAATCTTTTATTTATTTTTAGTTATAAAGTTTAGGAGTTATTATTTATAAAATTATATAATGTTAAAAATTATATAAAATAAAAAATAAAAAATTTTGATAAAAAAATAATAAACAAAATTGATTAAAGAAATAAAATAAATAAAATTTAAAAAATAATAAACAAAATTAATTTAAAAATAAAACTAAATAAAAATTAAATAAAATTAAATATATATATATATATAAGTATTAATGAAAAAATAATAAACAGTTTTAATTTAAAAATAAAACTAAATAAAAATTAATTAAAATTAAATATATATATATATATATAAGTAAAATAAAATAAAAAACAAAGAAAAAATGGTATAAAAGTCATTTGAATAGGAGAGAGAGATATAAGTAAAATAAAATAAAAAACAAAGAAAAAAGGGTATAAAAGTCATTTGAATAGGAGAGAGAGAGGAGGGGAGGGGGGGGTGCGGTATCAAGGGGGTGGGAAAAGCAATTTGCTAAGTATTACTATAATATTAACTGTCTCTATGTTTAAAAGATACGTGTCTTCATGGATAGTTGAGTTGATATGCAAGTAGCAGTTGTTGTCAATAAAATTAGGATTGAATTTTAATGGGATTGTCTTAATCTCTGCAAGCGCTATTGTTGCTAAGGATAAAGTCCGCTATTGTTGCTAAGGATAAAGTCCTGTGATTTATTCTCTTCCAAATAATGAGAGACTACCTTGGAGAGGCCGTCAAAGTGATGATTTCACCTTTTGCTGTCAAAAGTGTATGATAATGACTATTACTGTGATGAACTCTATGTTTGAAAGATATGTGTCCCCGGACGTATAGTTGAGTTGATATCCAAGTGTTAGACTTGTATCAATGGATACGGATTTGAATCACAATTGCGGTAAAAAAATAGAGGTCGTTCAGTTCTTGATTTACCTCTTTTCATCTAACTATAGGATGTCGATGGACACTTAACGTGAGTGTTATCATATGAATATTTTAGTGCTCATGTACAATAATTTTGATTAAAATAAAATAATCAAATTTTTATGTTATAGTAACTATTTAATAACACTATACGGTATAATAACTAGTTGTAGTTGTAGTTGCTATAATATATTATTAAAAGTAAGGGTATTGTCGAAAAGTGAGATGCCCTTTTAATTTTTTTAAAATTTTTTTGACGATTTATGTGTGTCCTTTATTTTTACCTTATAAACTTTCTAATAATTGTCAATTCTTTAAAAAAAAATAATTAGAGGTAGTATAAAGTTTAAATCTCTTTACAGAGCTGACAGAGTTAATGAGGTTAAACAGCAGATGAAATGGAGCTTCATGCATGCAATTGTAACATTCATTCATTGCAAAGAGGGGTTGCTTTGAAGATGCCTTAATTGTGCATTTTTTAAAATAATCTAGGCGTCTTATCTATTCTTCTAAAAAATGATAAATCTCCACCTTAGCGGCCTCACACGATCGGACTCACGACTATTTGTGAAGAGGTAAATCGAGAAACTGCAGTTGGTCATGACGTAGAAGGGTGTTTCTGGCTTCACCAGGATTCAAATCCTTGTCCTCTTCTGCAAGTCTGTACAGTCGTAACCAACTCAGCTATGCCTCGGAGGCAAGCGTCTTATCTAGATCTTTACAAAGTGGACGCCCTTCCTTTCATTCATCCACCAAATAAATCATAAAGTATAAATAGCTCCTTATCCAACCGTCAATATTCTAAATTTTTCATTCTATTGAAAAAAAATATACTACATTATACCATAATTGAGCATCTTGCCATTGCTCCTTACTTGAGGGGCCTTAATTGTATATTACTGTAACATGAAAAAGATTGCCAATTGTGGAGATATTTACAAAGATAATGGAGGATGGTTGTGAGCCGACCACTTCGAAGGCCCATCCCCTGATCTTCACGATGGACCTAGCAATTCAATTCAGACTTATTGATCTGCCAAGAGAGTCTTTCTCTCTCTTTGATGCCTTCTTCCACAAGGAGCTCGATCCTATCGGTCGCACTGCTGTCACACTCTCTCATAATCAATTTTCTTTGATAGAAGGGGGAAGTAACATCCAATCGTACGTAAATGATCTAACTTTATGTGTCTTTTTTGTGAGTCTTAATTTCCTTTTTCCCCTTGTGCTTTTCCATCTAACTAAACAGTTTCAGAGAGAAAGACAGCTGAGCACTTTTTTTCACTATATATATATATATAATTATAATGATCCTGATCAGCTCCTTTTTTTTTCTGAGTCAAACAATTTACAAATTAAGATTGCGATCCTGATCGTCTAGTCTCGTCCCATGAAAAAGATCTAGCCAGCACTCGTTCAAAGAGACATGCATCTTTGTCCTGCTCCCAATCTCTTGTCCCATCTGTCTGAACTGAAGCCATTGCATTTAATTAGTCCCAAAAGAGAGCTAGCTCCTCCTCCATGCAATTATATATATATATATATAGATATATATAGATCGATCGAGCAACAGTAAACATGGCAGTAAGATCATACTGATCATCAGCTAAAGGCGACTGGTCCAAATTAATTAACATATCATCACATCGATCTTCTTCTGTGTAGTGTTTTGTAAAAAAGCCAAATTCAGGGACCACAGTTGTAGCCATATCTCACATGTTGGCAGCCATGAGAAGCTATTGTTTTGTGGTGAGTTGCACTCGCTGTGTTCCTATCACTTCACGGAGTTGATGGATCAATTATTAATTTGTTGTTTTTTAGAACAAATAAAACCTATAAGCATATGGTTGCACGTATCTTACAAAAATAAGATAAAACTGCATATAATAAACTTTTTGTGAGACTCTCTATAGATGAAAACTTAGTACATAGGATTGCCCTTTGGTAAATTATATTGTTCTAAAAAACTTAGTGTATAGGAAGAGTTGAATCGACGAATTCGATGATTTTTTCAGCATCTGGAGGGATCTATTTATACCAAATGAAGAGGTTGAATGCCCTTTGGATGATAAGATGTGTTCTTTGAGCTGGATCGATCTGGATCGTTCAATCTGAAGGGTTGTAACCCTTTACATAGCCCACTTTAATCTCATCCATCAGATCTGAAGGGTTGTGACCCTCAGATCTCGTCTATTGTCATCAGCCATCGGATTTGGATCTAATGATCCATTCGATCTGACGCTTCAGATCAAGTCTCATCCCAAGCGGTCAGATCATGACTCTTCGCGATCCAACGCTCCAGATCGCATCACAAGCGATCCATCACACCTCTTTGATCAACGGTTGCCATCCGTTCGTCCAATCAACAGTCCAGTCATCTCTTCTTGCCCACATGGATGCCACATAGGCATTGTCATGTCAGATACGAACCTGACACGTCACCCGAGTGCCACGTAGGCACCGCAATGCCATCTGGAGCATAAATTTAAGCTCCTCAATGCTCCTCGCGATGACGCATACGTGCAAAGTGCGCCTACAATGCGCCCATTACGCATGTGGCGGGTGGCAAGTGGCGGGCTCACAGGTGCGAGCACCTGCTCGCCTCTAAGAAGAGAGCACCTGGTCTTTTTGTGTTAACTCCATTAATACAGCATCATTAATAAGAAAAGAAAATACAAAAAAATTTCTGATGTGGGACTATTCTCCCATGTATTTCCTTATATATAACATTAATGAATAATTAATGTTATTCGGTCCGATTTTAAACAATTAATATTTCATTCACCCTTAATCGATTTTAAGTAAATTAATAGTTTAAATCTATCTACGCGAAACGTAGATTTTGATTTTGAAGTCAATTATGACTTTCATCAATTGATGACATTTCGATTTTTTTCATAAAATTGTATTGGTCCATTAAGGCCCCAATATCCAACAAGATTTACATAGTAAATTATATATGGGCTAATAATTAAGTGGATTTAATTTGTAAACTTGTTGTAGACTGTAGTTGAGTTTTCTAAAGTACTGTTAAATAAATTTATTTTCTAATCTGTTAAAAATTATATTAATTTAAACACGTATGCAAATATATGAGAATTAGATAATTTTAAATATAATTAAATTTTTTACTGTACGTGTTAATTATGAAAACAACGATCATACTTTATGCTCTTAACTACCAAAGAAAAAATTGGGGGAAAAAACTAGTAAAACTAATATCAAAGGGAGTGTTTAGAAGTTATTTCATAACTAGGTTTATATCATATAATGCCAAAGGAAAAAAAATGATGAGCAATGATGTGGCGGAGCGATGTGGTACCTCATTAAGGTATTCCAATGAGTACAATTCAATACAGTTCAGTCAGTCGGACTACGCCTCCTTCGACTAGACTAATCGGGAAGGCTTGTGATATGGTGGAGTCTCAGAATCAGCACGTGGTTGTTGATGGAACATTGCGTGGCTGAGAAACAGGAAGGAGAGGAATCATCATGCCTAGGGCCCAACCTCTGCAACTGCTTCACATCACGTGCCGATACCATCTTGACCTCAAGTCTCGACTTTGAGTTCCAGCCTTGGCACTTACTCGACATCACAAGTCGTCCTCCTCTTGGCCTCCAGTCCCGACCTCGAGCTCCAGTCTCGGCATTACCTCAATCTCATTTCGACCTCGAGTCCCGCTTGAGCTCCAACCTCAACATTGGTTTGGCATCATGTGTCGACCTCATCTCGACCTTAAGTCTTCTTAATCTTAGGAGTAGGTCGGCCCGCGCAATCAGGGGAGCCTAAGACTGTTTCTTCCAAAAAAAGAGGAAAATATCCCCAAAAGACACTAACGATCAAAACTTTCTAAAACTGAAATAAGTATCTCGGAATATTTTCTAAACAGACGCTAATATTTCGGAGACCAACGTTATAAAAGGTTGCTCATACCCATGAGCACAGGTATGCACACATCAATCCTAATTTTCTCAATCCTTTAATCTCATTCTTCATGCAAAATTCTAACTTGAGTGTCGGAGTGGCTTACCGGGATCCACCCTCAACGTCATTCTAACTCTCTTTTTGAGTACTTTTCAAGTCTCTTCATCTCTCCAAGCGACTATCTTCAAAGAGCATGCATGTCAGCAGTTCGTTGGTTGGTGGCTTAATCATCTACGGTGTATTAGCTGGAACAAGCATGATCAGTGAAAAGAAATTTGTATCGTGACTTGAACTTCCTTTCTTATTAATGTTCTTTGGGTAAAAGTCAAAATGCACCTTTTCTTTTCGAATCGTTAAAGAGACATTCTATATTAATTTTTTATCAAAAAGCATCTCACCCTTATAAAATGATACAATTATCTTTCAGTATCATTCTCATTATTATCCTATATCTCTTGCCTGAATATTCCTGAATTGATTAGACATGTTGTAGTAGTTACAATATCATAACTGCTATAACATAAAAAAAAAATTAACATGAAAAATTTTAAACGATATATTTTAGGTCTGAAACTGGGTTGTTATAGATTCTACCTAGTAGGTTTCTGAATGAATATTGATTTGATATATTATATGTCACATGGTTCAACCTAAATCAAAAGTTATGACCTCTCAAAGTTTAGGGTTTAACATTCACATTGTAACAGTTACGAAACCGTAGCTGCTACAACTGTTTAGCAACTACGAAATTGCAGCGCTACAACTGTTTAGCAGCTATGCTACAACTGTGTGGTAGCTCAGTTATAGTGACTACAAAACTGTAGTTGTTACAACGTGAATGTTCAACCCTAAACTTTAGAAGATTATAATTTTTTATTTGAGTTGAACCACGTGACGTATAATATATCAAATCGAAACTCGTTCAAGATCTACAATTGATTATGGGGTGGAACTCATAACGGCCCAATTTCAGACTTAAAAAATATCATTTAAATTTTTTTCAGAGTGGAACCGTAGCTGCTACAACGGTGTGTGAACTCAGTTGTAGTAGTCACAAAACTGTAACTGTGATAACTATGTGACATGCTCAGTTGTAGCAGTTTCAAAATCATAGTTATTACAACTGCGTAGTAGCTACGTGATGCAAGACTGACACAAGGGGAGCATAATTTCAACAGGTCATAACTTTTGACTCGGGTATTAAAACGAGACATGATCAATTGCTAACAAAGTTCTTTTAAATATCTCTATTCGGTTTCAAGCGAAACTCATATCAACTTAGTTTCAAGTTCATTGAACATCATTTAGTGCCTTTTTTGAGGCTCTAAATATTTTTTTACTATTTTTGGCAATTTTTAATTTTTAGGGTTTAAGAGTATTTTTGTCTTTTGCAAGTTGGGGTTTTATTTTGGATATATTTAAACGTTTATTTAGTTATTTTTGGGGGACTTTTGATTATTGAATAAAATTTTCTTTTTCGATAAAATTCTTAGAGATGGCAGTGCAAGGGCTTCTCTTCATTTTTTAAAACTTTTCATGTTTATTTTCTCTACAATTCTCTTCTAATTTTCCACCTCTAGAATAATCGTTATTCTACTTGGTATCACTTCGATTTTATAACTACTATAATGTGTTTGATTTAGGTGGGAGACAGGATAATAATGAAAATAGTACTGAAGAACGGTTGTACCATTTTATAAGGGGTGAGACACCCTTTTACTAAAAAATCCTTTTAAAAAAATCAATAATGGGCGTCCTTTTGATAATTCGATAAAAAGGGGCACCCTTTTGACTTTTGTCCATGTTCTTTTTAGGATAAAAATCAAAAGGGCCTCCCAAATGATAAGAAATATCAAATAAGCATCCATTTTTTTTAAAAAGCCAAAAGGCGTTCTATCAGATATGTTATTTCCATAATATCCTTTATTCCAGCATTGTTGTAGTAGTTATCAGTAATTGCTATAACATGTAAAAGTTATTGAATAGTTGTTACAACATTATTCTTTATTTTCAGTCTTATTGTAGCAGTTATAACTAGCTGCTACAATGTATAATTGATATTCTATAGTTGCTACAATGTGTAACACTTAATACAATACTATTGTAGTGTTGTAACTGCTACGCTACAAGTAGTTGCTATAATTATTTTATAGTGATTTTGATTAATTTAAAGGGATTTTTGATAAATTTAAATAATTTTGATTAAATTAATAAATAATATTTTGATAGAATAGTATTTAGAGTTTAAAATTTCGGATTCAAGATTTTAGAATTTAAGATTTATCTACAAATGTATAGTAGCAATTATCAGTAGCTGCTACAGTATAAAAATCATCTATTTCACTTTAATCAAACTAAACTATAAACTCTAAATCTTAAACACATTATAGCAACTATAGAGTAGCTTCTACATAATATAATAATTACTCATGATAACTACTATAACAAGGTAATTGGAATAAAAGACATTCTGGAGATAAATATTTGATGGGGAATCCTTTTGATTTTTTTTTTTTTTAAAAAGACATCTTTTGATGATTTATATATGCAAGTTGGGGTGCTCTTTAATTTGTTCTCTTTTATTTATATATATATTCTGATTGTAAATAGCAAAGTGAGGATCTAGACATGACAACAGAATTTTATAAAAAAATTAACCAATAAAAAATTTGATTTTTTTTGTAAATTCTTTTCAAGGCTATATAAATTTGAATCTTTGTAATAAATTTTATGAAATATTTATAAATTCAAATTTGAGAAATCAAAATTAAAATTTATAAAATTTGGATTCATTAGATTCAAATATTTTTAATATCTTTTTTTTTTTAAATAAAAATCAGATTCCACAACTATAAATTCTTCTAATAGTATTTTGTAGAGATTTTATGAATCAATTTTTTAAAATTCTAAGTTAAGTTTATAAAAGTTGAATTTTATTTTTGAAAACTTTAATTTTTGTAATAAAATTTTATAAAAATTCAATAATCTAAATTCTTATAATAACAAATTTCTATTGAAGATGCTATATAAATCCATTACTAGATAGGAAAGATAAAAGAGGCATATATTGGAAAAGGGTAGTGCTTATTTTTTCCTCTTAGCTTAAAATTGAACTTAACAATTAAAGTGTCTCTAGTATTATAAACTTGAACAGTTTTCTTCAGAAACTTCACTCTACATATAAAGGCTAATGGCTCATATCTGTCAAGTCAATATTATAAAATTGGTATTATATTGATCTGAAAATAAGGACACTCTTAATTATCAGATGAAACACAAATATAATTACACAGATAACAAACCTTCAATCAAGTAAATATGACTCAAATATCTCAACAGATGCTCAAAGATATGTATATAGTATTTATCAGGCTAATTAGCTTCCCATAAATCTCAGCAAATAACTATTGATAATTATCATATCACTAGAATACATCTACTACATGATGTGCTGTCTCATAATAATTTGATAGGACGCTAGCTAGCTGACTCAGTGTACAATTTAATATATATGGAATTAAAGTTCACATAGTACATAGGACATATGGAACATAACCCAACTAGAAACTACAATTAGAAGTTACTTATTAATGCAATTACTTCTTCTTCAGCTTAAATTTCTTTGAAAAGTTCGATTATTAAATTTGATTCATAAATTTTAACTTGGATCCACAATAATGGATTCATTATGTTTCATGAATCTCGCAAGTAAATAGCATGCATGCGGAGACAAGCAGTACTTGAATGTGGTACCTTTGATCAGTCATCAGATCAATATGACACAGCCAGTATTGCTTCATTTTTCAGAAAAAAAAAGAGAGTAATATCTGCATATATATATTTAACCGTAGAGTTCTTCTTGGCTTTCATTCAGTATTTTGAGTCGATTCGATCGAACAAAGGGCACCTCTATTGGGTCATGGGTAATGTTAGCATTACTGTACATATGTGCTGCTAGCTGCAGGCTAGTGACTAGTGCTGTACTGTGCTCTTTTGTTGCTTAGCTAACAGAAGGATTTGGGGGGCAATGCAACAACAAAATGGGAGCAAGGAGTTAGGCAAAACATGTGGGGCTGTGAAGGATTATTAATGAGGGGACAGAGACTGCCACCCACTCATTCATTCAATCATAATCTTTTCCACCAGCACCGCCACCACCACCACAGGCCACCACCACCTCCACCCTCTCTCCCAAGCCCCAGCCATCATCCTTTTTGCCTCTCCAATATCCTATAATCCCAAAGCATTACAGTTAAGTAAATAGCATCGAACAGCAACAGCAACAGCAACAACAAAAGAGAGAGAGAGAGAGAGAGAGAGAGAGAGAGAGAGAGAGAGAATTAACTAAAGCCCTCATTTCATACACACATATGATCTCTCAGCATATATAAATTTGCATCAGTTTCATATCATCTTCCCCAAATATATCCCTTGGCATATGCAGACAGCTTCATCTCCAGATTAAAAATGTCAGCCCAGATCATACATGAGCAGGTTTGCTACATCCACTGCAACTTCTGCAACACAACCCTAGCGGTATTCTCTCTCTCTCTCTCTAGTATTTAATTTTCCATATGAGAAGACTAGTCGTGGTTAGTCACTAGCAATTGCAATCAGTAGCTAGGTCTCATGTGTTGGATCTAGAGCTACTGGCTACCTAAGGCAATTGTGTGTATGTAGATCACCAGTTGCATTTAAAAGGATCCTCAACAAGTTTGCTGTCTAATTTTTGTTGAAATTGCCAGTTAGATCATACATATTTCATGCTGCACGCCCTTTAAAAAAACCCTAAAACAAAATATATCAACTTTTGAAGACCTCGTCTCAAAATTATGTTGATCTGAGAAGGATCTGTTTAGCAAATATATTCTCAAATGGCTATGTGTTGATTGATCAACCAACAACATATCTGTTAAGTGAATATTCTGTGCAAAATCACAAAACCCTGGAGCTAGCTCTAATACCTGTAGCTTACTCTAGTCTAGGGTTTGGACCATCTTCACCACATTAGCTTCTAAAATTTTATGGAAACCTGAATCATAATACTATTTTCCTATAAATAACTTGGTCAGTGAAGATGGTGGCTTCTTTACTTGCTTTCACTTATTCAGAGAAGTGTCAGCAGTATGAATAAAGTGGCTACTTGCAGAGAAGCAACTTTCTTTTCCTTTTTTTTTTCTTTTTCATTTTCTCCTCTTTCTGCTGTTTCAGAGAGGCCAGTCTATCTAGCTAACTATATTACGCACTTTCTCTATGAGCAAATGATAATGGAGCTACCAATTCTTGCAAAGACAAACATTGAGAAAAGAAGTCCCCAAAAAATTCTTTGAAACAATGGTACATGGAAAGTGTTTTTCCAGCAAATTAGGTGACTTCTTTTATCCATAGGGCACTCTTGTTTCCACTCCTCTCCTTCTTCCTCCTCCTTCCTACTGGTGTTTTAGCTACATGGTAATCAAAACTGAGATCTCATGGGCAGCGGCATCACTCGTATAATTTGAAGCTTTTGACCTCGCTAAATCTCTTTGTTTGTTATTACTGATGCAGGTTAATGTTCCTCGAAACGTGTTCAACATTGTGACAGTGAGATGTGGGCATTGTTCTAATCTGCTGTCTGTCAACTTGGGAGCTTCACCTCAAGCCTTTTCTTTTCAGGTCAAATTAATTATATTGGTTCACTAGCTAGTTCTTGACAAATGATTTCCAAGTTAAACCTGTTGGTGAAAAATATAAGTCTTGTGATATTAGTTCGATAATTTCATCGTGCATGTGCAGAACTATAACTTTGGATCCCAAAGTGATAGGTTGGATCTTGGCTCCTCCTCAAAATATACCATGAATTCCTTGATGTACTCGATCCAGGACGATCAGCAACTTGTCGCCTTACATAGTAAGCACCTTCATTATCTCCTAATCCTAATTAAACAATTTTAGAGTTAAACATAATGAATTAAACTTCAAAATACATACTTCACAAGGAAGAACTAGCTCAATCTGGACCTTAATCTCAATATATAAATTTTAAGCCCAAAAATTTTCGAGATTAAATGTCTGACTTCTGATAGTTACATTAAATATCATACGGATAACTAGAAAAAAGAATTATTTCAAGAGGAATAATGAGATATGCATATTACTATTAATTAATTTGTTGAAGGGTGATGTTCTACTCTCTCTCTAAGCCCTCTTCTCGGTCTTTCATCCCTATTCAAGTGATTCATGTTCAGTCAATAAGTTTTTTAATATATTTTTTTCTTTGTTATTAGCTCCAGAGAAGAGGCAACGTGTTCCATCTGCATACAACAGGTTTATCAGGTGAGAATGCAAGAATTAATCTGTTTTTTAGAAGGAATAATAGTAATAATAAAAAGGATATTAAATGATATTTGCATAAATAAATGAAATCTAATCTTACCAAATGCTATGCTACAATTCAGAAATGTTTCATGTTTTGTTTTTTTAACTGCAATATCTTCTGGTTCTTTTGCAAAGTTAAAAAGCTTGAATCGTTTTCAACTATAAATATGAGTTTATAATTCTTTTGAGGTCTCTCATTCTATTTAATACCTTGTAAAGTGCTGGCATGCTTAAACGCATTCACAATTTAATACTTATGCTTATTTCATAATTTAGATTGTAATTATGGTTGTATATCAATTGTTTGCAAGGGAGGAGATACACAGGATCAAAGCCAACAATCCTGATATCAGTCATAAGGAAGCTTTCAGTGCTGCAGCAAAGAATGTGAGTATATATAATTGAACATGCCAATTATACTAATTTATATTATTTTATGTTTCCCTTCATGATTCACTCAAATACAAAAAGAGATAGACAAATACAATGCAAGCATACAAATTAAATAATATGTTGGCCTAGTAACTAGCTAGTTCCTTGATTTATATATATTAATTTAAGATTTATGTTTAATTTCCTTGATATATATTTTTTTTTCTAAAATGAAAAATATAATTGGAGTGTGATGATGTATATATGCAGTGGGCACACTTCCCTCACATTCATTTTGGGTTGAGCCTTGATGGTAGCAACAAACAAGTGAAGCTTGATGAAGGCATAGGAGCACCAAGGGGAGGAAAAGGCCCTGGCTTCTATTAAGCATATGTATATAATTGATCATATAATATGATCGATTCATATTACTGGATCTAATTCCATATTGAACTTTGATAATGCAATATGACTTCGCACTATATTGTTAGAAATAACTGGTATTTATTTGAGTGCATATCATGCCATTTCATTTCAGTGTGTTTGCTTCACATTAATTATTACTTGGAATATAAACTTGGTTAACTTATTTAGTCATGAGTGCTTAAAATTTACTAAATTATAGTGGAAAATTAAAGTAAAGCATAGATTTTAGATATATCTATAAGCTTTCTTGATTTGTAGTATTTATTATTTGTAGATGATATCATAGAAATTAATGAGATTGTAATTGAATTAAATTTAAATTTTGAATTATGGAATAAAACATTAGATTTTAAACTAAGTTGAACAAAATTAAATATATAAAATATAGTCTTGTTAGTAGGAAAAGATATACAACAAATAGTAATTAGTAATGAATAGATGATCAAAGTGTAAGAGTGTATATATGCCTAAAAAGTTAAGATAGTAATTTAAATATTGATAGAACCTAAATAAATTTTAATCAGTTGAAACAAATTAGCGTTGTGAAGATGATAAATTATTTTTATTAAAACTTTTAATAGATTTTTATGATTAATACATATTTTTCTCTTAATAATATCCTTATAAGAATTCAATCCTTCTCGTTGGGAAAATATGTGCAACTTATAATTCATTTACTTCCACATTTAGTTGGCATACCAATCACTTTCTAAATCCATCCCAAAAGAGGTCTGTGTATTAATTTCTGAAAGAAAAAAAAAATAAATCATGAAGCAGACTTGTGACTTGTCATCAGAGAGTTAGGGGAGATAACAAAAAGCACACTTTTTTTTTCTGAGAAAATTCAATTAATTGCTGAGACTATAGATCGAGGAGAAGATAAAAAAACACTACTGCCAGTAGTACAATACTGAGATAAAAGTTAGCTCATATGTACGAGATTAGAAGTTAATCAGAAGCCAAAAAATTTCACTTGAAAATATTGGTGAGAGAAAAAAAATGGAAGAACAGCTAGTTCTTCACCCCTTCCTGCGTACTAATATTTCATTGCATGACGTTTTCCACGAGAGATCGCATGTTAAAGACACTCATAGAGAGAGAGAGAGAGAGAGAGAGAGAGAGAGTTGGGTAGCAATGAAGCGTCGTTGTCTACAGTGATTCAGAATGTGCAAAGTTCACTGGCATTCACTTCCCTCCAAACCAAACAGGATTCTCTCTCTCTCTCTTCACTTCTTTCTTGCCATCCAAGTTCTTACCAGTAATTATGATAAAAGTTCTACATAATTGTGAAACCAATTAATAAGATTAGAAGAGGTGAAGGACAAAAGGTACTGAGCGTGGACCCACGGTAGTAGTGTTTATAATCGATCGAATCAAATTGATCATAAAATAAATTAAATCATTAAAATAATCTAAATGCTATCAAGTCAAAAATCTACCTAAATGGCGAGAGATGAAATAGGAAGAAAGAAAGAAAGAATATATAACAATATTACTGTGCAGGAGGAGGAGAGGAGAAGAGAAGAGGAGAGGAGAGGCGCATGCACGCGGGGTAGGTGGTTTCTGCAGCACCACAAACATCGGGCTCCATGTCCCACTTTAATTATGCGGCTACATCTCCTCACAATCCGCATTGGATTTCATGGCAGTGTTTGCAGCCTGCCGCCTGCTTGCCTGCTTGCCTGCCCTGCCCTCCCCACCTGGCCGGTCTTCTTACAATGCCCACTGACACATTAATTTCCCTGTTGTAGAATATTGAATCATTCACTGATATATGGCTACCTCCCTTTTCTCTTGTTTTTTCTCAACAGGCTTATCCTTGATCTTTTGGATGCGTCCTTGTTTCTGTTTGCTTTTGTTCCAACATATATGTGTTTCATTTCAGTAATTAAATAATGGAAAACGGATTTACATTTTGATATATATATATATATATATACGTTCCCACTTACATGATCATGCATGCCATGCCATGCCATGCCTGCTGGTGAAAAGACAAAGAGATAGGTGAGTGACGTTTCATGGTTTGACACGACCCTCGACGTAAATCCGAAACGTCATTTCAAGCTAAGTGTTCCCCACTTACCACAGGCCTTGCAGGACTCACAGCGCCTGCACCGATATGAGAAAAGCAAGAGAAAGAGAAACCAGAGAGCGCATGCATCAATTATTGAAGAACAGGGATCCAAAAGAAAATAATTAATTCTGAGATTTCTAAAATTGATTTTTATTGAAAAATTTTAGTACAATTGAGCAGTACATGATGTTTTTCTTCTTCTTCTTCCCATTTAATTAGTAGCCAAACAACTGAACCACGATTCCAAAATGAAGTACTCGTACCCAAAGAAAACATGCAGTTGGGTTAAGATTAAAAAAAAAGTGTCATATCTTTGTTTGGAAGAAGAGAATAAGAAAGAATTGTTGGCACATTGATGAAAACTAACTTGTTATAATATAGTTTTGAGTTTAGTAAACCAGGGTTTGATGCTTGTTTCAACCTTGGTTAGGGGAATAGTACACCGAGGGAGGTTTCATATAAATGGGCTCTTATATTTCTCAAAGGAGAGTTTAATGGACTCCAAATGGACGTACGACATATCGAATTTGGAACAGTCAATACAAACTGCTCTGCTTTATTCTGTCAACATATTTTAAGTTAAAAAGTTCATTCTATAGAAGTCTACTACAGAGCAACAGTGATCCCACAACCCTGTCAAATGTCAACGGTGCCTTCCGAAAGTCAACAGCAGGCCAAGCCTGCCTAATGAAACAGATCTGGTCCAGTGGATCCAAGAATCAGAATGGTGAGCATTGAGATCGTTATGATTCCAAAGGTCTTGAAGGCCCAGCAAAAACACTCAAAATGATGCATTAATCTCGATCAGTTCCTCAGATACTACAAGTTTTTACAGGACATGGCGAGCATTTACATTGAAGTATGCCGAATTAATTAGTTATGTTATGGGTTGATATGTCCAAATCAAACAAAAGTCAAGACCTGCTTCAATTGAAGGCAACATATCGGACATAATACTTGACTCCAGAGCTTGACTAGCTCGGTCCCACATCCTAGTTCCACGTCTGAGTTCCACACCCAAGCTCCCTCCTAGCTAGGTGGTCGAGTTCCGACTCGGCTTCTCGCCCGACTAACTCCGTTGTCAACTCAACACCCGACTCGGAGACCAACCGACATGGCAACCACTTGATTGGGCAACTGCTCGAGCTTTCTATCCTAGCTCTGTCTCCGAACTCTATGGCTGAGCTCTCCACTCTTGCTCAGTAGCCGAGTTAGCTAACCTGGTTATGACCTCGTGGTTAGTCAACCTCCCCATGGCCCACTTGGCACTCAATTGACTCTATGCCTAAGTGAATATGATCTCCTTGATAGAGATCTCCTCCTCAATCATCTTAGTCCCGTTGAGTTCTACCTCTAAGTAGTCCTACTCCCTTCACTCAGTTGCCAACTGCCAGAAGGATGCGTGGAACAAGAAGGTATGTGATGGTAACTTACCTACCTCATCAATACAACATAATTGATGCAACATGATCCGGGATCATACCGAGCATGGATGATAAAATCCTTAACTACCACAGCGATAACTATTCTCCTCACCAGTAATTAGACATTCTCCTCACTAGTGATTAGACATTTCCTTTGGTGACCCCATATAATGGGTTTGTATCTCGCAGATACACACACAATCAACATTCTCATTCTCTGATATTTCTTAGTCTTCTTATCCATTTCCGATTCATGACATGATTTGAGCATCGGAGTAGTTAAATTAGGGCACCCTTTATACCTCTATTCTCTCCCTTTTTCTCTTTGCAGCTTGCCAGGAGCATTACAGTCCCCCCTCAGTTCATGGGTCCTGTGACACTCCGTCAGCGTCAGAGCCTAATCCGGTGATCCATCTAGAGTTGATCTCAAACAAGAACAAGTTAATAAAGCTGAGAAGTCAAAGTTTAACTTTACGTATTGTATGATTCACTTCAAGATCTCAAATTCTGGATCTCTCTTCCCCTTTTCATCTCAGTTTATATGTATATATGCATCTCATGGCTGCCTTGCTAGTGGAATCGCCTCAGCGAGCGGCGTCGGCATGGGGCTCGGTAGCGGCGACGTGCGGCAGAGCGGGCACGTCGGGCGCGACCTCAGCCATGGGTCGACGCACTGCAGGTGGAACGAGTGCCCGCACTCCGTCAGCGCTCTGAGCACCTCCCCCTCTTTGAAATCCGACAAGCATATGGAGCAGCTCGAGGCCGCGCCGCCCCGCGAGTACACCGCCTTCGGGTAGCTCATCAGCGTCGCCTCGTCGAGCCCCGCCGCCTCCACCTCCTCAACGTCCGCAGTCGCCTGCTGACTGGATCCGCCGGCGCCGGCTCTGGTGCAGTACCTGAACGCGACGGTGATGGTGACGATGACGAGGAGCACGCTGACCGACACGCCGAGGGCGTACCGGATCCCATCGCCCCCGTAGGTGCTTAGCGTGCCAGCGGCCGGGCCGAGCGCGGCGGCGGCGGCGGCGTCTGTGGAGTTCATGAGATCTAAAGCATTTGAGGATTCTCTCGTTGTGAAGTCAACTGTGGACGAAGAAGGATGGAGCTCGCTGCAATTAATCGAACTGTCGCCTATCGAAGGAAGTTGATCTTTAGAAGCAATATTCATGGTCAATGTTCAAGATTGATGTCATTTCAACATCACAAAAATAGTAAAAGTCAAAGGAATATTTTTTTTTCATTATCATCAAATATCTATATTATAAAAAAATACTTTATCCCTAAATATTTTATTTGTTAGAAAAAACTAATTGAATTAGATCAAACTCAGCAAAATTATGCACGTGCTTTATTTTGGAAAGCCGCATAAGTTTTGTTGCCTCGACCTGTAAAGAAAAGGGAACGCTAGCACACGACCACTCTCTCACTGACGCCGTTGATCTCGATCCCCCTCGCTCTCGACCGTCCAAATTATGCGAACGCTCATTTTCTCCCATCTGAATACCCTGAAGCCGAAAAGCTCGGTGAGTCCACCGCGACGACGCGATCTGTTCCTGTGAGCGAGGAAAAGGGATCGACGGCGGAATGAGGGCTGTCGTGGCGACGGCGGTCGTGGCGGCGTTTCTGGTGGCGGTGGCGGCGGCTGGTAACGAGAACCACGTCTTCACCCCTTGCGCCGATTCCAAGATCCAGCGGCGGGATGGGTTCACCTTCGGCCTCGCCTTCGCCAACCGCGACTCGTTCTACTCCAATGGCGCCCAGTTGTCGCCCTGCGACAGCCGCCTCTCCCTTTCGTCCGGTACTGCTCAGATCGCGGTGTTCCGCCCCAAGGTCGACGAGATCTCCATCCTGACAATCAATACCAGTAATAACCCGTCGGTATGCTCAGCTCCGTTACGCATCTCACTTTCCCTACCCGATTGGCTGCATTTTTCTCCGATTTATTTCATGTTTAAATGTCTGGATACGAATCTAGGTTTTTTTTGTGATCTTTGTTGGTTTACTTGATCAGTAGTGGGAAAATTATGTTTTTTTTACCATTTTGTTTGGAATACGAAGCAAAAGAAAGCGGAGGTACTCCCTTTCAGTTTTTCAATTATTTATGAGGGAATATTTGCCAAATTTCACATGTTTTTGATCTTTCCAGTGTTGACCAAGTCTTCTAAGTAAAATAAATTGCAGGATAATGAAGAAGACCTGAAGCACTTAGATGAATGACAAATATAAGTATAAATTATATGCAGGGTCTCTGGTGACTGTATTAGTGATGAATGATAATTGCAAGTTGTTAAAATTGTGAATTTGTGATCAGAAAAAGACAGTAATGTTAGAAGATCAAAATTCTTTTGAGTATAGAAGAAAAGGACTAGAGACGAGAGGAGCTAGAGAGGAGTAACCATTCGTTAGATATTTCCATCAATTAACTATAAACATAATTTTCTTGCGCAACTCTTGTAAATCTAAATCTAAAAAAGAAGTAAATTGAGTGAAAAAGATTAGTGGGTGATTAGATATAACAGAAAAGAAATATAATCTATCAAAAAATTGAAAATCATACAGAGATTCAGTGGTGTTCATCTTGTTTCCATCCTGTTTCTTTAGTAATACTCACTAAAGACTCATTGCCTTGTGTAGATAATTCCCAATTCCTTCAAAGTGGTGTTCATACTCCAACAGATGGAGGCACCACTGGTCAGCGCCATGTCTGCCTTTGTTAAAGCCACCCCGAGGCTCACCTAGGTGCCCAATCAAACTAGGTGAGGTTGGTTCACTATATTTTCTCCCCTGTGCAAATTTTTTACCTTGGGTGTGATGTTGAGTGTTGATACTAGTCTAGGCTGAGGTGTTAAGTGTAGAACTAGCATGCCTGATTCTGCACCATCTTGTGGAGTGGTCATAACCCCAAAGATTGAGGCCATTGGTCGATGTCATGTCTAGTGTTGTTAAAAGGTGCGTCAAGGCTAACCCAGGTGCACAAGGCAAACAAGGCAAGGTTGGTGCTTCATTTTTTTTTCCCTTGTGCATGGTGTTGGGTTGAAATGATATGAATATATTTGAAGATAAACAATAGATTGTATTAGAGTGATAGATAGAAGAGGTAGAGCGATATTAATTTAAATAGTACTAGCGATATAGTCATATACAGTAATACTGAATGGAAATGGAGGGATAAGATTCATGTAGCAACCCTATTTAAGACTTCGGATTAATGATGATGATTATGATGGTGATGATGAAAAACAAGTGGCATTAAATATTTTTTTATATATTTTTTTCATGAGTGTAGTTAGTTTTGAGTGAAGTAAAAATAATGGTCAAGGCATTGCTTTCTCATTCCAAATCGAGGTTCATTACCCATTACAATCCTAGGTGAGGCCATGGCGAGACTAGACCCTTGTGCGCTCATGAGTGTGGTCAGTTTTGAAATAATGGTCAAGAGCATTTCTCATTCAAAATCGAGGTGCATTACCCATGATAAGCCTAGGTGAGGTCATGTAGAAACTAGACCATTGTGTACTTCACTCACTAATGGATAATCTGGGTTACCTTTTAATTTTTTTTTATATTATTTGTGACTACTAAGTACTTTGTATTGGTAGAACCTTATCCGAGTCTTCTAGAATTGTCTTAATTATTGTAAATGTATGTGATTACATGTTAATAATTATAGTAGGAACTAACATGGTTTGCTCTTGTATATGGTATGTGTTGATAAGAAATTGATGACAGATGCCATTTCTGTTTTTTTGGATAATTAAAAAATGTATATGGAGTGTCAGAAAGTACCAAATGGGTCCCAACAAGCTACTCATGTTTGATAGAATATCATATCAGAGTAGATATCTAGGGATCGATATACATGTATTTGCACACACTTGAGTATTCTTTCTAGGTCTAACTGTCCCTCACAAAAAAACTACTATTTCGAGCCTTCCATACATAGTGTATCAATGAAGGCAGGGCAAGGTGTCTGACCTTCGTCAAGGCTCTACCCCCACGGTAGTGTTGTATAAAGACCCGGAGTGCCCTCTGATAGGAGGACATCTCCAGTCACATGTGAAGCCACACCCGAATCCTCCTCTATAGTTCCGCAATAGATGGACACCGAAATAATAGATGCTTTTGGGTCTGCTCTGACTGCCCACAAAATGTGCACGGACGATCCTCTAAATAATCCCGCCTATCTCGAGTGGGAAGTCGCCTCTGTGCAAGCATCCAAAATGTGATTGCATAACTCGATTGTAGGTAGGTCTTTCACACTGTCCGCGCCCATGGCTTCCTAGGACTAGGTAAGAAGTCGTATACCTTTGCCACCCCACCATCCTATGCAAACCAAGCTGCCAGCATATGTCCAGCATTCACAGGTGACTCAGCAACCGCTAAGATGCATTTTGAGTGTATCTTTAATGTTTTTTTTTTTTTTTGGAATTGTCGTCTTTATACGCTTCTTTGAGCTATAGGAGTCCTTGTCAGGCAAAATTAATATGTAGCCGCTTTGTCTATCGTGTAAGTGGATACACTGAAATTGGATGTTTTCTTTCAACAAAAAAAATTTTTTTGCTCACTAAATGGAGCTTAGGTTCTGAGCTGAAATGCTAGGGTAGATCATAAGGGCCAATTACTACACGAAGTAATTAGATCCAATGATGTAGCAAATCTGTAGCATAGTTGGTTGAGCTCATTCCTTGCTCCTAAGTTGGAGGACAGATTACCACAAATAAACAACTGTCATCCATCACTCTATCTTCAAATTATTCAATTTCCATTGTGAATGCTATATGGTATCACTTTTATAAGTAAAATACTGATGTCCTATTTTTTTATGTCAGTTTGCCCGCCTGGGGATGAATTCGTGACTGTTTAGCCTCTTTCTTATCCACCCTAGCTATTGACTTGTGTTTGTATTGAAGCATGGTGCAAAATTATAGTATTTCTTAATCAAGTTTAATCTGGCTATCTTCCTCTCTTATCCTGCCCAACCCTTGCTCGATCCTTCCTTGTTACCCAACCCTGCCAACAAGGAGGATGAGGGAAGCAGAAGCCCTGGGAACTCTGTCATTGCCCCTCTTCCCATGATTTGCTAAGGCACTTAGAAACAAATGCTCATGGCACTAGATCAAACTTCACAGAAGTGAAACTCTAGTGCCAATTGCAGAAAAATCCATGATGGACTAATAAGAAGAAAGCTGAAGAGGAGGAAAATGGAAAAGGAGTTCATGAAGAGGATGTAGTAGAAGAGGAAGAAGAAGAGGTAAGGAAAGAGGAGGAAGAAGAGGAAGAAGATCAGAAAAGTTCATTGAGATGGATATGAAGTGAAAGATGGGAGAAATTCATGGAGATCGAGATGGAGATGGAAAAAAGGATGGGGAGGAATTTATGAAGATGAAAGAAGAAAGTGCTAACAGAGGTAATTCAGGTGGTTAAATTGGAAAAAATCTCTTTTAGGGGTCAGAATCAGAGTGCAATATCTCTTGGAGGATAAGCTGTGTTTTTGTTTTTCCGCCAAGGTAAAATCCATTTGACCTACAAGCTAAGTATCCAACATAGCTGATACACTTGCTTGTTATCTATAGCCGTGCTAATTGACTAGATGTTCTTGGTATCTGGAAGCAAACATTCCCATTTGTAAAATAATGGATATTTGACATATTATCCATGTTTCCAATTTTCATTACTTTATGATATTTATTGCATTTTAAGCATCCAAGGACACTGCTTTAGTCTCAAGGATATTATTGCTAGTTGTAACTCTCTCTTTTCCTTTTGCACATTGTAATATATATGATGTTTTTCAGTGAACCTTGATAATATATGTTGGCATTAAATAGGAAACAATAAGCTAGAGAAATATGAATTCTCTTGATTTAACTAGAAAAAAATTCCTTGAAAAAATTAAGAGGGATCATCATTCATGAAATTTACCCATTACAGGCTACCAATGTGGGATTCATGGTTGCATTTGCTGGCCGGAAATATGCGGCTCGTTCCATTCCCATTTTTATTGGTAACAGCACTTATGCAGTAACCAGCTTTACTCTGGTATGATTCCAGTTGTGTGTTGAGACATGAATATCTATCCCACATATCTGTGATGCTCTCTCTCTCTCTCTCTGTCTCTAGGTTCTTGAATTCAAGAAGGGCAGACTCCAGAACCTGTACTGGAAGCGAGATGGTTGCGGTTCTTGTACGAACGGAAAGTCAGCTTTTGTTTGCCTCAACAATCAAGTTTGTGCAATCAGGACGTCTAGCTGCAAAACCCAGGGCGGTGCTGTCGACTGCAGCATAGGTATACAACTGGCCTTTTCAGGTACTGATAAGCACCATGCCGTTCTCAATTCATGGTACGAGGTGTCCAATCTGAAGCAGTACTCTCTCTTCGGATTGTACTCGAACCTCAGGGACTCTCTCACCAGCCAGTATAACAAATTCTTCTAAGGTCTCTTCTGATGTGAATATTTGGCTCCTGGACTCTACTACTATTCTGTAAGCTTGCTCTATTGCGTGGGTTTTGATTAGTGACTGTCTCTGTCCATCGGATTTGTTTTGTTGCTACTTCATGTTCAGAGCCCGTGGTCGATTGTTTAATTTCTTCTTGTTGTGTCCTTGTGATTCTTTGATCGAACGATCACCTTCTGACGTTTGAAACCTCGCAGGTTTTTACTCATCCTGCGACCTGTTGGCTGATCAAGTGCAGAGTTGGAGCTTCAAGCTCCCTTTGTTGAATGGCCATCTCCTATTTGCTATATGAACCGTTTAAGTCAATACACACGTATCTATATATATATATATATTTTATACAGCAGATCATGCCGAATACATAATTTCCATCTGAACATACTCCACTGTCGAGTTAAAAGTTTAAACATATCTTAATGAAGAACTTTTCCCGCGTGGGATAGAGAATAGAGATAGTTTCTTCACCCTTGTTCTTCAGACCATTCCAAGGTGCTAAGTTCATTTGTAGTCTTGACTTCACGGAGGAGAGACGAGTCTGTCTTCCGAATCATTCATAGCCTCGGGGAGAGACGACCACGGTCTGCTTCAGTCACAATATGGTTGCGTGTGATTTCCTTGAGCGAGGTGCAGCCGCTTAATGCCATGGTGAGTTCGAATTCATCGCGAAGCATCTGCAGAACTTTCCTCACGCCAGCCTCTCCTTCAGCAGCCAAAGAAAACACCACTGGCCTTCCAATCTAGTTAGTTACCAGAGAGACAAATGTCATCGAGGAGATTGATTATCTGAAATCATAGATCATACTGGACTTGAAGAACCAAGGTCAATTTCTACTTACAAATATTCCAGAAGCCCCCAAGGCTAAAGCCTTGAAGACATCGGTTCCCCGGCGAACTCCGCCGTCCAGAAAGACTGGAACGCGCCCCTGTGCAGCTTTCACAACCTGAATTTGGCACCGTTGCTCTACTTCAGGAATGTTTTAGCAGATAAAAAATCGAACGGAAAAGTTTAATTTTGCTCCATGCAGATACCTCTTCTAAAGCGCTGATGGTAGCTGGAACGTAGTCGAGCTGGCGAGCTCCATGGTTGGATACGATAATACCAGCTGCACCGGACTGAATGGCCAGCCTTGCTGCATGTTGGGAGTGAAAGGTCGAAAATGTCTGTCTAGTATTCGACTTAAAAGTAAACATTCAGGCTCAAGGATCAGATTGCTTACTGTCCTCTGCAGTAAGAACTCCTTTCACTAGGATTGGCATAGTTGTGATCGTCTGCAACCACTTCACATCCTATAAATAGTTCAAAAGGATCAGTATCAGTAGCGAGAAATATTAGGTAGAATTCAAAGGATGAATTAGCATACCTTCCAGCTCAGTGTTCTGTCAATTTGGCCAGCAACATATGAGGCAAGCCCAGATTCATTAGCCTGCAAGTCAACCAGAGACATTTTAATCAAGAAAATAGGTGTATCAACTCTTCTAAGGTGTAGGTAATTATAAGGCTCACCTGATCCATCTTACCAAGGTCCAAGCCCTCAAAGTTTTTTAAGGTCAAAAATGGTGGCAGGACGAATCTGTAATTGAAGTATTGTAAGCTGCATAAGAACCTGAACTAATATTCAATCAAGGGGGAAATAGACCATGCACTGTACCTGTTCTTGATGTCGGCTTCCCTCCGGCCAAGTCTTGGAGTGTCAACAGTGAGGGCTATGGCCTTGAACCCAGCTCTTTCTGCTCTTCTCACGAGTTGTGCAACTACATTTCTGTCCTTGTAGACCTGACAAGTAATAGAGGAATGAAATAAGGTGAGATCATGAAAACTTACAGGAAATGAAGTTACTCATCAGGTCAAGAAGATAGCTTACATAGAGCTGGAAGAATCGAATGCCCGGCCCTGTTGAGGCAACCTCTTCCACACTGGAAGTAGCCCAAGATGAGAGTGTCTGTAACAGAAACATTAAAGTGACTAAGTTGATGATATTTCACTTGTAGCTAACAAAACGTACAGAGGAAAAGAACAAACCATTATGGTGCCAGCGGCTGATGCTGCTCTTGCTGTTGCATATTCTCCTGTAATGTTGCCAAAGCAGTAACATAAACAAAGAATCTGCTATGGTTAATGAGTTTAGAAATTAATATGAATTCATTAATGATCCTCAATTGAAATCATACCATCAGGATGGGCCATCTTCTGCATGGCAGTGGGAGCAATCATAATCGGCATTGATATCTTAAATCCTAATACAGTGGTGGTCATATCAATCTTTGAGACGTCGATGAGAATGCGTGGGCGAAATCTGTTTTACGATCAAACATCATGCAACATAAGATAGAATCACCAAGGACTCCAAATAGATCATTATTCCATTGTGTTTTGATAGAGGAAGACCAGATGAAGGTCAAATCATTCAGCTAAGTCTTGCTTATTATTAATAGATTATGATTGCATAGATTAAATCCATATTAATCTCAATAAACACAAAGAAGAAGAGAGAAATTTGCCACACTTAAAATTGATTTGGCAGATAAACTGTTATTTTCATTTATTTATTTATTTATAATAACAGAAGCATAAATTCAAATACAGTGGACAACAACATGTTCATGCAAATTGATGTGTTCAGGACTTCAGGCCATGCAAATCTCTTGAAGTCCATTAACTGCTTGTGAGTTTATAAATGTAAAAATTTGGTTGAATTTTTTTTTTTTTTTTTAAAGTTCAGTATTTTTCTTTTCAGGAAGATTTTTTGAAAAGAAACTAACAAGCAGAACAGAAGCTAGAAAAATCTTAGCGAATCAACACAAAAGAGCAAAAACATAAAAGAAGAAACAAGGTAAGGGATTGCTTACAAGATCCTCCAGAAAGCTTCTCTGTTCTCCTGCAAGGTCCATTGGTCTTCTGCGCCCGAGGCATAGTAATCAAACACCATCTTGGGCAGCTTCTGCTTGGCAATGGCCTCATACTCCATCACGTTGGTGACCTCCATGCTCATGGTTTTAGCCCTCAACCAACCTACAAAAAAGAAAAGAGAGACAATAAATAACTCAATACAAATTGTGCAAAAAGAAAGAAAGAAAGAAAGAAAGAGAGAAGAGAGAGAAACTAACCTTGCTTGCTGATAGCAGGAGAGAAATGAAGCTACGGAGTGTGTGGAGTGGAGGACAGTAAATATATGGGCTGGGGATGTGAGATGGTGGTTCGTTTGTTGGTTTGCAGGAGTTAGAACAAGGGTTCCAAAAGACAAACGATGAGGTTGGAGGGGTGAGGAATTGGTCAGCAAAGGAAGGGGGGTGGTATGGGCATTTCAGGGGTGGGTTTTGGATTAGCTTTTGGAGGTGGCAATGAAGAAGTGCATCTCCAACACTGCTTTCTCATCCACAACCGTTGGCTTGCAGTTCTACATCCCAAAAATTTTCACATACAGATATATTTTTCTTCTGCTAATTATCCAAACAATTGGAAACCATCACCACTGCCATATCCTAAGGGGAGTAAGAAAAAGAATTAATAGAAGCCACAGAATTCCACAAAAATTCTCCATATTTTGATAAGGATAAAAGGTACCAATCAAGCAATTAGTCCTCTCTTTTTCTACCATTTCAGTCTAGTTTATGTATATATATATAGAACAGTGAGGAAATTAATCAAATTAAAGATGATTACTATAATATTATAAATAGTTTAATCAATTGACTTTTTAATTTTCTTCTAGATTTAATTACCAGACTAATATTAAAGGTGTTGAATTAAAAATTTAGAGCTATTAGATTTTATCAAATTTCACCACTGCCAAGGATTAATTCTTGATTTCTAACTACATTCTGATCCCTTTGAATCAAACCTTAGTCGTTTGGGGTTATCATGGTCCATCAGACTCGTCTAGCACATGAGAATGATAGAAGACGAATTCAAACACAAACTTAGTTCACTCCTGTTCCGGTTAGATACCGAAAATAGTCAAGCCACCAGTCAAAGGTTATGCCACTCAGACCGCGACGAGCCCAGCCGATTGAAGGCACCTGGAGAAGAGAGACACTAAACCAAAGGATTAGCTGGCCGCCGGAGATCTCGACGGAGCTACTCCGACGCTCAAGTCAGTCCCGGAATGAAGAGGCAGAAGAAACAGTAAAATTTGAGAGTGCAGATGATTCAGAAAACTTTCTCATATCTGTCCCGAAACCTTTATACTCACGGAAATATATGGCAGTAGGGTGAGGCATGCGGGCCTAATACCGGTTGGTGACTTGAGTATGTGAGTTGTCATTCTTGTCCTTTAACTGAGAATAGAAACCTGAGCAGGTAGAAGTCTGACAGCTTAATAACCGTCCCCCTTTTATGATGAAGCTCGCATGTGTGTGTGTCTTGTAGTTGGGCATCGTACAGCTGCTTTTAGGTAGGGAAAGTATAAGGACAATGGTGAAGCATCGTGGCACAGAGAGCTCGGATCTGTCGAGACAGGGCCAAGCAAGGTGAGTTAGTACTGAGAAAAGCCGGTATAGTCGAACGGAAGAGAGACCGAGACGGTCAAGCAACATGGAGGCCGAGATGGCCGAGCAGCAAGGAGGCCGAGCTGGCCGAGCAACAGGGAGGTCGAGCTGGCCAAGTAACATGGAAGCCGAGCTGGCCAAGCAGCAAGGAGGCCGAGTTGGCCAAGTAACATGGAGGCTAAGATGGCCGAGCAGCAGGGAGGTCGTGCTGACCAAGTAACATGGAGGCCAAGATGGCCGAGACATGACTAGTCATATGGGGTCCAATTGTTGATCATTGACCGTTGACCATAGCTAGACCATTGACTTGCCAAGTTAGATTGATTATTGATTCCCCAATTATCACGTCTGATTCTAAAAGACTCGCCGTATCAACTCCATTATCTCAACAGTAGTACACAAACCACAAACCACAGCACAGCATGCCTTTTATATATATATATATATATAGCTAGTTTAGATACAAGATAAAGGTATTAATTCTCCATGCATGCATGACGTGCATATATATTAGCTTCACTGGCATGTTAAATTTGCATATTATAATCAGATCAGAACAGTTAACAACAAATTAGATCGAAGAAGCAGAGGCTATTAATTAAACAGCATGCATGTGTAATATGTACTAGCTCGTATTGCAGTCAGCTGCGTGCGAGCGAAGGGAAGGGCATGTTAATTGGCTTCCTTGAGGCCCTGCACACGCCGCCGCCTGCTTCAGGCAGTTGCAGACGGCACGGCGGTTGACTGCGGTGAGCGCCAAGTTGCTGAGGACGCGGACGCCCCCGCAGCAGACGGCGGCCGGCTGGGTCTCATAGCCGAGCAAGTAAGGCAGGCTTGAGACCCAATTCATTGTCACTTCTTTTTTTGTGTTTATAACTCCAATTAATTGACTTGATTGCACATAAGCAATCAATTGCACTTGAGAAATAGTTTAATTTTGACCATAATACAAATCATCAAAATTATGGGTCTGTAAACCTCCATTGAAATTGGAGATTGCTCCGGCTTTCCATGCAAAAGGAAGCCAGTTTGCAGAATCTGTATCTCAGTGTGGTTCTCATTAAAGACAACAACGATGAACACAGTTCAATTCTCGAGTCTCCGGGAAGCAAGGACCGATTTTGAAGAGATGTGCAGCTACTGAGCAGCTTGATAGATTGTTAATTGCTGATTTCTCAAACATGGAATTCAATGCTTGTTTCTTGCTTTCTTTGCATCTCTGTCTCTGTTTGAAGCATCCGTGGCAGAATCCTATCATGGATACCAAGTGCCGGTGCCGGAGCTTCGACAACATCTCGATTTCCGTCTCGAACTCTCTCACTCCCTGCTCTGATTGTTTGTTGGCTCGCTTGATTGCCACCCTAACCCCCTCGTCGATCTCTCCTTTGTAGACTTTACCGAAGCCCCTGTTCCAATGACGAATGCCTCCTTGAAGTTCCTGGTCGCAATTTTAATCTCTGCCATGGTGAATCTTCTCCCGACCCCTATTCTTGTTCGAGCTGAACGAAGTCTTCATCGTCACTGCATTTTTTGTGCTTCGAGGATTCTTCTTCTCCGGTGGCGTTTTCTTCCGGCGATGTAATAAACCAACATAAACTGACAAACCGACGACGATTAGTCCGAAAGCGAAGGCGGCGGCGGCGACGGCCGCCCATAGAGTATTATGCGTCGGTTTTTGAGCGACTCTGCTACTCTGAGTTGCGCCGATTCGCTGGTGTGAGTGAGCCAAAATTCCGTTCCTACTCAGCTTAAAGATCTCGACGCCGTTGAGGAGGCCGTCGCCGTCCG
This sequence comes from Curcuma longa, assembly GCF_044706935.1. Lineage (NCBI taxonomy): Eukaryota > Viridiplantae > Streptophyta > Magnoliopsida > Zingiberales > Zingiberaceae > Curcuma > Curcuma longa. The sequence goes on along the minus strand of NC_133868.1, from coordinate 9,561,234 downwards.
ATCAACTCGCCAGCGAATCGGGTCCCAACTGGAGCCAAAGCGAGTCCACCTTCGGCGAGATTGCAGTCATGTAATCCTCGTGGTAGGCCTTGTTCTTCCCGCCTGCTCGAACAAACACATCAAAGTTCTCCGCTGCAGTCTTGTTGTTAATATAAATCCTAAAAATCCTCTGGTTCGGCTTGTCGTAGACGAGCTCGGAGAAATGCAACCGGATTAGGTAATCGAAGTTGGGATCCACGGTGAACCTCCACGACATGTTGAATCTCCTCTCCACTACTTGGTTGTCCGTCATCGTCCTCGCCGTCTCGTAGACCAGTAACGGCGCGAAGACGGCGGTGTCGTTGACCGACGAGTAAGTCACCCTGGAAGTGTTACTTGATGTTGTCCCGCCGCGTTGACCGAGAACATGAACTCCTCGTCGGAGTTCCAGTTCCTCAATAGGGCTCGGTCTTCGCTTGGCTTGATTTCTCGCCCGCCAACATTTAACCTGTACATGGTCTCAATCCCCGAGCTCGAAGGGAACAGCTTGTCGACGACCGGAATCACCTCGAGGGCATTGACGAAGGAGAAAGAACCGGGTTCGGGGATGAACTCGATCCTGAGCTCGGGGAGGTTGACGCTGAGGGAGAACTCCCTGAAGAGAGAACTGATGCTCGAGTTGTTGATCGCGTTCTTCCAATCTATCTCGCCGGGCGCGTTGAACTTAGAGTCTTCTGCGACGAGCAAGGGGAGATGGTGCTGGTGTACGAGTACATGGAGAATCGCACGCTGCGGAGCCACCTCGTGGGCAGCAACCGGCCGGCGCTGACGTGGCGGCAGCGCGTGGGAACGTGCATCGGCGCCGCGCGCGGACTGCACTACCTCCACACGGGGTCGGAGCGGGGGATCATCCACCGCGACGTGAAGAGCACCAACATAATATTGCTGGATGAGGATTTTGTGGCTAAGGTGGCAGACTTCGGGCTGTCAAGGGACGGGGAGCTTCGGGTACCTTGATCCTGAGTACTTCCGGCGACAGCAGCTGACGGAGAAGTCGGACGTGTTCTCGTTCGGGATGGTGCTACTGGAGGCGGTGTGCGCGCGGCCGGTGATGGTGATCGACCCGTTCCTGCCGAGTGAGCAGATCAACCTGGCTGAATGGGCACTGCATGCGGCAGCGGCCGGCGGAGCGGATCGTGGACCCGCGGCTAAAGGAGGAGGGGTACTCTCCGGAGTCCGTGGAGAAGTTTGTGGAGATCGCCGAGAAATGCCTCGCTGACGAGGGGAAGAGGCGGCCGACGATCGGAGAGGTGTTGTGGCACGTGGAGAACGTCCTTCGTTTGTACGAGGCGCACGTGCAGAGTGGTGCGGAGGAGAAGTATTGCGGTGATGACTTGTCGCGTAGTCTGCCACGCATCGTCGATGTGGAGGTAGAAGAGTGGAAGAATGGAGTGGAGTTTGACTTTGCTTACGTAAGCAATTTTCGGACTACTATTTGGTTCGTATTATTCTTTTATACATAAGCTATTTGCTTTCAATAAAAAAAATTCTTCTGCCTCTTAAAATATTCTCAATTTTTTAAATAAAAAATCATTAAAATCCCATCAAAGTCTTTAAGATAATTTGTGAAGTGGCCTTTATAAAATACAGAAAATCATTAAATACAGAAAATGAAGAGCGTGTTTTCGTAATTTGTCCGTCAAAATTTTCAACCGATAACAGAGTTAGGCACTCCATTCGGTTTCCTCCGCCGCACGTGCGAATTCCTTCTGGGCGAGCCGAAAGGTGTCAGCTGCTCTACTTCCTTCCTTCCTCTCGAGCAAGGATTTGAAATGTATCGTCTTCCTCATTAATTTCTTTTTCCAGAGTGTATTTGAGGAGTAAAAATTAGAAGAACGACTAGTTTTTATTTTTCTGCCTGTTGATTTAATTATTGGTATATATCTTCCTCTTAAGGTGATTCCGGACGAGAAATTGCCCGTGATTTTGCAGCCTCAATTGATTGTTTTCTATATATAAGTTGTTTTGCAGCCGCTGCTCCCCATTTTAATTTACTAATTGTCCGAATCATCTTGTTCTTGGTATATTATCTAGACTATATCAGTATGTTAGAAATGTGAATGGAAAGAAAGGTGAAATGGATGGAAGAGAACTTCCTTGCGAATGGGACTAAAAGATTTTATTGTTGGATAATCTTGTTACCAAAGATAAAAAATTTATGGAATTGAAATTACAAATTTAATTTCAACTTAAACTTATTTGTTGAACGGTCTGAGTGATAAGCTCATGTTGTCGACCTTTAAGGTTAGGCCGAGTTATTAGGTTGTTCGCGCACAAGTGAAACTTCTCTAGTTGCAGTCGAGTTCTCCCGAATTCAAGTAGTAAACCGAGTGCAGTAGAGTAGATAGAGTCGGTAGAGTACTCCAAATGCCGAATTGGCCGAGTGTTGAGCTCGCCCGAGTCAACTGAGTCAAAACGGAGGAAAGTGAGGGATTGTTAGAAATGTGAATGGAAAGAATGTTGATTTTTTTTCTTTGAGTTTGTTTTCCCCTTTTGTCAATTATTTGGATGTTTGGAGGTATTGCAGCTGTAAATTATAGCTCTTCAGTCTTTTCTTTTGCTTATTCACACAAGAATTTCCTGGGCAAAGGACTGCTCCATTATCTTGCCTCTCTACTTTCTTAGTTCTTACCCTAGAGTTTGATGTTTGATGTTTTATGTTTGTTAAACTCAATCATGTTAAAGTTCAATGGTTGTAGGAAAGATGGGAGTCTAATATAACTCTTCTTGATATAACATTTTAATTAGTAAGCTTTGTTTGAGAGGAATGGAAGTTGAAACATATTCGCCTGCTCCTGATATTTATTTATAAGACACAAAAACATGGATTAATTATTTAGGAAAAAAGAATGATCTCATGGAACATCTCTTCAGAAATTCTATTTCAATGTTTTTTTTACCTAATACCATATCTCACAAGTTTGCTTCTTCATCCATTCATTGCAACACCTAAAGCTGATTGGCTTAATTCCATGGTCATGCCTCGCTTATTAAGAAAGCAAAGTGTGCCCCACAGACATCCCCCAATCTTCAAGCTAATCCAGCATTTCGATTGTATTATTTTTATCTACTTGCTCAAGCATAAAGCACTGGTCAATGTGGTGGCGTTATTGGTTGCAGAATTAGCTGGAATAGAAGATGAAAAGATACACTCATACAATGAACTGAGACAAGCTACTCAAGGTTTTAGTCATGTACGTAGGGAAAGCTTAAAGATCGATCGCATGCTGCTATAAAAGTGCTATCCAGCTACAAGATGATTTCTGTAATCAAGTTTACTTTGCATTTGAGATGAGCTTGTCATGGTGGTGAATTGGCTACAGGAAAGCTAAGGAAGTTCAGATGAATGTATAAGTCTTGTTTTATTAGTGACTGGAATGGAGGTTAAAATCCTTCATATATACTCCTTGTATTTACATGTACAAGCTGTTTGAAACTTAGCACAAGTGTTATATATATATTCCAGAGGGAGCTATATATATATATGTAGGAATGTAAACGAGATAAATTAATTAGGTGGGTTCATTTTTTTAATTTGTTGGGCTTGTTGAAGCTTTATATATTTGTTAAAAATTTTATCTTGCTAAGTTAAAGTTTTTAAAAAAGATTAATTACATATATTATTGTAATCTAATAAACAAAATATACATTATTTTTAATATTATAATATTAAATATATTTTTAAATTTTTAAAATTAAAAATTATAGAAAACCATAATCAGCATATATATAAGATAATGAATAAATTTATTTATAAATTTTTTATCGATTTTGTTTATAAACGTTAACAAGCCAAATTTATTAATGTTTGAGTTATTACTTGTTTAATATATATATTCTATACTATTAAGCAAATATAAAAGTAGAATGGAACAAGCTATTTATTAACAATGAAGAGAACAATACATAGTATAGCTTAACACATATTGAGGAGAAAAAAGATAATTAAACACAAGGACAAGAGTAGAGAAGAAACACATGCATCAAGCAAAAATATTTTAAAAAACACACATTAATTCTTCTTTTGTCTCTTCATTAAACAATATTATTTTGACCATTAATAATAGTTGGTATCTCGTGATCTAAAGGTACAATAGTATGTTATTTTATTATGTATATATATATATAGTGATAAAAGTACTTAGGAATTAACAACTAAAATGATTAGGATTCAAAATTCAAATCCTAAAATGGGGATATTAATGAGGAGATCAAAGACCGTCTATTTATTATTAAAAAAAAGTTGATAAGATGTAAGGAAGATTGATCCTTCTCATTAACTAGCTAGGAAGACTTCAATTGGAATAGAAAACAGACACGCAGACACTATATATTTATATAACTATCGATCCAGATCACCTTAATTATATATAATTATCAAAATTAACCAAAATGCTTTGCAGGAGGCCAGCTAGCTAAGGAAATTTAATTGATTTGTATGCTTGGCTCCTCGCACGCCAGCCGCAGATGCCAATCACCGAAGATGATCGAAGGATATATGTATATGGATTGGCAATCCCTGCGAGTGGCATACAGGGAGCCAGGCACACGATATCGATCATATTACAGCAACTTAATTTACCATTAAGCTAATTAAGCATATCTCTCCATCTTCTGGCCTCTTCGATCGATCGAGTGCTGCATGCCTTGAGCCCTTCAATTCTTCGTCTCTCGTGTCGATGCAAAACCCTAGCTCCTCAGCTCCATCCACATGCACAATATTATTGCGATCGAGCTAGAGAGAGGAGAGGATATATAAGGAGGAGGAGAGGGCCGGGGCCCTAGCTAGATATAGCTAGCTCTAAAACCTCTGCAGGCTACTCCAAAGTTACTTAGGCGTTTCTGTAGAGTCTGTGTGCGCATCATGTGAATAAGGCTGGTTCATTAGGTACGTAGCTTAGCTTCAATTCGTAATAGTAGCCTAGGGGCGTGCATTGCATGGTCTGATAGAGTTAGTCTAGGAATATGGATCAGTTTGAGCAATCCCTGTTGTGGAATTCAGACATGCATGCAACTGCGATCGAGTACTTGTCGTAACGTGCTTGGACTGGACATGGATGCTCTCTGCCATGCATCAGACCTCAGCGCTGAAATATCACAATATTCATTTAATTTGTTCATCTAAATCTAATATTTTTTTTTCGATCGATCCTTTCTTGGTTAAAGGTCATTAATTATATATATAGTTGGCCATTTACTGTGTATGCTCGTGATGAGTTTACCTGATCGAAGGCACCCCAGTCAAAATCAGCAGCTAGCTAGCTTGTGCAATCTGTTTGAAATTAATTAACTTCTTTAATTAATTTAAGCACTTTCAGACTGCGAGTTCATTCTCCACGATTCTGTCCCGATGTATCGAATTAAAGAGCTGATGTGATGTGGTAAGTCTTGCCGGGCCTGACGTGGCGCAGGCGGTCAATAGATTGCCCATCCTGGCCGGCTCCGGGGCCCCCGGTCAAGGTAGTCTTGCTCGGTCATATGTGGCCCCAAAGGTCAACAAATCGGCTGACATGGCAAACACTGGGACCCATGGTCTCGGCGCTGTTACTCTCAGTTAAAAGGATCCGAGGGGTCTAACAGGTCAGCTCCCGGGAAACACATCCCCGGACCCCGGACGCCGCTAATGGTCCCTTGCTCGGCCATTCCTACACAATGCCCGGTTCATCCGGCTGTTACCGGTTACCCCTTCCCCCGCGTGATAGCTGCACAGCCGAATCATCTTCCGGAAAACACATCCCCGGGTCCTCATATTATGTCCCGGCCGTCACTCCCTATCACCGGGATTGCTCGGCCTCATCAAACATCACTCTGCCTAAGCATCTCTTACCTCCTAAACTAGTCTCCCGGGATACGCGTTGGGTAACCTGCTCACTGTATCCGTACTGCTTACTTGCCCGGCCATCCCTCCGAGGCGTATGGCTCGCCCGGCTACTGCTAAGCATGATCAGTCCCGAGCCTAATTTACCTCTTGAATGCAGTTCCCGGGAAGTACTCCAGACAATCGACCTAAGCTGTGTTCATCGGCTCACGTTGGCGCAGTTTGTCAAGTAGCCCGGCCATTCACTCACAGTGGCTGGTTCACTCGGGCGACACACCTCCTACTTGATCCTGGGTAAACCCGACCACTGTCGGTCCCAGATGCCTTCCCACTCCGCTAAGTAATTTTAGCTCAAGTCCGGTTAACACTACAGACAAAAGAACATGTGAACAGGTATGCAGGGAACAGGTCGCACTCATGGCCTCACGATCATTCTCCCGCGTGGCGATCATCTTCCCCTTTTTTGGCTAAGCGACAGAAGCAGGGTGCAGCGCCACGCTGGAAGATGGTTACAGACGGGTCACCCTTGTCCCTCAGATGCCATCCCTCTGGCACAGGTGTCAGACAACGTCAGATGTTGTCCCCCCGGATACCCTCAAAGCCTGCTTCACTGACAAATGGAAGGTTCTCCTTACAGGTATATAAGCCCTCTCACAGGTAGGAAGAAGGTATCGAATCTCAAGCATACTCACTATTGTTCTCTTCCTTTCACTACTACTTCCTCCGCCGGAAACCTAACTTGAGCGTCGGAGTGGCCTGCCGGGATCTCCCGGCGCCAGCTAATCCGTTCGTTCTACAGTGATCTTGCAGGTTCTCTTCTTCCCTGGGCCCCTGACGGTTGAGGTGGCATATTGTTGACCAGTGGATTGACCGTCGTCGGTTTTTGGCCGGAATAATATGTATCAATTAAATAAACAAATTTAAATATATATGATGAACTTATTAATATTCATAAATAATATTATATTTATAAATAAGTTAAATAAATAAAAAAAATTAAAATAAATAAATAAGTTATTATCAAGCTCAACTACTAACCAAATAAATTTAAAATATAAAAATTTTAAACAATCAAACAAACAAATTTAAGTTGAGAGCTCGATAATATCTAAATAAATCAAATTGAAATCGAATTTGAATCAAGCTCAAACATATAAAAAAAATCAAATTAAATTTAAATAATCATTTCAAATATTTGATTTATTTTAGATTGAAATTAGTTTCACTCGATTACCTTATCAATCAAATTTGAATATCACCAACACCAAACTTAACTTGGCTCGTTCTCACACGAATAGCTTCAGGAAGTTTCAAGGAACTGCTCGATGCCTTTCATTTATGGTAATGTCACAACTTTGCTGGGAAAATTTTCTATAATGGTTCTGCTCACTTTACAACACTTAACTCTTTATGTTCTTCTTGATCTATCTATATATATATTTTGACTCTATAATTAATATGATTAATTTGCATCATCAAGGTGTTGCTGGGAGATTGCAATGGAATTTTAGGCTTAATTTGAGGCATCATCAGCAGTTATGCCCCCGAGACATAGTTAAGTTGGTTACGACGCAACAGACTTGCAAAAGAGGACAATGGTTTGAATCTTGACGAAGTCAGGCAATACCCTCTTGTGTCGTGATGAACTGCAATTTCTCGATTTACCTCCTCACAAATGGTCATGGGGCCGATCGTGTGGGGCTGCTAAGGTAGCGGATTCCACCTTTTTGCAGAAGAGTATTGTACAATGTATACTTGAGTAAAATATATAATTCTTTAAGGAAATTTTTATTTTATTTTAATTATTACTACATTTTCTAATATGGTTTGATGGATAATTAAAGTAGAAACATTTACGTGCATGCGTTGTTCATGCATTTGAAATATAAAGCCTAAATTATTATTATTATTATTATTATTATTATTCTTTTTAATCCTAGCTAGCTAGCTATTGTAGCAAAATTAAAATCTGCCTGCCGCCGCCGGCCGAAACCCTGGTTTAGTCTTCGAGTGTTTTGAAGCTGAAGCAGCGTCATGTCCTCAACACACTGATTAATTAATTCCCCTCCCCGATCACGCCCCCGGCGCCGCGTCTTTGGTGCTGCTCTTCGAGTAGCCGCCGTACTCGCGGGCTCTGTGCTTGACGTGGCTGGCCGTCTGGGCGATCCTGCTGCGCGCGTAGTCAACGCGGTCGCAACCCGCCGGGCGCCACCCCTTCGCGTACCGGTAGACCCACGCGGCGCCAGCCAGCCCCGCGGCGGCGAAAGCGCACGCCGGCACCGCCACGGAGGTCACCAAGAACGCGATGGCCACCGGCGGCACCCAGATGGGGCTCGTGAGGAGCGCGGCGGGGCCGAGGAAGACGAGGGTGAGCGCGCCGGTGAGGGAGAGGAGGATTCCTCCGGAGGTGAGGAGGGCGAGGAGGCCGATGAGCTTCTGGGTGGAGGTGGGCGGTGCGCGGTGGTGGAGCCGGCGGAGGAATTAATCCTCCGGCCCGGACACGGCCCTGGCCACTACGGCGGAACCGGTGACCGACGACCGATCGGTGCTCGACGCTGGGCTGGTGCCGGCCGTTGGCTCTGCCATGGAGATGTACTGGTGCATGCGTTGAGGAACTAGGGAGAGAAAAGACGTACGGTGAGGAAGAAGAAGATATATATATATATAATGAATGAATGAAGGGCGATGGATCGAGTGGGCCGGTGAGTGAAGGAGAGAGAGCGGTAACACGTACGTTACGTAGTGAAGGTACGTACGTACGTGTTTAGTTTAGGATATGCAAAGCGAGCGGTCTAACACTTTTCCGTTAAACGCACGCAAATTAAGCTTGGTTTGAGGCAAAAGACTCGTTCTATTCTGTTCTGCATGCCATGAATAATATAATTAATTATATAAGTTGCAGGTGTCCTGATAAATTAATCAGACAGAATTTCAGTCACTCATACTTATCTTGAATTCGATCGAGTCTTTTAACACTTAAATGTCTTATTTCATTCCGCGTTGATTTAATTTTAATAGAACAGAGATTACAAATTTCATAGTAAACTTTTAGTTTTTTTATAAGGAGAATAAAAAATATTTTTATAGATTTTTGTTAACTCTTCCCTATTCTCCAAACCGCGGTCAACTCCTGAAGGCCTAGTGTGTTAAAACACTTTATAGATTTTTAATAATTTTTTTATCAATTTTCTATTTGTTATTTTTTTTAAAAAAAATAATTATATTTTATGATAATATTTTCTTTAAAAATTGTGACAATTTATATAACTTTGGTTTCTATTATTATTTTTTTTTTCAAAATTTTACATTTTAATATATTTAAAAAAAAAGATATATAAAATTTTAACTAAACCTACTGTACGTGCCTATTAGAACGTTATTATTATCATTTCAAAAAAGATTTTATACGATAAATTACAGTCCACGTTGAAATACAGAACTAATAACAAACGAAATGCCAGTTATCAATGGACTCAAGCCAAACTGAATCAAATTAATTAAATTGATTCCCGTTCAAATTAAAATTGGAATCAATTTGGGATCACTGCAACAAACATGGAACACCCAGGGCAGACAGACTATTCACAAAATTCATTTCTACAACTGATAATTTAGCTAGCTCCAAGATTTGTAGCTAGTGAGTTCTCATTCCGATCCTTAGCAACCAAGGTGGACATTGTCGACCGGCAACAAACACTATCGTACGTGGTGCAAAAGAGCTTGACCATACTCAGTATTTGCTAGCTCGCACAAAAAGAACATGACAATGCAGCTGAACCCGCATTGCTATATCCACTTCATCTAATGGTTTGTCATCCCTGCAGGAATTGACCAACTCATTCAAGGTCTCTCGCATCTTTGGAGATCAAGTACCCAAAAAGATATTACATATATGACAGAGACTCCACATAACCAAATGATACTGGAAGAGGTGGCCACAGCACAACATAACCAGATAGAATTCGAAGTTATCAAGCTTAATACACCTATCGACTAACGGGTCTATACGCTAATGAGCATCCTTCTTTTGCTATCAATGAGCACCCTTTGGTCTCTTTGGGCGGGGAGACATGAATAGTTTCCGCACAGAAACAACAGGATCATCCACCTGCAAAATGTAAGAGTATATATCATCAATATTTAGTTAGTTGTCTTCAGAAACTACAAATAGTGAACACAATGTAGTAGCTGTAAAACATTCTCAATCTCTGTACATCATCAAGCCAAGTCGATGAGCTCTCTTCCCTTGAAGTTGACAGTTCCTTCTCGCACAGAACTAACGCTGCAAGTGTCAGTCTCCACCCAGGCATAGCTTCACCATCCTCTGGAGCCACCCAGGGGCAATAGGGCCGGTGCTGCCTGATTGGATCAAACTGGTTGGCCTGATAATACTGTATTCCAGTTGATCTCTTTCCTGAAGCACACAGGAGGGAACTTTATAATTGTGCTTAGAAGAGTGGGAAAAAAAAGGTGAACAAGCTTTTCAAAAGAAATAATTAGGTATAGGTTGACAAAATATCAAACTTCAACACTATGTAAAGAAAAAAGAATACAAAAATATTGTAATTTAAGAATCTTACCAAATTTGTCCTTTGCATCATCATTTTTTTTTAATTCCACCAAATCCGACCTGTTAATGCTTTGGTTATTCATCTTTGTTTTAAGCATAAAATTCTTTTCACCATTTCCAATATTTATGCAAGCACTTGCTAAAGCAGCATCAGTAGCTGAAACAGATGCAGTTAAGTCACCATTGTTTGGTACTAAATTGTGAGGCATTGATTCTGATGTTAAAATATCATTGTTAAACTTTGTGCCATTATCTTGTTCTTCCACCAATTCAATCTCAGAACAATTTTGGGTGTCAACAGCCTTTGTGCTTGCAGATTCCCGGCCCCAGCAATCTCCAATTTTTTATGAGATGCCTCTCTATCCACAGTATCCTCTTCATTGCCTTGAGAAACCTCTAACACATTTTGAATGCCCACTTGATTTTTAAGATTACCATCATCAATAACACCTTCCTCATTTGCAAAGTTATTCGCACCATTACTAGTGCTTGCACCAGCTATCTCTACTTTAAAACTGATTATAGCATTATCCTCATTGCTTCCGCTCAAATTTTCATTTTCATTTCGTTTACGCTTTAACAATCCTGGACCATCTGGCCCAATGAGGTCCTCAGTCATCTCATTCTCAGACCATGATGGAAAATCTTCTACCCGCAAGCACTCGCTATTCGCTTGGTCCCTGAATGACTTTTCATGTTTACTAGATATGAATTTGGTTCTCAAATGTCTGCTGATAATGGGAAAAGAAACACGTGGTTGGAAATTTTGTGTAGCTGGTGGAGGACCACCAGCAATTGTCAAATTCAAGCCCAATGACCTTTCTTTCAATCCTGAAGACCTGAACCATCATCCAGAGTATGGGAGCCTCTACTAGTATCAAAAGTCCCCAAGTTTAAATTGATTGTTCCTGAAGTCTCTGCTTTAGAAGTTATCATGATAGAAGTGATTGACTCATTTTGGTCACTGGAATCTGCAAGTAAGGTGTAAAGTTCTAGAGGTCGTCGCACAGTTTCAAAAGCCCATAATGCCACACAAGCGCCACAAAATTTGCATTCTAAGACAGATGATGCTGGATCATAAGAATCCTGAGCAACATCCAGCGTAGCTGATTCAGTTGACTCAATTTCCCTTGAATAAATCACTAAGCCATCTTTCTGTTCAGTGTGCAACTGTAGTGATGACTTGGGGGTAGGTGCACTTTGTGCCAATGGATTGGATAGGTCTTGACAGTCAACAACATAGGGAAGAAGCCTAGGTTCCCAACCACACAAGCAGATAATTTTCCATACCTGTATTTATATATACATTTTAATCTGCCAATGAAGAACTATTGAACAAGTCTGACTAAAAATGAACTAAGCATTCATAAATAAACTAGGTACTAAACTCGTTCATTTGGAATAATAAACAAGAAAACTTCAACACTTTCAAAGGCTAGGTTAATAAATACGCTAGATACCGGCATAAATAATCTTGACTTGTCAAATGTTTATTAACAAGCTGTGAACAGACTCAGCATGAACATTGTTCTGCAATTTTTGTATGCATGCTCAAGTGGGATATGCCACACATAGATGGAAAAGTTTTAATTGAATTCATGATGCACTAATTATCTCATTTATTGTAGTTATCCTTTATATTGCTTTAGCTTCTTCCATGCCAGACAGTGGCTTCATTTCTATTTTCACATGGTTAAATATACTAAAGCATCACATGCTTCAATATGCTAAAACATATGTCAAAGTGTCATCTACTAATACACTGCTCAATTTATTCCAACTACGGTATAAAATGTGAAATTTCTAATTAATTTGTAAGCTAAAAAGTGGAACTGGATATGAATGTGATAATCCCAATGGTGTCTTTGGTTCACGAAATAGAATAGCTAAGGCATAACATAGTTTCCTACAGAATAAAGTAAGAGAAAGAAATAAAGAATAAGTTTTCTATAGTTTGGTTCATGGATTGGAATGCACAAAAAATAATTCTTATATTCGGTTGAAAGGAATGTTATAAAGGACACAAATAGTTTTCACAATGGTAAACAATTCAAATAAATAATTTGTTTGACTCATTTTCCTTGCAGAACCCAAATTAGCTGTCTTCCACAAATTGGCCAACCCAAGCACACTACCTTACACAATCAGCTTGATCAGCCTGCCAGCTTGCCTGGTCTGATCAAACAGTCTAACTCAACCGGCAGCCTAGCCCACCCCGCTTGAATGGAACACCTGACATGCTTGGCCTGACTGGATTGACCAACCTATACGGTTCCACTGACTTGGCCAGATCACCAGGCTTCCCAAACCAACTTCTAGATCCAACCCACTCATCCAATTCAATTGGTCTCACTGAGACCGCCCCCTATAATGGAAAGAAAACATAGTATTAATTAATGAATATAGTGGAGAAGGAAGGCCCATAAGTTGGATTATTAGGAATTAATTAGTTTTCTGCCCATTTTGGTAGAATAAATTTTGACATATTTTAAGGCATTTAATTTCTTAGTAGAAATTTTTGACACTCAATTTGTACTCATAAATAAACAATAAAAAATATCTATAATCCCACCCTTTTACCAACCCAAATTTTCTTTCCCTAGCATTTTCAACTTAGGATACCCACACCAAGTGATCAAGTCACTAAGGGCATGTTTGGTAAGGGGTAATCAGGCTTGTAATGTAATCAGAATTACATTACAAGATGATTTACTTTGTTTGGTAACATTTTAGAGATGTAATGTAATGTAATTGCATTACAAAAAAATAGCCAAGATCTGTAATCTCGATTACACAGGAAATAGTGCGGAATCTGATTACATTACGGATTCTACTTTTATCGTACCAAATATACCCTTCCGCACTTTCGCAGATCGCATTCTTCTCCATCCATCTTCATCGATTCCCGTGCTCCGTCGTCCTCTGCGATCGATTTCCAACCCATTGTCAGACCTCCTCCTACTGCACTTTCCTTCATGAAGCTGGCCACCGGCAGCGTAGTCCTGTACGTCTCCGTCGGCGTCGCCATCTACGCGGCGAAGCACAAGAGCTTCGAAGGTCGCACCACTAGCTCCCCCGTTGTCGACGGCCTCTACTTCACCGTCGTCAGCCTCTGCACCATCGGCTACGGCAACCTCATGCCGGGCACGCGGGCCGCCAAGCTATTCGCCTGCGCTTTCGTCCTCATCGACTTCGGCTTCATCGACGTCGTGCTCAGCAATCTGCTTGCGCACGCGTTGGACTGGAAGGAGGCATTGCTTGCGGCGGTCGACACCGGCGGCCGCCGTGCACTCGGCCGCGCGCTGTTCCTGGTGGACGTGCGGAAGCGGCGGATGCAAGTGCGGATCAAGGTTGCGCTCGCGCTGGCGGTGGTGGTCGCTTGCATCGCCTTCGGGGCGACGGCGGGGCGCGCGCGTTGGAGGGCCTGTGCTGGGTTGACAACTTCTACCTTGTGGTGGCGTCGGTGACGACGGTGGGGTACGGGGAGGAAGGGTATTATTAGTATTTTATAATAATAAAAATTATATTCCTTATTGAAAATAATGGACACCAAACACTATAATGTAATCATCCTTGTAATCAAAAATTACATGCATTCCTTCAACCAAACATAGTAATATAACCTTAATTACATTACAAACTTGATTACATTACAAACGTGATTACAATACGTCCTACCAAACGTAGTCTAATAAATGGTGATACAAAAGATTAATAAATGAACCCTTCAAGCCTAACCATATGATGAAGGCTTCAGCCCACAATTGGGCTATGCGGATTTAGCCTACATCACGTGCTGCACGCAATCATTTGTGTATGTGTCACTATATTGCTATCTATCACTGGTGAGGGCTTCAACCCAAGTATCAGATGGTACCTACTATACTCTATAGCCAAGGCTCTAATAATTCACTTCTTATTGGATCTATTTAATAAAAAAAATGAAGTAAATAAACATGGAAGTATGTACATGTGTGGTCATTAACAAGTGTTAAAAAGCTTAAGAGTTGCTAACAGATACTATAGATGTGATTGAAAACTAGTTTTATCGAATAATTGATTATGCTTACCTTCTTTCCATTCTGCATTTTATGCTTATATATCCTGATATGATTCTTTTATGAAAAAGTTCCTTCCACTTATAGCATTTTCTTTTCCTATACAAAATATTCTTTACTTACACTTTGGCTTGTGTTTTGTTATATTTTAAAAAGTGAATAAAGATTGTTTATTTGCTTTATAGATGCTTGATACTTGTTTGACTCGTGTTATACTTGTCGTTGATGTTGTGGATCTCGTATTCTAGCAAGGGTGGAGGGGGGCCCTTTCTAATATGTGGAATAAACCAAAGGTCATGACAACAGGCAGGACTATACCAGAATTGGCACATTATGGTACAAAAAACATATTTAGGTCGATGACAAAAAACCCAACACAGAGAAGGATTTCAACTTTGCCTTTTCACTTATCTGTCTGGGTAATTTCAGACATCCATTTTAGCCATTTTATCTTTGTTACACTAACTTTTTGTATCCGATGTTTGCTAACAACCCAATGCTTTGATTCATAAAGTATGGTAGATAATATCATAGCCTTGTGAAATTCCCCTTAGAGCATAAGGAACATATAATGGTCACACAAGACTATAAAAGCTCCAGTTCATTTCAACTACTTATTTTAGCTAACTCTATACTCCTTTTGATTTCCTCATCCTTCACATTTTCTTTCAATCTATGAAATTTTATTGCAAAAATATTCCTTTCTAAAAGACATCACTTACATGCTATATTCCAATTGTAAATATGGTTGTTAATGCTATCTATTTCATATATTGTAGCAATGAGCGATATCAAAACTTAGTTTGGCAACTATTCTGCCAACCACCATTGGCAGTAGTAGAATAGCCAATTAAAAGAGCGAAAATAAACCTCATGTTCCTATTAGTACAACCATTTGTACTAATTAATATATGTTTGAAATATATCTACTCATAACAAGCTATTCTTATTTGGAGAAATTTCTGTAATCGTGTAAAGAAACAAACCTGGTAAAACAAATCATGTGCAGCAGTTCCCAAACCACTATCCATATCCTTGCATACTGAACCATCAACAATCTTAAGACCTTTGCTGAAGTTAATTGGATAGTGTGGTGGCTCTGAAAGAAAATTCTCTAATTGGGGATTTTTCATCTTCATGTAATCAATGGCTGAGGATGAAATCAGAGGAAGCATAGCACGCCAAGGATGTCAAGTGCTCGTGGATACATTTGACACGACACATGAGATATTGTCTTAATGCCGAGTAGTATCGAGTTTCAGTAATTTATCAGAATCATATGTTTCGATCGTTTCATCCAACACAATATGAGAATTCAAACCACGCAATGTTGTATGGGTGATAGCGTTCCGCAAGTATACGGAATGTCGTCAAGTAATAAAAAGATCGAATCCACAGGGACCGTGGAATTACTTACTATACCTAGCACAAAAAGGTGGAGAGAATATTGAGCATGAGTTGTGTGGGGGAGATGGGAGTGTTCTAAAGTACTTTATCCTAGAATTCAGAGAAAGGGATCGACTGTGACACTATGTGGTGAAACGATCCTAGGATTTCGGACTCCTCAGAGAATGGATTGATTGACTTAGACCCTCTACTTTTCCTCAATAATTGTTCAATTGTAGGGATGTTAACCAATTTATCCAATTCAACCTCGTCAGGTATCCTCGAAATAATACATTGGTGTTCTTACGTCACTCGTTATTGGTTTGAAATGGTTCTAGAAGCCCGGTTCAAGGCATTCCCGTGTCACTCAGGCGCCCCGGAGTACTAAAAGAACCCTATCCCCTGTCACAGGATATCTTTTTACGGATCTCTCCCCAATAACGAATGACCGCTAACTATCCCTCATAGGAATTTAACTACGCATTAGGAAACCCCTCGGAACTCGCCCGGTTCAAGGCATTCCCCCTGTCACAGAGTGCCCCGGTGTACGGCCTAATGATTCCCCAATTCATAGTAAATCCCTACCCTCATGGATTCACACACACACAATTTATCATCAAGCACAAGCATAAATCCACAAAGCAATGCACAGTTATATCATAGAAAATGGTAGATTAATCAAATCCAAATACAATCATCCATTACATCTGATTTATCCTACATCCTAGAATCTAGGGAAATCTACTCCATAGCGTGGAGATTACAAACTAAAGGAAGGAAAGAATACATCTCGTTCCAAAGATATACAAGGAAATGCAGGAAACTAGACTTATCTTCTTCCTCGGAGTGAAATCTCGGCGTAGATGGGATGAGGATGGTCTGGAGCAGTCGGATCGGTGATGGATCGTCGAATCTCCCTCCGAAACAGGCGTCGGCGGCTCTAAAACAGCTCCGGTGGCTCTCCAAGGTCTCCCCCCTCTCCTAGGTCTCAACAAGGACCTATTTATAGT
>NC_133868.1:9513962-9544253 GCF_044706935.1 Curcuma longa | reverse complement strand
CACTACAAGAAATCATAAAAATAGCGACAAAATATTAGCGACGATTTTCATTTTCGTCGCTAATATAAGTATTAGCGATGAAATTTTATATTTCGTCGCTAACTTCAGTTTTTGCGACGAAATATTAATTTCGTAACTAATAGTTACCGACGAAATATCAAATTTCGTTGTTAACTTCAGTTTTTGCGACGAAATATTAATTTCGTAGCTAAGAGTTAGCGACGAAATTTGATATTTCGTCGCTAACTTCAGTTTTTACGACGAAATATTAATTTCGTAGCTAACCGTTAGCGACGACATATCAAATTTCGTCGCTAACTTTAATTTTTACGATGAAATTATATTTCACAGCTAACCATCCAATTTTCTAAAGTTTGCTCCAAGTTTTAGCGACGAAAGGGATTAATTCGTCGCTAATGACACGTTTTCGCGATGAAAAGTGATACTCGTTGCTAATGTTTAGCAACAAAGTTGGAAAATCGTCGCTAAGCTTCGATTAAACCCTACCCCGCCTCCCTTTTCTTCCTCCCGCATTCCTCGAGCCCCTTTTCTCCTGCGCCCCGCCCTTCTCCTCCGCCCGCCTCTTCCTGCCTTTCTCCTCTGCCTCTTCCTGCCTTTCTCCTCCGCTCGCCTCTTCCTGCCTTCCTCCTCCGCCTCCGCCCGCCTCTCCCTTGATCCTGACCACATTGGCGTGCTCCGAGAGATGGTGCATGATCTGGATCTCGCGCCACACGTCCTCGTAGTCCTCGCCGCAGAGAAGCTTGCGCTTAGGGATGGACTTGCACGCGTACTCCTTGCCATCATTCTTGTCAACGCACAGGTACGTGGTGCCGAACTGCCCCTGCCCTAGCATCTTGCCGATGCGGTAATGATCCCACAGATTGGCGGTCTTGTACGGGAGGACGGAGATGGACTTGGAGGAGCGATGGGGAGGAGGATTGACCGACGGCTGGCTCATCGGTGGTGGTACCGGTTGCAAAGTCCAAATCTTGGGGCCTGAAGGATGATTCCTACACAGAAAGATTATATTTTTACAGGGTTTGCATCAGCAAAATTCCATCTTAGTCCATTTTCGCCAGGAGCCCTGGCGATTGTGAGCAATTCCTAGAAGATTTTAAACCGTCCTCAGATAAATCAAAGAGAAACAGAAGAGACAAAGATGACCGGGAGAGAGCCAGGAAGGAAAGGGGAGGAAGGGACGAGGGAAGGGCAGAGTTGAAGGAGAGCGAAAGCTGAGTCAACGAAAGAACAGAGAGACAGGGATCATCCTCGCTGCTCCAATTGGCGACAAGAACATGAAAACCTTCCATTTATTGCTTTTAAATGGTCTCTCTTTTTCCGCTTTCCTTCTTCCTTCAAAACCATAGAATGGAATGGATCAGGAAAAACTCTTACTTTAAGATGAAATAGAAAATAGGCAGAAAAATCCATAATCATATTCCAGTTCGTAAACTTAAGTGGAACAAGTGTTGTTATAATTATTATTGAAAATAAAGACTCTTGATTTTTCAAATGAGCAAGTAGGCTTAGTTTGTACTTGATTTTAATTTTGGTGAATATTTATGTAGAAATTTATTGATTATTAAGGGCTACTGGTTTGACTGATTCATATGAAAATTAGTTTGATTAAAAAATGTATGTTTTAGTTTGGTATGATTAATGTCCATAGGAATCACTTTTCTTTGTTATAATCTACTGCATAACTTTTCTTTGTTATAATCTACTACATAAGTTTTATTTTAGTGTCTAGAGTTAGCTGTCACATACATTACTTAAAATATTTCAATTATTAGTTCAGGAAACACCAATGTATCCTTTCTGGCTAATGAGTTTTTTGTTCTTCAGGAAACACCTATGTACATTTCCTGGCTACCATGATCGAACAATATTTACTGTGCATTGGTCAAGGTACCACCTTAAGTTTCTAGCAAGGATCAAATTTGCTAGCAGTTGGGTGAGCCATTCTGGACATCTTTCATTGTTCTTCCTCGTATATTCTTCATTTCTTATCCTTTGTTCCAATGTAGGTTAGCCATGGCTACAGACAAGACAAAATTGTGGGGATTGGAATGAACGAGAAAGAATTTGAGCGAAACCCGGTAGGCCATTAATTGGTGCATTGTTTGATTAATTGTCAACTTTAGTTCCTTGGTTGTCTTATCATACTTTTTACTATTTCAGCATCTTGATATTCCTACCAATTTGTTAATCAAATTAACATTTTATTATTCCATTGCAGACTTCAAACTTCCATTCATCGAGGAGCTTGTTTACCATAGTTCATGGAGTAGTGTTTGTATTGTGAAACTTTGTTTTTGTTGTGATGTGATAAACTTTGTGTTAAAGATTGTGTTAAACTTTGTGATGTGATAAACTTTGTATTAAACATTGTGTTAAACTTTGTAATATGATCAGCTTATGTGATAAACTTTGTATTAAACTTTGTGTTAGTTGTATGTGAATATGTTATTGAATGTTATTTTGTGATGTGTATGTATTAGGGTTTGTTGTGATGTGATGTATATATATTATAGGATATAAGCGAAAAAGAGCCGAAAGTTTACTATTAGCGACGAAATCTAGTAATTTCGTCGCTAAGGTTAGCGACGAAATTACCACATTTCGTCGCTAACCTTCGAGATTCCCCGGTGCCCTATTTCGAGGTGTTAGCGACGAATTTTGACAATTCGTCGCTAACGTTAGCGACGAATTTTGAAAATTCGTCGTTAACGTTAGCGACGAATTTTTTTAACATTCGTCGCTACGTTAGCGACGAATTTTTCGGGATTAGCGACGATTATTATTTCGTCGCTAATGTTAGCGACGAATTTTTAAAATTTCGTCGCTAACGCTAATTTGCGACAAGCTTATAGCGACAAAAATAGCGACGATATATTATCGTCGCTAAGATATGTTAGCGACGAAATTATTAGGTTAGCGACGAAAATATTTCGTCGCTAAATACCTGAATTCTTGTAGTGAGATGTGGATTCCTCTCGAGCAAGGATTTGAAATGTATCGTCTTCCTCATTAATTTCTTTTTCCAGAGTGTATTTGAGGAGTAAAAATTAGAAGAACGACTAGTTTTTATTTTTCTGGCTGTTGATTTATTGGTATTTTCATCTAAAGGTGATTCAGGACGAGAAATTGCCCGTGATTTTGCAGCGTCAATTGATTGTTTTCTATATATAAGTTGTTTTGCATCTGCTGCTCCCCATTTTAATTTACGAATTGTTCGAATCATCTTGTTCTTGGTATATTGTCTAGACTATATCAGTATGTTAGAAATGTGAATGAAAAGAAAAGTGAAATGGATGGAAGAGAACTTCGTTGCTAATGGGACTTTGGTCCCACATTAAAAGTCTCAAGATTTTATTGTTGGATAATTTTGTTACCGAAGTAGAAGAAAATGTATTGAATTGAAATTATAAATTTAATTTTAACTTAAACTTATTTGTTGAACGGTCTGAGTTGATAATCTTAGGTTGTCGATCTTAAGATTAGGCCGAGTTGTTAGGTTATTGTTCGCACACGAGTGGAACTTCTCTAGTTGCAATCGAATTCTCCCGAATTCAAGTAGTAAACCGAGTGCAGCAGAGTAGACACATCGCCTAACTACCAAGTCGGCTGAGTACTCCAAATGCCAAATTGGCTGAGTGTTGAGCTCGCCCGAGTCAATTGAGTCAAAACGGAGGAAAGTGAGGGATTGTTAGAAATATGAATGGAAAGAATGTTGATTTTTTTTTCTTTCATCAGTTTGTTTTCCCCTTTTGTCAATTATTTGGATGTTTGGAGGTATTGCAGCTGTAAATTATAGCTCTTCAGTCTTTTCTTTTGCTTATTCACATAAGAATTTCCTGGGCAAAGGACTGCTCCATTATCTTGCCTCTCTACTTTCTTAGTTCTTACCCTAGAGTTGATGTTTGATGTTTTATGTTTGTTAAACTCAATCATGTTAAAGTTCAATGGTTGTAGCAAAGATGGGAGCCTAATAACTCTTGTTGATATCAATTTTAGTAAGCTTCTTTTGAGAGGAATGGAAGTCGAAACATGTTCGCCTGCTCCTGCTATTTATTTATAAGACACAAAAACATGGATTAATTATTTAGGAAAAAAGAATGATATCATGGAACATCTCTTCAGAAATTCTATATATTTCAATGTTTTTTTTTTACCTAGCTAATACCATATCTCACAGGCCCTTGCTTCTTCATCCATTCATTGCAACACCAAAAGCTGATTGGCTTAATTCCATGGTCATGCCTTGCTTATTTAGAAAGCAAAGTGTGCCCCACAGACATCCAATCTTCAAGCTAATCCAGCATTTCGATATTGTATTAATTATTTTTATCTACTTGCTCAAGCATAAAGCACTGGTCAATCTGGTGGCGGTATTGGTTGCAGAATTAGCTGGAATAGAACTATAGAAGATGTAAAGATACACTCTTACAATGAACTGAGACAAGCTACTCAAGGTTTTAGTCATGTACGTAGGGAAAGCTTAAAGATGGATCGCATGCTGCTATAAAAGTGCATGCTATCCAGCTACAAGATAATTTCTGTAATCAAGTTCACTTTGCTTTTGAGATGAGCTTGTCATGGCGGTGAATTGGCTACAGGAAAGCAAAGGAAGTTCAGATGAATGGAGGTTAAAATCCTTCATACTCCTTGTATTTACATGTACAAGCTGTTTGAAACTTAGCACAAGTGTTATATATTCCAGAGGGAGCTATATTTATATGTAGGAATGTAAACGAGATAAATTAATTAGGTGAGTTCATTTTTTTGTTGGGCTTGTAGAAGCTTTATATATTTGTTAAAAATTTTATCTTGCTAAGTTAAAGTTTTTAAAAGAGATTAATTACATATATTATTGTAATCTAATAAACAAAATATACATTATTTTTAATATTATAATATTAAATATATTTTTAAAATTTTTAAATTAAAAATTAGAGAAAACCATAATCAGCATATATATAAGATAATGAATAAATTTATTTATAAATTTTTTTTATCGATTTTGTTTATAAACGTCAACAAGCCAAATTTATTAATGTTTGAGTTATTAATTGTTTAATATATATATTCTATACTATTAAGCAAATATAAAAGTAGAATGGAACAAGCTATTTATTAACAATGAAGAGAACAATACATAGTAGCTTAACACATAATTGAGGAGAAAAAGAGAAACTAACACAAGGACAAGAGTAGAGAAGAAACACATGCATCAAGCAAACATATTTTAAAAAACACACATTAATTCTTCTTTTGTCTCTTCATTAAACAATATTAATTTGACCATTAACAATAGTTGGTATCTCGTGATCAAAAGATACCATAGTATGTTATTTTATTATGTTTTCTTTTGTCCCTCACATATATATATATATAGTGATAAAGTACTTAGGAATTAACAACTAAAATGATTAGGATTCAAATCCTAAAATGGGGAATATTAATGAGGAGATCAAAGACCGTCTATTTATTATTAAAAAAAAGTTGATAAGATGTAGAGGAAGATTGATCCATCTCATTAACTAGCTAGGAAGACTTCAATTGGAATAGAAAACAGACACGCAGACACTATATATATATATATAACTATCGATCCAGATCACCTTAATTATATATAATTATCAAAATTAACCAAAATGCTTTGCAGGAGGCCAGCTAGCTAGGGAAATTTAATTGATTTGTATGCTTGGCTCCTCGCACGCCAGCCGCAGATGCCAATCACCGAAGATGATCGAAGGATATATGTATATGGATTGGCAATCCCTGCGAGTGGCATACAGGGAGCCAGGCACACGATATCATATATATTACAGCAACTTAATTTACCATTAAGCTAATTAAGCATATCTCTAGCTCCATCTTCCTCTTCGATCGATCGATCGATCGAGTGCTGCATGCCTTGAGCCCTTCAATTATTCTTCGTCTCTCGTGTCGATGCAAAACCCTAGCTCCTCAGCTCCATCCACATGCACAATACTGCGATCGAGCTAGAGAGAGGAGAGGATATATAAGGAGAAGGAGGGGGCCGGGGCCCTAGCTATAGCTAGCTAGCTCTAAAACCTCTGCAGGCTACTCCAAAGATACTTAGGCGTTTCTGTAGAGTCTGTGTGCGCATCATGTGAATAAGGCTGGTGCATTAGGTAGGTACGTAGCTTAGCTTCAATTCGTAATAGTAGCCTAGGGGCGTGCATGGTCTGATAGAGTTAGTCTAGGAATATGGATCAGTTTGAGCAATCCCTGTTGTGGAATTCAGACATGCATGCAACTGCGATCGAGTACTTGTCGTAACGTGCTTGGACTGGACATGGATGCTCTCTGCCATGCATCAGACCTCAGCGCTGAAATATCACAATATTCATTTAATTTGTTCATCTAAATCTAATAATTTTTTGGATCGATCCTTTCTTGGTTAAAGGAATATTATATATATATATATATATATATATATATATATATATACAGTTCCGCTATTCTGAGCGACACCCAGTGCGCGCCCCGTGAGCGCCTAGATCTCGATCGTCCGCCCGCGATCGCGATAAACGTGAGCCGTCCGATTGCACAGTGTTTCTCCTCGGACCTTCGCCGCTTCCCGCTGCTCGTTCATCGCCGTCCGACCACCGTCGGCTGCCGAACCGGACCCGTTGGAACCGCAACTCGCAGGTGGTCCGGCGGTGGCCGGATTTCGGCCCAATCCGGCCGGAATTCGATGCCGGAATGTGCGCCAGCGAGTTGCGGTTCCAACGGATCCGGTTCGGCAGTCGTCGGTGGTCGGACGGCGAAAGCGGATGGAGGTCGGCGATCGGCGCGCACGGGCGTGTAGGAAACCGTCGCTATAATAGCATTTCTGTATATATATATATATATATATATATATACAGTTTTGCTATTTTGGGCGACAGTTTCCTGCGCGTCCCGTGAGCGCCTCCATCCGAGCCGTCCGTCCGTCCGATCGCATGATCTGAGCCGTCCGATTGCACAGTGTTTCTCCTCGGACCTTCGCCGCTTCCTGCCGCCCGTTCATCGCCGTCCGACCACCGCCGGTCGCCGGACCGGGCCCGTTGGAACCGCAACTCACAGGCGGTCCGGCGGTGGCCGGATTCCGGCCCCGATTCGCTGGCGGCGATTTCGGCCGGAATTCGGCCAGATTCCGGCCGAATCGGGGCCGACAGTGGCGCCAGGCACTGTTGCCCTTGTTTCGGCCGGAATTCCGGTCGGATTCCGGCCCAATCCGGCCGAAATCCGATGCCGAAATGTGCGCCGACGAGTCGCGGTTCCAACGGGTCCGGTCCGGCGGTCGGACAGCGATGAACGGACGGCGTAAGCGCGTGAAGATCGACGGTCGGCGCGCACAGACGCATAGGAAGCCGGCGCTCATAATAGCAAAATTCTATATATATATATATATAGTTGGCCATTCACTGTGTATGCTCGTGATGAGTTTACCTGATCGAAGGCACCCCAGTCAAAATCAGCAGCTAGCTTGTGCAATCTGTTTGAAATTAATTAACTTCTTTAATTAATTTAAGCACTTTCAGACTGCGAGTTCATTCTCCACGATTCTGTCCCGATGTATCGAATTAAAGAGCTGATTTTTAAGCAGAAAACTTGTCCTTCTCTTTTTTTCTCTTTCTCATTATAAAAATCATACGCTACATGAAAAATGTAACATAAAATTCAATATAACACACTCAACTGCATGGATGTGGACCTCATTGCATAGATATAGGACTCACTGCATGGAGTGTATCATGTTGAATTTCATACTACATTTTTCATATAGTAGTGTATCATTGCTCTTCTCATTATATTTTACTTTTACGTTTCCAATTATATATTTTCCAAACAAATCAGTCAAAATACTTTAGGAACTATTAATTAATTAATTAGCTAGCATGTGTATAATTTTAAGTGGAAATTATAAATAATCACATTCATAAATTTTCAATTGAAATTGTTATCACGATCAACCTTTTAATTAATCGTTTTGAGATTTTTCAAATAAATTTGCTAGTTAAAAAGTAAGAGTAAAGCCCGTTTGGATATATATATATATAGTTCATGAATAAATTAATGAAGAAAAAAAAAAGTGAAATTAATAAATATATTAAACAATAGTAATAAATTTATTCGCCATGATAAATGCAAAAATTATATATAATAATAAATATATTAATATTTATTTATTTATTTATTGAAACTTTGAAGAACAATCTATTACTCTAGAAAATACAATAAATTATTATCATGAAAATTTAATATGGAATCAGGAGGACAAGGCAAGGGAGACACGTAGGACAGAAAGAAAATGGTGAGATGACACGTGGCCCAATCACAACTTCCAGCACCCTATCTGCAGCGACCATAATCTTATCCTTATCGATTGGACTAATCGCGATCTAAAACTAACGCAGCAGCAGCAGAACTGCAGAAGAGCGCAGCGAAGCAGAGACATGGCCGCGACCGCTTGCTTCCTCCACCATCTCGTTCCCTCCACAGCCGCCACGGCCGCCTCGCGGGCCTCCTCCCCCCGCCTCGTGCCCAAGCCCAACCACCTCCTCTGCAGGGCCTCCCAGAAGCCGGCCGCTTCCGTCGACGACGACAACACCGCCGCCGTCTCCCGCCGCCTAGCGCTCGCAGTCCTCATCGGCGCCGCCGCAGTCGGCTCCAAGGCCGCCCCTGCCGACGCCGCCTACGGAGAAGCCGGTAATTAGTTCGTGCGCCAATTGGAATTCCTTGGTCAATTAGGAATCGCGCCAAATTATATAATTTTGAAACAAATGATCGCAGCGAACGTGTTCGGGAAGCCGAAGAAGAACACGGACTTCATCGCGTACAATGGGCCGGGGTTCAAGCTTTTGCTCCCGGCGAAGTGGAACCCGAGCAAGGAGGTGGAGTTCCCGGGGCAGGTGCTGCGCTACGAGGACAACTTCGATTCCAACAGCAGCGTCACCGTCATCGTCACGCCCACCACCAACAAGACCATCGCCGACTACGGCTCCCCGGAGGAATTCCTCAGCAAGGTTTAATACATCCCATGCGTTTGTAATTGTTTTGGAGAAGGACAAGAATGACCAAAACATGTACTTCGATTTTCAGTTTGATTACTTGCTGGGGAGACAGACATACGCAGGCAAGACTGATTCCGAGGTAATTAAACAGTCAGTTATATAACTCTCAATCTACTTGTAATGAGCAGAGAGCGTATTAATTTATATGTACAATTCCGTTTTTATTCGAGCAGGGAGGATTTGACCCTAACGATGTGGCGAAAGCGAACATCTTGGAGACGTCGACGCCGGTGATCAACGGGAAGCAGTACTACTTCGTCTCCGTTTTGACGCGCACAGCCGACGGCGACGAGGGCGGGAAGCATCAGCTGATAACGGCGTCCGTGTCCGACGGAAAACTGTACATCTGCAAGGCTCAAGCTGGCGACAAGAGATGGTTCAAGGGAGCCCAGAAATACGTGGAAAAAGCATCGAGTTCCTTCAGCCTTGCATAGGGAAATTTATATTATGGAATTGTTGTGAATGAGTAGAACGCTATCAGATCTGCATGAGAATGTTTATCGATGTCTGATCGTCAGCGAAGATTATGGGATTTCCGTTTGTCGATCGAGCTGGTGTATGTATATGCTACATCTCAATCTTAATCAATCTCTGGCATTAATATGTCTACTTTCTACAAGAAAACAGGTTGTGAAGTAGCTTATAGATAAGTTGCAGCAGATCTACATGCTTTTGGAGTGGTAAAACAGTTGAATAAGGGGGGAATGACAAATAAACTGATTGATAATATAGAGAACAGATAGTATCATTATAAGCAATAATATGAGAACAATAATAAATCTATAATCACAGTACTAAATCAGATGAATATCCTATAAACACATCTTCTTTCTAACCTCAGAAATCTTCTCATCGACATGGGAATCCAGATTTTTTTTTAAAAAAAATGGAAAAACGATCTCATTCATATGATTTGAATCGCCAAGAAATGATTGCGCCCACACATGTTAAATTTTTATTAAAAAAATGCATCCGTTCTAGGCAAAAGATCGTGAATGAATGAGCTATTGGTGATTAGATGAACATGGATGCAATGACTCCTCCATAGACTCCGATTAAGAAAATAATTCTCGAACTTAAGGAACTCGCAATATGGATTAGAATGCGATAAGATGGAAATTGACAGGACCACTCCAACGCCCAAGTTAATAGGAGATTCTCAGGTGAAGAAGATAGTAGGAAAATGTGATTGTATTTGTGTGCATACCTGCACTTATGGAAGCCGCGGGCTTCCTTTTATATTACTGTTGATCTTCATGTTTCCATTACTTGCGCCGTTATCAATCATGTTCAGGTCATGGAAATGTCACGTTGTCCCATGTTCTCCGCTTTCATCGTGAAGTTGGTATAATAGCGAAATGCCCTCCCACGTTTTCCGTATTTGTTGAGCGAATAACCAAGACAGTGACCCCAGAGTGTAGTTGGGCGTAAAGGAGCCAGAGGGCCAAGCTAATAGAGGTAAGGCGTGACCGTAGTGAGGATGTCGAGGCATGGCCTAAGTGAGGGTGTCGAGCACGATCGAACTGAGGGTGTTGGACGTGACTGAACTAAAGGTATCGAGTGTGACCAAGCTTTGGATGTCGACCATGACCGAACTGATCAGGGTGTCTGGCATGGTCGAGATGAGGATGTAAGGAATGGGCGAGATGAGGATGTCAGGCATGGCCGAGCTGAGAGTGTCTGGCATGGTTGAGGTGAGGATGTCAGGCATGGCCAAGGGGGGTGTCGGGCATAGCCAAATTGAGGATGTCAGACATGATCGAGTTGAGGGTTGTCAGTCGAGTTGAGTGTGTCAAGTGCGATCGGGCTAAGGGTGTTAGCCGCGGTTGAGTTGAGGATGTTGGTGCACGATGGAGCTGAAAGGTTGTCACCCGAGTTGAGGGGCGTAAGACATAGGGTCTAAGTGTCTTGGCTCAAAAAGGCTGAACGAGCCCGACTCAACTTTGGCTAATTAACCCTAAGTCGGATTTAATTTTGATCGAAATAGGTTGACTTCGACTTATAGCTCAATTTGACTGTGACCTGATCCAACGGTGCCATGTGTAAGTTATGCATCTCCACCGCATCAGCATCAAATGAGTTAAATGGACTGAACAAGATGGTTGCCCCCAACAACACAAGATGAGCCAATGGATTGACCAGGTAAGCGAAATAAACCAATCAGATTGGACGAATCAAAGGGACTGGGAGAGCTAGTGGAACTAAATGTAAGAGGTGGGGCAATTCACTCGATCGAGCAAGCTGCTGGACCTATCTGCACTAGATGAATGTCTTGTGCAATTGACCTGACTTGAATTGATGGGCTTTATCAACCTAGCCGGCTTAATATAATCAAGCCTATTGAGCTAGAGTTACCAAGCCGATTGGCCATAATAGGTCATGCATGAGCCAGACACCCGAGCGAGTGAGCCAAGTGCAGTCGAATAAGATCAGAGAGATTATATTAGATTAGATCGGAAGAATCAGTCATCCTAATTTATCTAAATTAATCAGATCCAGATGTATAGCCGACTGATATATATATATATATATATATAAAAGAAAAGAAAATGCTGGCAGACACTTAATCGCATGCTTTAATGATCTTCATCTGCAAATTAATGATGCAAACTGTTGTTACTTAAACGACTCTTAAACCACAGCTCACTTGGCAACCGCATTGGAAGCCATTATTTAAGTTGGGTGGGAACTGCTATCAATTTCCAGACAACCTGTTTCCAGGAGCAGCAGCCCCATCCTTTTCCAGGACCAGCTGCCTCTTAATTATCTGAACACACTTAAACACAGGAAAGAAAGCAAAAAAAAAAAGTTGTGAAACGTTCGATGGATTTCTAAGGGGGCGTTTGGTTTGGAAAATGTTTTCCATTTTCTGTTTTCCATTTTCTATTTTTAATTTTCCATTTTCTGATCTAGTTTTCAGAAAACAGAAAATGCGTTTGGTATGATATACTGTTTTCTGTTTTCTAGAAAAGGAAATTGGAAAATACGTTTGGTTCGATAAATTAGAATTAACTGATTTTATTAATTATATTTTTTTATTTTTTAATTAAAAAGGAAATCTATCTCAAAATAAGAATTAATTATTAAATTTTCATTAAATCCTAACTTAAAAAATTAAAAAAAAAACCACGGAGAGAAAAATAAAAAAAACGCACGGAGAGAAGAAAATCGCGAAGTCGCGAGGGCCGTGCGCGGAAGGCTTCGCCGGGCCTGCGCGGCGCCTCCGGTGGCGTCGCCGGGCTCGGGCGGCGCGTCCGGTGGCGTCGCCGGGCCCGGGCGGCGCGTCCGGTGGCGTCGCCGGCCCAGACATCGCCGGATTTGAAGCTGTGCTCGCTGTGCTCGTCACAGATGTATAACCTAAATCACCGCCGCCGACTGATGCCACAGAAGGTCGCCTTCCTCCTCCGCCGCCGCCGACTGATGCCACAGAAGACCGCCGCAGCTCTGCCCCTCCTTTGCTGACCATGCCGCCGCCTTCCTCGCTCAAACGGTATCGCTGACCTTTATTTGCTCGTCGAAGGGAAAACGCCGCGTTTTCCCATTTTCCATTCCCAACGGAGTTTTTAGAAAACGATGATTCAGCGTTTTCTGTTTTTCTGAAAAACGAGTTCTCATTTCCCAGAAAATGAAAAAGAAATCACAAACCATTCAGCGTTTTCCATTTTCCTTGGAAAATGGAAAATGGAAAACGCGGAAAACGCTGAAACCAAACGCAGCCTAATTGTTTCCAGTTAAAATGTTCAGATGAGTTCGTTGAATATTTATTTATACGTGAGACTTTTGTGTATTTTTTTTTTTTTCTCTGAAAGTTTCACTCGTGAAAGGTCAAATCCATTTGCAAAATTTACTGGATTTTTGACATTACTAAAAGTAGAAATGCGATCGTAGATTCCTCGGGGTAAAACTGGAAACCGACATTTTTCAATTTCCGTCGACATTGGAAGCGCTGTCGTCGGGCAAGCATCCGTGCGGTTCCAGCTCATGAATTCGACTGCTATCTCTCTCTCTCTCTCTGCCTGCCTGCCAATATATTTCTCTGCAGATCGTCGATCTCCGAATCGTCCTTCGCCCCTTTCACTCGCGCACTGCCTGCCACAGAGACGCTTTCTTCTTCGCTCCGGCCCGACGCCCCCGCCGGTGTAAGGAGACATAGAGCAAGGCCCGCCGCCGACGCCGTTCTATCAGTTTCAATGGACCCTTGCCCCTTCGTCCGCGTCCTCGTGGGGAACCTCGCCCTAAAAGTCCCTGCAGCCGCTCGCTCCGTCGGAGGCGCCGGCGTGCACCCTTCCGCTCACCCCTGCTTCGCCACCGTACGCCTCCACAACCTCCCCTCCAGCCAGACGTCCTCCGTCCCGCTCGTCCCGGCCGACCACGGCGCCGATGCGCCCTCGGCCTCGACCGCGCTCGCCGCCGGATTTCACCTCTCCATGACCGACATCGACCGGCTCGCCAGGAAGTCACAGTCGCTCTTCTCCTCCGCCTCCGGCGCTGCGACTACGAAGCTGAAGGTTAAGATCTACTCGGGCCGCCGGGGGACATCCTGCGGGGTGCGATCCGGGAGGCTCTTGGGAAAGGTGTCGCTGCCACTGGATTTCAAGGCGGCGGCGGAAGGGAAGGCGGTGGTGTTCCACAGAGGCTGGGTCGGGTTAGGAAAGGGGGCGGGCAAGGCGCAGCTCTACCTGACAGTGACGGCGGAGACGGACCCCAAGTTCGTGTTCGAATTCGACGGGAAGCCGGAGCATAGTCCCCAGGTGTTCCAGGTCCAGAATAACAGGGGAAGGCAGCCCGTCTTCACCTGCAGCTTTAGCTGCCGCCACCACTCCGGCGACTCCAACTGGCGATCGAAGTACGTAACGCCAACTTCTTTGAGTTTTCCGACGACAACTACTCTGTTTTCATACATTTCATCCGCCACGATTGTTGAATAGTTCATTTTGTTCTCTACTTCCAGATCGATGCCATTGGAGTCGAGTAGTGCCAGGAACTGGTCGTCGTCCTTCGTGCCGGGTAGGGAGGGGCTGGGAAAGGAGCGCAAGGGCTGGTCCGTCACTGTCCACGACCTCTCCGGCTCGCCCGTGGCCCTTGCCTCCATGGTCACCCCTTTCGTCGCCTCCCCCGGCACCGACCGCGTCAGCCGCTCCAACCCAGGCGCCTGGCTCATCCTCCGACCCGGCGTCGTCGGCACCTGGCAACCCTGGGCCCGCCTCGAGGCCTGGCGTGAGCGCGGCGGCCCCTCCGGCGACGGCCTCGGCTACCGCTTCGAACTCCTTTCCACCAATCCCTCCGACCCAGGCGTGTGCCTCGCCGAGTCCACCATCAGCGCCTCCAGAGGCGGTAAGTTCACCGTCGACCTCACCAGCGCTTGCGGCAGCCCCCTCGCCCGATCCTCCTCCTCCCTCCACCCCTGCGGAGAATCGACGACGCCCTCGTCAGACTACGTCGGGTTCGTGATGTCGTCGACGATCGCAGGCGAGGGGCGAAGCGCCGTCGGCGTCCGCCCGAAGGTGGAGATCGGAGAGCGGCACGTCCAGTGCGCCGACGACGCGGCCGCGTTCGTGGCAGTCGCCGCGGCCGTGGATCTCAGCATGGAAGCGTGCCGCCTCTTCTCCAACAAGCTCCAGCGGGGGCTTTCGTTCTCCAACTTACTGCGCCGGCAATCCTCCAGTCCAATCTAGAACTATAAAACTACTCAAAATCTCTTCTCTGAATGTACAGATCCAGATGGATCAATATTCTATTAGATTCGTTCTTTTAGTGATTTTTCTTGTCAATAATTCTGCTTAACGGAGAGTTGTAACATTTGTTTGTTCGATGACGGAGGAATGAACGATTGCATGTGGATTCTGGCGAGTTTTGTCGGCGTGCGGTTGTAAGGTTTGAGTGAGCAGGCCGACCAGAGGCATGGCGTAGGGCGATCGATGGGAGGGGGGACTTGGTCCCTCTCTCCTGCCATCACATCCCAGTCGTCCTCCGATCCTTTCTTTGCCCTTTGAACGAGTGTGGGCTAAGCAACGACAGCTAGACGTGGTTCCCATTGGCAGCTCACTTACAGTTCAGCACCAGAGCACATGGAATGAGTACGACGACGGTCACAACGGCCAGCTTTGGCTCAGAATCTGAGAAAGCTGCCGCAGTACGTACTACTCTCAGAATTTACGCTCAGTTAAAACATGAAAATCATAAAATTTTGTGCTTTCGCCGCTCTCTTTATTTATCTCATCTAGTAGCGATAACTGATGAGAAGAAGGTGATGCTCCAGGCAAGGTTGTCAAATTTACGATTTCAGTGTCGACTCGATTAGGAATGCATAAATTTGTATCGTAAATTCGTATTGTAAATTCGTACGAGTTTACAGATAATCCAAAAAATAGTTATAAAATATCAAATAATATATATTTGATCATAACTTCATAAGAACAATCACTATTTCACATATCTAATAAAAAAACATAAACATAGTTATCAACAACATGTTTTCACATATAAAAAAAGACTAAACATGAAAAGATATGAAATTTTCAAAATTTATGTTTCAACATCAAGTTACAAAATGACAAATTTAAAATTTCATACAAAAATAGTCCAATAGATACACCAAATAAGCTTCCATTGTCCAAATTTGATAAAAGGAAACATCAAACAAAGATTTCCTTTGTTTATCGAGTTTACCGAGTTTGACCGAGTTGACTCGCGAGTTTATCGAGTTTACCGAGTTGACTCGCGAGTTTACGAGTTTACAAGGGGGGCCCGATTTTAAGCTGATTCAACACGGAATTGAAATAATAGTTCGTAAACTCACCGAGTTGACTCGCGATTTTGACAACCTTGGCTCCAAGCCAGCGTGTTCAAGGTGTGCATCGCTTAGGGTTGCTAAAGTGGATATGAAAATTGATTAATACGAGACAGATTTATTAAAGTAGATAAAGATTGAATCTTAATAAAACTAAGATAATACCTCCTACTAATATAAATATGTTCGTATATTTATAATATAGGACTTCTGATTGTATTTCAATCTATTTCTCAAACAAAGAACTATTCCCTTACTGGTCTGGGTCCCAACGCCCCCAATGACACCACATAGATTGGTCTGGGTCCCAACGCCCCAGTGGCACCACATAGATCTGCTTTGATACCATTGTTAGATCCAATGGAATTCATATATATATCTCTAAAATGATATGATATTGTCTACTTTAGGACTTACACCCTCATGGTTTTTATTTTTAGACTTTATCCAAAATATATATCCATTTTATAATTTCAGGATCTTTTTTATGTATTTTTAATGTGAGACTTTGATTGTATTCCAACACGAACGTATGAGATCGTTGGAATAACGGATTTCATCTTTAACAGAAGAGGTGTGCATTGTTGGGGATTTGAGCGGGTTGAGTGATCCAGTTGAATCAGGAGATGAGTTGACTTCGCTCATTGTATCTACAACCAAACTCTTTCAATAGATCGGATGTGCGTCAAGTCGGCTCTTATCGGGTTGGCTTCTGTCAAGTGGGTCCTTCTCCAGTCGGCTTTTGATGAGTAGACCCTTCTCAGATCGGAAGTGCAAGAACTTTGACGAACATCTTTGGCGACTGTGACTTGGTAAAGTAAACTAAGAGGACAGTAAAACTTAGAAGGGAGGTCAATATGTGTTCTTTAACATAAAACCTAATTGTTCTTTGAATATAACCCATAATTAATTTTTTTTCTCCGTGATGCATTTGCCGAAAGTATAATCGAGATAAGGGTTCGAATCTTGGCGAAGGTAGGCAATACCCTCCTACGTCGTGACCAACTGTAGTTTCTCGATTTACCTCCTCATAAATGATCGTGGGACTGATCGTGTGGGACCGCTAAGATGACATATTCCACCTTTGCAAAAGATGAGCTAAATAGATCAAATGGTTTAAATGATAGTAAACATGTTGGAGGCAAATTAAGCAGGATGAATTAGACGAATTAGATGAATCAAGTGAGCCAAATAGGAAAGTCAAACAAATAAAGTCGACCAACTAGCTAGATGAATTGAAAGGATAAGTATGCAAATGAGCTAACCAAATTGGACACCACAATTAAGAGAAAATTACTAGATTAAATAAAACAATCCAAGCAAATATAAAATTTTAATCATTTAGAGCTATTCTTCTCCGTAAATTAATCATTGAATCCGTACGCTCATTGTTTATAGAATTGTGATCCTACGTAGAATCAATTTGGGATCAGAATCGGATTATAAAATTGTACGATCCTATATATAAAAAATCCTTGAAATTTTATGCTACATTATTAATAATTATAAAAATATCTAAAAAAATTATTTATATATAAATACATTAATAATTTTGCATATACATGCAACTGTCGATATTCGACACCACATATGATGTTATTATATATACAAATTTAAATTAACTAGTAATTGACGTCGGATAGACTAACAATTATTTTGTAGGGGTAGTACTAATAAAAGAATAAGACATAGAAAATCACCAAACATAGAGAGTTCTTCTTGAGGTTTAAAGAATAATATTAACTCAAAATAAATAAAGATAATGCCCTAATATCAACTAAATAAATATTTAAATAGTCTTTAAATCTTAAAAATACAAAAGGCCAAAATAGCCATTGTAAAATGACTAAAATTCTTCATAACTTTTGAAAAAATTTAAATTATTTTTTGAAGATAAGAGTGGATTGTTATGAGTCACTCTATAATAAATGTTAAGTGGTTATGGGACCGACCATTGGACGATAGATTTTATCTTTATTGAAAAGATATATGAGTGTAAACTCCTAATTTGGAATGTGATATGAATTTGAACGAGAATCCACCTCATCATAGAAACAAGACAATGAAAGAAGAAGATTAACTTATTGGACTCTGGGACCAGCCAAAGTTGAATCGGTCAATATTTTCCTATTTAACGATTACTCCACGATATTGCTTGACTCTACCCTCTGACCTTTTCCACCATTTTCCGTGTCCGCCAACTCCCTTCCATGTCCGCCGTTTGACATTTTGTGCCTTTCCGATTCCGCCAGTTGACATTTTGCGACCCTTTCAAACTTCGAACCACTCGGTCAAACTCACCAGTTCGCCAATACCTCCATTGCTTCCTCGTCTATATATTCATCTCCGACCATCTCCCAAGTATTCAATTCCTCGCTCGGCGCCGTGGGTTATTCCAAACCCCTCGTTGATTTCTTTAGCATCCTCGAGTCGACCTGCCGTACGTTTTCCTTCTCCATCTTCTCAATTCACAGATTTTTGATCAATCCATTCGAGCCGGCCGCCACCATGCTGAGCAAGCGAAGCGGCGCCGCGGCGAGCAGGCTCATAAGCCGGTGCGTGAAGGCGCCTGTGCGCGTGCTGTCCCGGGCGTGCGACCTCTACGTGCGCGGCATCACCAGCTGCGGGACTAAGATTAGCTACGGCGGCGCGGTCGGGTTCGGCCAGCAAGCCGCGACCATGCTTCCCCGGAGCTTCAGCGTCCAGTCCGGGAGGTCCAGCGTCTCCGGCGACGAGGACTTCCGTGACCTTGTCATGGCTGCAAAGGGACGTCGTCGGTGCCGCCGCCGCCGCAGCGGCGGTGGTTCCGAGGAGCCGGACCGTGGCGATTGGGAGGATCGACGAGGATAAGCCATGCGTGTTCGAGGATGACCTGAGGCGTGGTTCCGATTATCTGTTCCCGAGGAGCCGGAGTTACGCGGTGGCGGCGGCGGCGGCGGCAAGGGGAGGCGAATTGCGCCGTTTGTTTGACCGTCCACGTCGATTTGTCTTCCTTGAAGATGAAGTGGAAGTGTATTCTTTTGTTTGTGGATTATTTGTGTACAAAGTGGTGGTGTATGAATTGAGCACAATTAAGTGTTTGTTGAATTTATCCCAAAAAAATCATATTTTAATTTAAACCATTTGTTACATATCATATTTTCATATTTAAATTTTTCTGAAAGACTAATTAAGGCTAAACCAAATAAGTTTAAGGGATATTGCGGGTCTAATTGGAGCTCAATTAAGTTGTAATTAGATTTAACAGGGTTCAAATACGAGTCAATTTGGACCGGATTTGGTTGAGTTGAGACCAAACCGAAACAGGATGGGGTTGTTGGGTTTGATCCGATTCGGTTCGGTCTTATTTGTTGGGTTCAGTGAGGGTCTGGAGATATATCATTCAGGAGCCCGTCTAGCTTCTTTACCCTATCCGCTTTAGTTGTTATTATCATCGATGACACCCTGCGCCATCCCGATCGTGCGATTAACCTATATGCAACCGATGTCCAACTTCAATTGGTGTTTCCTTTTCAGGCTCCTCGTTCTTCTCCGAGACATGGTCCCAAACATCAACTGGGATAAAAGATGGCCTTACGCCTTTTCGTTTGTATTTGTAGAGCAAATCCTTATAAAATTTGACACATCATGCATTATTCCATATTTCTTTAAATATCTTCTCGTGCCCTAACTCCCAAGTATATTTTTCTATAAAAAAAGTTTAAAAATTAGTATAAACAAATAAAACTTTTGATAATAAAAAAGACTTACCAAAAACTTCTAATAGTAAAAGTCTCGCATGCCGTCATTGATATGTCTCCAAGTAATACTTGAAAGACAGGCTCTCTCTCTAAATTTACTAGATATGTAGGCCACAATTCGATGATCATCTGAATTAAAACTGCATTATAAAACATATAAATATTAGACATATGTTATAAAAAATTATATGAATTGAAAAGTACTAATAACACCAATACTTACTACTCGTAATAACTCGCAAGACAGTCTGGCCACCGAGTGTTGTTACCTGGTCTGACATATCTATATCTATAAAATAATATTATAACACATACACATTCGAAATAATAATGAAATCGTTAGTGATATATACATATGCCAAAATAAACAATTTTAACTTGTTATGAATTAATTTACAATAATGCTAATATTCAATATCGTTACAATTTAAATCATCCACATTAACATTTTTAGGATCTTCCTTATTAGACTCAATTAGTTCAACAAGCTCCTCACTATTGGACATGTCTCCATCATCTATCTCCAGGTAAGGTATATAATTAACATCTATAAGTAAGATGGATGTTGATTGAATTAGGAATTTACTAAATGTATCTCTACTTCTTCATTTTAAAATGCATCATGATGTTGTGCTGTGTTGGAGTTCGGAATTTCTATGGTAGAATAAGCCTTCGTACGACAGACAGCTAACCATTCATTAACTATTCATGTCTTCGTCAGATATTCAAAGTAGAAAACCTGACCCGCTTGTATCATAAAAATGAAAGGTCCAAACTTGTTAAACCTTTTATTTGCATTAACCTCAACTAAATTATAATTTGAGTTATTTTGGTTCATATTTTGAAAGTCAGATCATACTAAGAACATTCGAATAACACACACCTTTTTATGGGTAAGGTAGGATGTCTAATTTCAATGATTTCTTCAAGTTTCCCGTAATAATCAAACTCTGAATTATTGGGGAGCATGGTCAGTTAGCTGGAGGAGTTCGCCGAAGGAGAGGTTGCCGGGAGGAGAGCACGCTGCATGCGAGCAAATCGTCGGGAGGGAGGTCAGTTCACCGAGAAAGGGAAAGGGTCACGCAGGTGGAGAAGAAAAGGATCAGGAACCCTAAAAATCACGATATTAGTGACGGAAATAAAAATTAGCGACGGAATTTTAATTCCGTCGCAAAAACCATTGCTAAAATAGGGTTTGGCTAACCCATAAATTAGCGATGAAAATTAAAATTCCATCGCTAAGTTAGCGACGGATTAGCGATTCCATCGCTAAGTCATATTTTCGTTGCTTTATATATTAATTTCGTCCCTTATTTAGGGATGAAATTATTATTTCCGTCGCTAAAATCGTGACGGATATACCTTTCGTCGTTATTGTCGTCGTTATTTTGAGGTGTTATAACGATGGTTTAGCGATGAAAATAATTTTTTGTTAGTGACAAAATGATTATTTCCGTCGCTAATGTTAGTAATGGAAAATTTCCATCGCTAATGTTAGCGATGGAAAATTTCCGTCACTATTTCATGGTTTCTTGTAGTGTTCATATCCATGCATGAGTCATATTGGAAGCATACCCATCAAGAAATTTTATCTATTTCAACCAACTATATAAAGTTTGCTTACCTTCTCTGTCTAACGTACAAGAAGCTTTTGAAAATTGATTTCTTGCTTCATTTTGATATAATTCAGGTATATTAACCAATCCTTTTAATTCCTCTCGTGATTTTACAATATCTTTATATAGTTCTTCTAGGAATATTCATCACTATATTGAATATATTATCGAAAAAAAATTTCTTGACATGCATCACATTTAAATTATATCGAATCAATAAATATTTTCAATATTGCAGGTCCCAGAAAATACTTATTTTCTTCCAATCACATTTGCACATCCTAACAATATATTTATTTATCCCATCATAATTATGATTATATACTGGTAGGAATTCATAACTGTTTATTTGGTCAATGATTTCAGCACCTGACTTCATTGTTGGTCACTACAAGAAAATCGGTCTTTAACAACACTCAAAAGACATCGATTTTGTCATAAAACCGATGTCTTTTACTTTTTTACAACGATTTTAAGAAAAACCGATGTCTTTGAGAGGTTGATGGGAGACTACGACAACGATTTTTGGAGGATACAACAACGGTTTCAAAACTGTTGTCTATGTCCGCCTACAACAACGGTTTTTGAAGACTACAACAACAGTTTGAAAACCGTTGTCTATTTACGGTTTCAACAACGGTTTTGGAAGCTATAACAACAATTTAAAACCGATGTCTATTTGCGCTTTCAACAACGGTTTTGAAAGCTATAATAACAATTTAAAACCGTTGATTGGAAACTACGACAACGGTTTTTGGAGGAAACAACAACGGTTTTAAAACCGTTGTTTATGTCCGCTATTTTGGGACTATAACAACGGTTTTTGAAGACTACGACAACGATTTGAAAACCGTTGTCTATGTGGGACGACAACAACGATTTTAGAAGCTACAACAACGGTTTTAAAACTGTTGTATATTTGTGTCAAAAAAAAAACCCACACACAGTACATAAAAATTTAGACAAATATAAATTAGTATTTATAAATTAATAAAAATTTAAAATCGTGGTTACTTACGTTTATAAAATCATTTTAATTATATGTATAAATTAATAAATGATTAAAAAATCTCTTTAGACAAATATAAATTAATATTTATAAATTTAATTATATGTATAAAATCGTTTATAAAAATTTTGTTTTCATTTACGTTTTGTAAAATACTTTCAAAAAAAATAAATACGGAAAAATTTGTCTCGCGGAGACGAACCAAACGAAATTTGTTTGGACCAAATCGGAGATCGTTTGACCCCTGATCCAAGCGAACCAAACTTAAATTTGGTTTGCTACAGTACCGGTTCAGATTGAGTTCGATTTGGGTTCGGCTGATTTAAGTTGGCTCGACCAGATCAGTAGGGTTTAGGCTTAGTGGTTATTGGATTTGGATCTTGGATATCACCCTACCCGTTAATCTAAAAACCATTCTATAAGGAATCTAGTAACCTAAATCGCGACACTTCCCCCGATCGCTCTTCACCGCGTCTCCTCATCCTCGTTTGCGTCGCCTCCGCCGAAGCTGAGGGAGGAAGCCCTAGCGCCGGTGCCAAATCGGCAAGGGAAGCCGACGATTGGAGGTGGGGGCTTGAGTCGGTCGGCGACGGCGAGCGAGAGAGAGGCTGGTGGCGTCGGGCTGAGCAGTCGGGCGGCAGCGATTCAAGCGGCGAATGATCGCGGCGAGAAGGAGAACGAGCTCAGATCGATCGGTAAGAGGTTGTTATTGGATTTCTGTGATTTTTGTGGATCTCGTTCGGATTTCTGAGGGTTATTCTGATCGGCAGATTTAGAGCAAGTTTTTGGTTTCGGTTCGGCCACCAGCAAGAACAAGAAGGAGAAGAGGAAGCCGAGAGGTAAGGGGAAGCAAGCTAGGGTTCCGTTTGTTCAGTTCCTTGAGTTGGATGGATTTCTATCTACTCGGATTTTGATGGTGTTGTTCCCACAGTTCCGTGAGGTGGCTGCCGATCGGTGCTTGAGAAGTTTCGGTTGGAAGGGCTGCTCTGCAGGCTAGTTGCTTCCACAGCACAGCCGAGAGTCGCCTCCGATCTAGCTGCTGCCGATTTGGAATTTAGCAACTGTGCTGGTGAGAAATTTCTGACTCATTTGAAGATGAGATCTTAGATTGGTTATTAGATTTATTGTTGTGTTGGTTGCTTGGATTTGCGGTGGAATTATGGGCAGTTCATGGTTGATTATGTGTGATCTGCAGATTGGATTCGAATTAGGGGCTTGAACGGGCCTAAATTGAGGTAAGCACTCTTGATCTAGTTCTTGTTCAATAATAAATCTGGAGATATTGAGTGGATTTAGACTGATGTGTTGGGAAATCCAGATTGGTGGATTCTGTTGCTTGGACTCTTAACTAGAGTATCTTTTATCCCTCACACTTCCAATTCTATCCAATTTAAGCATGATTTGCTAGTTTTATTTCATTTCTATTACTCTGACTACTCAGTGACATTCGACTATCTTTGGAGTAGATTTTTGTATATATAATATCCTCTTCTGTAACCTCTATTAACAATGCTTGAAATTTTCTAGGGCATGTTCCATCATTAAGGGAAGGATATGCAACAAGTGGAAAAGGATATGCAAAAGCTCCGGTCAAAACAGGCAGATTTGAATAACTCAAAATCCAAGTTACCATCAGGTCATTAATGCACTATGAAATGCCTTTCATTAAAACCTTGAAATAACATGTATGGTTTGTTTTTCAGACACAGTAAGCTGTAGGTACTTGTAATTATTAGCTCATATTTTATATTGCAGTAGATTAGTCATTATTCTCATTAATGTTTCTCTGTTCGTTATGTGGATTTACTGCAAGATTTGTTGCTGGTCAAGAGGAAGTCTTAATATCAGTAGTTATTTTGTTTAGGTATTGATACATCATCATCAGAGTATGTTTTTCTCTATGAATGCAGGTTGCACCTCATTTCTTCTGTACTGCTGTAGTCATACTTCTCTGTGGTTGTATGAATACATGGATAGATCTGTGATAAAACTCAACAAGCATAGTCCAAGTGAACATTTTAAGTATTTTTATTGATATTTTACATAATTTACTGACTTTCCTGTTCATTATTTCTTGGTTGTAGGCACACTTCAATGATATGGTACTAGTGAATAATCTTAGTTTCGTTTCTTTGAAGCTACTTCGAAAGAGCAAGAATGAAGTTGTGCCAGAGAACAAGGATGATGGTGATTCAGATGAGGACAAAGAGGATGATGATGAACAAGATGGCGAAGACCAGGAAGAGGACGATGGGGTTGAAGGTGATCCTTCTGGGGATGAAAACGCTGAGGGTGTGTAATATATTGGTGGAAGAATATTTGTGTTAGTTACTTTTGGTTATTTGTAAATATTGAGGTGATTAAATATATCGGTGCTTTGCTATTTGTGATTTGTTGGGTGAATTTATAATATTATGATAATTTTGTACTCTTGCTCGATTATAATTTACAAACAACATAAAAAAAAGTGTTATTACAACAGTTTTAGATTCAATGACATCGGTTTGGAAGCGTTGTCATTAAGTGATATTACATCGGTGAAAAACCGTTGTTAAAATTGATGTTAAACATATATTACATCGGTTTTACACCGTTGCAAAATCGATGTCGTTATGATATTACATCGGTCGAAAACCGTTGTTAAAATTGATGTTAAACATATATTACATCGGTTTTACACCGTTGCAAAACCGATGTCGTTGAGTGATATTACATCGGTTTTACATCGGTTACAAACCGATGTCGTTGAGTTGTATTACATCGGTTACAAACCGATGTCTAAAATGTCAGACCTTTTACAACGCCTTCATAGACATCAGTCGATTTTCTCATAGACATCGGTTTTCCACCGATGTCTATGACTGTTTTTGTTGTAGTGGGTGGTAATTTTTTGACTACAATATTCTTTAAAAAATTTCTCTTATTTCTCCTGAAAGGGTGTTCAACTAGTAAAAATTTACGATGATTATTAAACTAGATATAAGTAGTTTGGAGAAGCACAAAGCGAATACCACAACGCTGAGATCAAATTGCAAATAACCTTAAGTTGTTCCCCTTCCACTACAGCCGAGCTTTGATCATAATCAACACAACCATTACAAGATCAGTAGGACATATTACAAGATAAACATAAAAAAATGTAGATCGCCTAAATTAGATGTCGACGAATTCAGCCAAATTGGGCCCGACGTCGACAAGCTCAGCCAAGTCGGGCCCGACGTCGTCGAGCCCGACGCTGCCGAGCTCGGCCAGGCCGGGCCTGACGCCGTCGATCTCGGCTAGGCCTAGCCAACACCGTCGATCACGCCCAAAATGGACCGGTGTCAGGAGAAATCAGAGGAGTTGAGAAATCAGTGTTAGAGAATCTTATTGGTGTCGGGATATCAGAGATCGGGAGAAGATCGGAGGAGCACCAGCGACGAAGAAATCAGAATCGGGAGAGAAAATCATGAGGGAGAAAGAAGTTTTGGTTGGAAACCCTAAAAAACGTGATTTTAGCGACGAAAATAACATTCAATCACTATTCCGTCGCTAAAATAGAGACGGAAGTAAACTTTTGTCGCTAATTTAGTGACGTCGGACGTAAACTTCTGTCGCTAATTTGGCGACAGAATTTATTTTGGTTGCTAATATAATGATGGAAATAAATTATCGTCGCTAAAGTGATGATGAAAATCTAATATAGCTAGCGATGGAGATTTTCATTCCATTGTTATTTTAATGATGAGAAGATTTAATTCCGTCGCTAAAATATAATATAGCGATGAAAATTTAATTTCTTTGCTATATTAGTGTGACGAAATTAAATTTTCGTTGCTAACATAGATTATTCTTGTAGTGTCAACCAAATAAATAGGACAAGTCAGACAAATCAAGTAGACCAACTAGCTAGATGAATTAAAAGGATAGACTTAGTGGGTCAAAGATGATAAGTATATCAAATGAGCTATGCAAATTGGACACCACAATTAACTAGAAAATTAGTAGATTAAATAAAACAATCCGAGCAAATATAAAATTTTAATCGTTTAGAGCTATTCTTCTCCATAATTAATCATTGATTACTTACACTCATAGTTCTTAGGATTGTGATCTTACGTAGAATCAATATAAGGTCGATCAGATCGTAAAATTATACGATTCTATCAAAAACTCTTAAAATTTTATGCTACAAGATTAATAATTAGAAAAATATCTAAAAAACTTATTTGTATATATATGCAACGATGATATTTGACACCACATATGATATTATTACATGTATAAATTTAAATTAACTAGTAATTGACGTTAGACATAATAATAATTATTTTATAAGGGTAGTATTAATAAAGAATTAAGACCTAGAAACTCATCAAACTTAGAGAGTTCTTCTTGAGGTTTAATTGAATAATATCAATTCAAAATAAAACTAATGCCTTAACCTCAACTAAACAAATATTTAAATAGTATCTTAATCTTAAGATACAAAAAAAAAAAATAACTATAGTAAAAGGATTAAAATTCTTCGAGCCTCCAACAAAATTTTAAACTATTTTTTGAATATACAAGTAGATCATTACGGATTACACCTTATAGTAAATGTAGGTATCTGAACGAGTTCCAATTTGAATATTTGATATATTATAAGTTTTGTGATTTAATCCGAGTCAAAAGTTGTAACATTTCCTATCCTATTTTGATTCTAGTCCAATCCTATTCTGATTCTGTCGATCCCATCGATTGTTCTGATATCATCACAAAAAATGATTTTGCACGATCTAGGAGCGATTTGGTGCTTTCAAATCGTAGGATCATCCGGATCTCGATTTTACAAACCATGCTTACTCTATTCTATCCGGATCAGCCATATTGTTTAGAGATATATGAGTGTAAACTCCTAATTTGGACTGTGGTATTAATTTGAACGAGAATCCACCTCATCACACAAACAAGACAAAGAAAGAAGATTATCTTGATTGGACTCTGGGACCGACCGAAGTTGAATCGGTCAATATTTATCTTGCTTTTTATATTTTTTATATTTTCCTATTTAACGATTACTCCACGATAATGCTTGTCTGTTCTCTGACCTTTTCCACCATTTCCGTGTCCACCAACTCCCTTCCATGTCCGCTGCTTGACATTTTGCGACGCTTCCGATGCCGCTATTTGACATTTTGCGACCCTTTCAAACTGCCAACCACTCGGTCAAACTCACCAGTACGCCAATACCTCCGTTGTTTGCTTCCTCGTCTATATATTTATCTCCGACCATGCATCTCCTAAGTATTCAATTCCTCGAAACCCCTCGTCGATTTCTTTAGCATCCTCGAGTCGAGCTGCCGTACGTTTTCCTTCTCCATCTTCTTAATTCACAGATTTTGATCAATCCATTCGAGCCGGCCGCCACCATGCTGATGAGCAAGCGAAGCGGCGCCGCGGCGAGCAGGCTCCTAAGCCGGTGCGTGAAGGCGCCGGTGCGCGTGCTGTCCCGGGCGTGCGACCTCTACGTGCGCGGCATCACCAGCTGCGGGACCAAGATGAGCTACGGCGGCGCGGTCGGGTTCGGCCAGCAGGCCATGCTTCCCCGGAGCTTCAGCGTCCAGTCCGGGAGGTCCAGCGTCTCCGGCGACGAGGACTTCCGTGACCTCGTCATGGCTGCAAAGGGCACGCCGCCGCCGCCGCAGCCGGCGGTGGTTCCGAGGAGCCGGACCGTGGCGATTGGGAGGATCGACGAGGATAAGCCGTGCGTTTTCGAGGATGACCTGAGGCGTGGTTCCGATTATCTGTTCCCGAGGAGCCGGAGTTACGCGGTGGCGGCGTCGGCGGCGGCGGCCAAGGGGAGGCGAATTGCGCCGTTTGTTTGATCG
The DNA here is from genome assembly GCF_044706935.1 of Curcuma longa. Lineage (NCBI taxonomy): Eukaryota > Viridiplantae > Streptophyta > Magnoliopsida > Zingiberales > Zingiberaceae > Curcuma > Curcuma longa. The sequence continues at coordinate 9,516,157 of NC_133868.1, read as the reverse complement.
TCCACGTCGATTTGTCTTCCTTGAAGATGAAGTGGAAGTGTATTCTTTTGTTTGTGGATTATTTGTGTACAAAGTGGTGGTGTATGAATTGAGCACAATACCCTGATGGTCGGTGGAAATTTTCGTGGAATCGGACCCCAGGGATTGAGTCAAGATTGACTGAGATTTATCATGAATTGAGCACAATCAAGTGTTTGTTGAATTTATCTCAAAAAAAACCAATTTTAATTTACAATTTATTCTGAAAGACTGATTAAGGCTAAACCAAACAAGTTTAAGGGATATTGGGGGTCTAATTGGAGCTCAATTAAGTTGTAATTAGATGTAACTGGGTTCAAATACGAGTCAATTTGGACGGGATTCGGGTAAGTTGAGACCGAACCGAAACAGGATGGGGTCATGGGGTTGTTGGGTTCGATCCGGTTCGGTTATTTGTTGGGTTCAGTGAGGGTCTGAGAGATATATCGTTCAGGAGCCCGTCCAGCTTCTTTTCGTACCCTATCCGCTTCAGTCGTTTGCGTCGCCGACGCCTCCCCGCGCCGTCCCGATCGCGCGATCAACCTCTCTGCGACCGGCGTCCAACTTCTTGGTGTTTCCTTTTCAGGCTCCTCGTTCTTCTCCGGGGCCTGGACCTTGTCCCCACACCGCCAGACTTGCGTCCTTCCACGTGCGGGTAGCATTCCTGCGGAGGCAGCAAAACCTTCTTCAGATTCAACAGGGACCTCTCTTCCTTCCTCCTTGCACTTGTGCGCGGGTCGCTGTCTTCCTATCGTCCTCCTACCGGCATCGCTCCGTAGCCGTTGCCACTTTTTGGGTATGTGTCTGGTCATCCACCCATGTGAAGCAGGAAGTTTGACATACAGAAAGCGCTACTGCAATCGCCTTGGATGTTGGATAAAAAAAAATAGTTTTTTAGCTTCATGAACATTAGCAAGTTAATCAAATGTTAATGTCAGGCAAGGTTCGTTACTGATCATGAATTTGTGTCTAGATGCATCGAATTTTCAAGCTCTTAGTAGACTTTCTGAAAACTTAAAGTTCCGGAGATATTCACCCAAATTCTGTTGGTAAAACGATCTTATACTCCTCTTTACTAATTTCACTTATTGAAAAAAGGTGATACATCTTCATAGTCCCTTGAGTGCATGAGTATCTTACTCGTAGAAAAATAATTTCCTACTTATAAACTGTAATTATATTAGTAACCAACATGATCCCTGTCGAGTTTTGTCTCTTCTGGGTTCCTTCTATCTTTTATCGTCCTGTTCCAGGTGGATGTTGCCCCTAGCTTAAATTGATAACATATCTATACACTTCGCCAATGCTATTAAAGCTATCTTGACAGGCAACACAGAAACATTTAATCTCTTGTTTGATGGCAAGCTTAAGAAATATCAACAGCATTTACTCATCCCTAGTACATGGGACTGCTTGATATTCCAATAAACATATTTAAATGTTATTTTAGATTTTTTGAACTAATTCTCAAAAGAAGCTAATCTTTGTAAGGCTTTATCAGTGGCGGTCTTGATTTGCAATTTATTCCATGATTTTTTTTTTGAGATTGAAATTTATCTTTCCATTTTTTGGAGCTTGATTGTGCTTTTTATTTAGTCTTAGTAACCTAGTTTGCGAGAAGAATACCACCCAATAGGAAAACTTGAAATGAGTTCAACAATGGTTAGGTTGCTTCCGGTGGATGCTGGCTGGCTTGGCAAGGTCAGTGCTAATTTCTAATGTATTATTGACAACATTATTTTTGGGTTCTCAATTTTCTTCTTTGATGTTAGAACGAGGTGAAGAGATTAATTTTAAGTAAAGGAAGAGGTCCTGTGATGGTTGTCAGGGCGTATTAGCTTCTAAATCATTGGAGTGCCAAAAGACAAATGTAAAGTACCCAGGGAAGGAGGTTCCACATTGGAGTTTTAGGTGCCAGTGGTTATACTGGAGCTGAGGTACAAATTTCTTGTTCCCATATGGGCTTACTTTCTGTAGAAACTCATACTATACTAATTTAATTTTATATTTTTGTTGTATATTTGAGCATGATATTGTGTTTCATCTTTATGCTGATTTCTTTATTTATTCAAATTTGTTATTCTATAGAAGCTTGAAATTTAATTGTTAGGCTTTCATTTTAAATTTTCTTACTAAATCATGTGAGTCAACATTCTAATGTCATGAGTCTTAAAACT
>NC_133868.1:9494206-9513862 GCF_044706935.1 Curcuma longa | reverse complement strand
TGGGTGGTAATTTTTTGACTACAATATTCTTTAAAAAATTTCTCTTATTTCTCCTGAAAGGGTGTTCAACTAGTAAAAATTTACGATGATTATTAAACTAGATATAAGTAGTCTGGAGAAGCACAAAGAGAATACCACAACGTTGAGATCAAATTGTAAATAACCTTACGTCGTTCCCCTTCCACTGCAACTGAGCTCCGATCATAATCAACACAACAGTCACAAGATAAACATAAAAAAATTGTAGATCACCCTAAATCAGACGTCGACGAATTCGGCCAGATCGGGCCCGACATTGGCGAGCTCGGTCAGGTCGGGTCCGACACCATACGAGCTCGGCCAGGTCGGGCTCGACGTCGTCGATCTCAGCTAGGCCTAGCCGACGCTGCCGATCTCGCCCAGAATGGGTCGGTGTCGGGAGAAATCAGTGTCTGTGTCAAAATCTTACTGGTGTCGAGAGATCGGAGATCGGGGAGCACCAGCGATGGAGAAATCAGAATCGGGAGAGAAAATTGCGAGGGGAAAGAAGTTTTGGTCGGAAACCCTAAAAACACGATTTTAATAATGGAAATAATATTCAATCACTATTTCGTCGCTATTTCCATTGCCATTTTAGTGACGGATATAAACTTTCGTTGCTAATTTAGAGACATAATTTATTTCGGTCTCTAATATAACAACGGAAATAAATTGTCGTAACTAAAGTGAAGATAAAAATCTAATGTAGCGATGGAGATTTTCATTCTGTCGCTACTTTAATGATAAAAAGGTTTAATTCCGTCGCTAAAATATAATATAGTGACGGGAATTTAATTTTGTTGCTATATTAGTTTTAATTTTGTTGCTATATTAGTGACGAAATTAAATTTTCATTATTAATGTTATTGCTAATATATATTATTCTGGTAGTATCAGCCAAATAAATAGGACAAGTCAGACAAATCAAGTAGACCAACTAGCTAGATGAATTGAAAGGATAGAGTTAGTGGATCAAACATGATAAGTATATCAAATGAGCTACGCAAATTGGACACCACAATTAACTTAGAAAATTAGTAGATTAAATAGAACAATCCAAGCAAATATAAAATTTTATTCTTCTCCATAATTAATCATTGAATACTTACGCTCATAGTTCGGTTGTGATCCTACACAAAATCAATTTAGGATCAGGATCATATCGTAAAATTGTACGATCCTATCAAAAATCCTTGAAATTTTATACTACATGATTAATAATTAGAAAAATATCTAAAAAGATCATTTGTATATATATATGCAACCGGTGACATTCGACACTACATATGATATTATTACATGTATAAATTTACATTAACTAATAATTGATATCAGATAGAATAATAGTTATTTTATGGGGTAGTACTAATAAAGAATTAAGACATAGAAAATCACCAAACTTAGGGAGTTCTTCTAGAGGTTTAACCAGTGCCGGCTTTAGGCATAGGCCAAGGCCTATGCCTAGGGCCCCCAATACATTGGGGCCCATTTTTTTAAGAATATTAATCATTATATATATATATATATATATTTAGATAATAAGAAAATTTTAAAATATCTTTATTTTTTGAAAAGATTTGGTATGATCATGATTTTGTAGACATTGGATTTCTTAAAGATTTTGGTATGATTTCAATATGTTTAATATTTTTCAATTCTTAAAACTTTAATTTTACTAGTTTCTTTATATTCTTCTCCTTCCTTCCTTATTAACCTAATAACTTATTTTGCTCAACTTCAAACATTTTCGAAATCATCATAAGGGGTGTAGAGAGGAACGATCAGAATTAAGATCTTTTGTTACATATTTTTTTATGATCTTAAAATCTTAAAGGTATTATATTCCTTATTTTCCTATCAAATTTTTTTTATGCGTCTGTTAATTTCTTATTTTCTTATCAATTATTCCTGTTTATAAACTTGTAAACTTGTAATCTTATTCGCAGTTAATACTGTAATTTTATATAAAAAAATTATTTTTAAAATTAATATTTTAATTTATTTTAAAAAAATTTTAAATCCACCATTATTGGTCTAAAAGATGATTTTTTTTTTAAATAATAATTATTATTTTAAAAAAATTTTTTGCCTAGGGTCTTGGGTTTAACTGAATAATATGATCAATTCAAAATAAAACTAACGCCTTAACATCAATTAAACAAATATTTAAATAGTGTCTTAATTTTAATACAAAAGATGAAAATAATCATAGTAAAAGGATTAAAATTCTTGGTAGCTTCCAAAAAAATTTTAAACTATTTTTTAGATATAAGAATGGGTCATTACGGGTTACACCTTATAATAAATATAGATATCTGAACGAGTTCCAATTTGATATATTATGAGTCATGTGGTTTAATCCAAGTCAAAAGTTATAATTTTTCTTATCCTATTTTGATTCTAGTCCAATCCTATTCCGATTCTACCAATCTCATCGATCTTGTTCCGATATCATCACAAAAAATGATTTTGCACGATCTAGGAGCAATTTGATGCTTTCAGATCGTAGGATCATCCGGATCTCGATTTTACAAACTATGCTTACTCTATTCTATCTTTTTCTTAATGATTTAATTAGAGATAGTTTTAAGCCATATTGTTTTGAGATATATGATTGTAAACTCCTAATTTGGAATGATATGAATTTGAACGAGAATCCACCTCATCACACAAACAAGACAACGAAAGAAGATTATCTTGATTGGACTCTGGGACCACCCAAAGTTGAATCGGTCAATATTTATCTTGTTTTTTTTATTTCTTATATATTCCTATTTAACGATTACTCCACGATAATGCTTGTCTGTTCTCTGACCTTTTCCACCATTTCCGTGTCCACCAACTCCCTTCCATGTCCGCTGCTTGACATTTTGCGACGCTTCCGATGCCGCTATTTGACATTTTGCGACCCTTTCAAACTGCCAACCACTCGGTCAAACTCACCAGTACGCCAATACCTCCGTTGTTTGCTTCCTCGTCTATATATTTATCTCCGACCATGCATCTCCTAAGTGTTCAATTCCTCGAAACCCCTCGTTGATTCCTTTAGCATCCTCGAGTCGACCTGCTGTACGTTTTCCTTCTCCATCTTCTTAATTCACAGATTTTGATCAATCCATTCGAGCCGGCCGCCACCATGCTGAGCAAGCGAAGCGGCGCGGCGGCGAGCAGGCTCATAAGCCGGTGCGTGAAGGCGCCGGTGCGCGTGCTGTCCCGGGCGTGCGACCTCTACGTGCGCGGCATCACCAGCTGCGGGACCAAGATGAGCTACGGCGGCGCGGTCGGGTTCGGCCAGCAGGCCATGCTTCCCCGGAGCTTCAGCGTCCAGTCCGGGAGGTCCAGCGTCTCCGGCGACGAGGACTTCCGTGACCTCGTCATGGCTGCAAAGGGCACGCCGCCGCCGCCGCAGCCGGCGGTGGTTCCGAGGAGCCGGACCGTGGCGATTGGGAGGATCGACGAGGATAAGCCGTGCGTGTTCGAGGATGACCTGAGGCGTGGTTCCGATTATCTGTTCCCGAGGAGCCGGAGTTACGCGGTGGCGGCGTCGGCGGCGGCGGCCAAGGGGAGGCGAATTGCGCCGTTTGTTTGACCGTCCACGTCGAGTTGTCTTCCTTGAAGATGAAGTGGAGTGTATTCTTTTGTTTGTGGATTATTTGTGTACAAAGTGGTGGTGTATGAATTGAGCACAATTGTCTCCGGGCAATGGTGCAACGGTAGGACATTCGGATTGTGACTCAGGGACCCATGGTTCGATCTATGCGCTTCCCGATTTATTCTGGTGGTCAGTGAAAAATTTTTGTGGGACCGGACCGACCACCCCCAGGGATTGAGTACATGAAACTGACTAGGATTTATCATTATGAATTGAGCACAATTAAGTCTTTGTTGAATTTATCCGAAAAAAAATCTTTTTTTTCAAAAAAAAAAAATTATACATATCATATTTTCATATTTAAATTTTAATTTAAAATTTATTCTGAAAGACTAATTAAAGCTAAACCAAACAAGTTTAAGGGATATTGGGGGTCTAATTGGAGCTCAATTAAGTTGTTATTACGAGTCAATTTGGATGGGATTCGGTTGAGTTGAGACCGAATCGAAACAGGATGGGTTGTTGGGTTCGATCCGGTTCGATTCGGTTCAGTTTTATTTGTTGGGTTCAATGAGGGTCTGGGAGATACATCGTTCAGGAGCCCGTCCAGCTTCTTTACCGTACCCTATCCGCTTCAGTCGTTCGCGTCGCCGACGCCACCCTGCGCCGTCCCGATCGCGCGATAAACCTCTCTGCGACCGGCGTTCAACTTCTTGGTGTTTCCTTTTCTGGCTCCTCGTTCTTCTCCGGGTCCTGGACCTTGTCCCCACACCGCCAGACTTGCGTCCTTCCACGTGCGGGTAGCATTCCTGCGGAGGCAGCAAAACCTTCTTCAGATTCGACGGGGACCTCTCTTCCTTCCTCCTTGCACTTGTGCGCGGGTCGCTGTCTTCCTATCGTCCTCCTACCGGCATCGCTCCGTAGCCGTTGCCACTTTTTGGGTATGTGTCTGGTCATCCACCTATGTGAAGCAGGAAGTTTGACATACAGAAAAGCGCTACTGCAATCGCCTTGGATGTTGGATAAAAAAAATTAGCTTTTTAGCTTCATGAACGTTAGCAAGTTAATCAAATGTTAATGTCAGGCAAGCTTCATTACTGATCATGAATTTGTGTCTAGATGCATCGAATTTTCAAGCTCTTAGTAGAATTTCTGAAAACGTAAAGTTCTGGAGATATTCACCCCAATTCTGTTGGTAAAACGATCTTATACTCCTCTTTACTAAATTTCACTTATTGAAAAAAGGTGATACATCTTCATAGTCCCTTGAGTGCATGAGTATCTTACTCGTAGAAAAATAATTTCCTACTTATAAACTGTAATTATATTAGTAGCCAACATGATCCCTGTCGAGTTTTGTCTCTTCTGGGTTCCTTCTATCTTTTATTGTCCTGTTCCAGGTGGATGTTGCCCCTAGCTTGAATTGAAAGCATATCTATACACTTCGCCAATGCTATTAAAGCTATCTTGACAGGCAACACAGAAAAATTTAGTCTCTTGTTTGATGGCAAGCTTAAGAAATATCAACAGCATTTACTCATCCCTAGTACATGGGACTGCTTGATATTCCAATAAACACATTTAAATGTTATTTTAGATTTTTTGAACTAATTCTCAAAAGAAGCTAATCTTTGTGAGGCTTTATCAGTGGCTGTCTTGATTTGCAATTTATTCCATGATTTCCTTTCAAGATGAAATTTACTTTTCCATTTTTTGATCTTGATTGTGCTTTTTATCTAGTCTTAGTAACCTAGTTCACAAGAAGAATACCAGCAATAGGAAAACTTGAAATGAGTTCAACAATGGTTAGGTTGCTTCCGGTGGATGCTGGCTGGCTTGGCAAGGTCAGTGCTAATTTCTGTAGTATTATTGACAACATTATTTTTGGGTTCTCAGTTTTCTTCTTTGATGTTAGAACGAGGTGAAGAGATTTAATGTTAGTCGAGGAGGAGGCCCTGTGCTGGTTGTCAGGGCATCTGTGGCTTCTAAATCATTGGAGTGCCAAAAGACAAATGTAAAGTACCCAGGGAAGGAGGTTCACATTGGAGTTTTAGGTGCCAGTGGTTATACTGGAGCTGAGGTACAAATTTCTTGTTCCCATATGGGCTTACTTTCTGTAGAAACTCATACTATACTACTTTAATTTGATATTTTTGTTGTATATTTGAGCATGATATTGTGTTTCATCTTTATGCTGATTTCTTTATTTATTCAAATTTGCTATTCTACAGAAGCTTGAAATTTAATTGTTAGGCTTTAGTTAAATTTTCTTACTGAACTCATGTGAGCCAACATTCTAATGTCATGAGACTTAAAACTGATATAAGATTGGCACATGCTTTGATACAATGGATTTCTTGATGGTAGGAGAATTGAAGAAAATCTGTAACTATGTGCAAGGATTAATTACCTATTCCATAATAGTTCTACATATCTTCGGTTGGACCAGTAACCATCTTTTGTTGCATACTTAACTAGTATACAAATCATGAATGCATCCTTTTGGTTTAATCAACAGGATCTGCGAAAGGCAAAGCAAATGAAGAATTCATTTCTCTAAAAGAAAGTGTTTTTGGTCTATTATGGCCCTAATAAACATCTTATGAGTAATCAAAATTTTAAGAATTATTCCTCTTCTTGGTTTCTTGATGTTACTTAAAAACTTTACAGAGTTGATTAACATTTGTTATCCAAATACTCACATATTATACATGATTGTCCATTTTTTGCATATCCATCTTTTCAATGCATTTAAATTCGTACATCAATCGATTTCTTTGTCTAATTGTTAAGATATTTGTATGTTATATGCGTATAGATTACTTCTTTATCTCATTCTGGATTGTCATTAGGTGAATTGCTTCATTTATGGGTGAAAAACTTTAGAAACTAAGATATTAAAAAAAGTGGAATTCAAATTGAATGTATGAAATGTTGGTTCAAATATAAGCACAAGAGTCATAGATAGATACCTTGGATGGATTATTCAACAAACAAACACTGATGAAGATATCATTACTAGGAAGAATGGGTGATTAAAGTGGACAAGAACCTTTGGAGTCTTATTCTTTTAAATTTCTACATGCTTATGCTTGTGACTCATTCTTACTGCTGTATAAAGAATATCCTTGACTGTCCTTTGGATTATTTGATGCCATCAAATATGATTAGAGTAATTCTTGCAAAGCTATACTTTTTCAGGTTCATAATTACACCAATAACCCTTTTGGTCTGATAACTTTTGGGATAATGTGAGTTTGGTGGTAAAATATTATTTTTGAATTGTTCATACAGGTCATTATTTGTATATGAATCGACATTCTCTTAAAATATAATTTCACTAAAATTATTATGGGATGATGTTTAATTGTTTAATAGATTGTTCGGCTTCTAGCAAATCATCCACATTTTGGTATTACACTGATGACTGCTGATAGAAAAGCAGGGCAATCGTTTGGATCGGTGTTTCCTCACTTGATTACACAGGTATGTTTGTAAAATCATTCTCTCTTATCTGTTCCAATCCAAAAAAAACATCTTACTTTGTTGACCAGGAGGTTAGCTTTTTGAATCTTTCTTTCTTTTTTTTTAAAGAAAAGTATATGAACCAATGAACCATTAACCTATGACATTAAATTGGATATTAGAAGTCAATTGTAGAGGCTAATCATTCAATCTGAATTTGTAGGCAGGCTTTAGTGATTAGTTTTGTAATTTTTCTGTAGTGTTATTTCTCTGATTCCCTTTATGATTCTTGATTACTAAAGTGATATACTCTTGATGGCGTCTAGTTGTGCATCACTAATTTATTGGTACACTTTATTGCTTTAAGTGTGAAGCTCATCATCATGTTTTATTGGTTTTCAGGACTTGCCTAATTTGGTTGCAGTTAACGATGCTGACTTTTCTAATGTGGATGCTGTATTTTGTTGTTTGCCACATGGCACAACACAGGTTTTTTTTAATGTGATAATATTTTTCTAAAGACAATCAAGTCTATAGATTTATTCCAGAAGTTAAAGAAAATCCTAGTTGGTATAAACTCGTGTTTCTTTAACTTTATTGTTAGACCCGTTCTTCTTGCAGGATATTATCAAAGGCCTTCCCAGGGATCTCAAGATTGTCGATCTCTCTGCTGTATCTTTTTTGCATTTTTTTGTGATCCTCAATTATCATTAAGAACTCAACTGTTACAATGCACTTTGAAGTTTTCTATTTCCTATTTGTCAAAACTAACTGTGAAAAGTTTTACAGGATTTTCGATTGCGTGACATCAATGAATATGAAGAATGGTATGGCCTGCCTCATAAAGCACCTGAATTACAGGTAATGAGTTTATTTCTTTTGGTTTCAGCGTGAACTGTGTGGCTATCATCTTCAATGATTTTTTTATCTATGGGGTATTTTATTTGTTGTGTTAGGAAATTTTAACTGAGTCAGTGCTGCCTTAGTTCATTCTTAGTCATTATGACATTTCCTGTCAAAAAGTGATGACTACAATACTGTTATCCTTTTTTTTTTCTTATCCTATTATGCTAATAGACTTTTAATATTCCACAATCTCTCCCTCTTTTATTGGCTGGTAAGTAGCTGGGCCTTGTAATGTTTCTCTACCATTTTTTTTCTTTTGATAACCAAAATATGGGTTGTTTTGGCACAACAGATGTGTTGTCTTGTTGTTGGTTAAACTTATCCCTTCTTACTGTTTGAGTTTGTTTGAGTGTGTTATATGTTTGGTGTTATTATATGGTCATTGGGTTGAGGATCAGGATTTGTTGCATTAATTGATTATTTGATTGAAATTTTCTGAGATAATTGGGATTCAGCAGCCAAAGATTAAGTTACCTTGAGATCATCAAATGTTTAGTAACATTTTGCACAATTTCAGTCAACATTGTTAGTTGGCAAGAGTTGGGAGTAGAGAGTTATTTTTGTGATTGGAAAACTTATGACCCAAAACATTAGTCAGTGGAGAAGTTTCTTTGAGAGGTATGAGGGAAAGGTTGAAGCTCTTACTGTAAGGTTTATCTCTCTTTCAGCTTCTGAACTCTAGACTTCCTACCTTGTCTTAGCATTGCATTTTAGATCTTGGTATGATATTCTTTTTCCCATAATTTAGATTCCAAAGTAAGATTTGTCAGAAGCCTGGAATTTCTTCTTAGTAATTCCAAATTGATTGATCTCGTAGCTCCAATAATTTTCCATATGTTAATTGTAAAGTAGCAGAAGAAGGATATTTAGGGAATTTTACATTAGTCCTGGCATGCTGCATCAATCATCTGGCTCATGAAATCTAGTCTGAGTCTGATTGTTTTTTTGGTTTTTATTTGCATTTGGTTGTTAACTTCAGATTCAGATGTAAATTGAAACTTTTGTACAAGTAAACAAATTTATAGCAAACTAACATACTGACGGTTGTAGGTTTTCCTTGTGAGATTTCAGAAATACTGAGTTTTCTTAGTTGAAATGTTGTATGTTCTATTTTGTTTTTATTCTTATTCTAACATTTTCAGTGTATGTTAAAGTTTGGTGATGGCTTTCTTATCCTGAATCCAGAAAGAAGCTATATATGGGTTGACAGAAGTTTTGAGAGATGAAATACAAAATGCACGACTAGTTGCAAATCCTGGCTGTTATCCAACATCCATCCAACTTCCTCTTGTTCCATTGATAAAGGTTCAAATTCTAATGTCTTCCAAGAAAGATTGTTTAGCTAGGACTTCTGTTATATTCATAGGAAGATTTTGAGTTGTACTGTTGAGTGTTACTCCAATTTGGATTTGGGTACATAATGTTCCAATTTAGACTTCATGAAGCCTTCATAAAGCAAAATTTTCAGCAGTCTATATGACATGTTTATATCCGAATCATTAAATAGCTTTTCCTGACTCGCTGAAGTGAATATATTATGGTGCATGTAACCATTAGATAGGTGTATATCTGTTTTATTTAGGGCGAATACAATATTTCACATGTGAATTTATGCCCTATGTTGCAATTTGGTGCTAGAACTACTAAATCACATATATATTAACTTTATGCAAGTGTTGCAATTGGGTTCAACTGTCAGATTAGTTTGATGATAGCCTATCCAGAATTGGGCTGGACCTGTTCATTTACTTGGGAAACATAAATTTTTGCATACCAATTCTAATTGGCCATTTGGCGCAACTCCATTCAGAGAATGAATCATCAAACAAAGTACTGCTTGCTATAATCATACTTTGTGTCAAAGTTAAGATATTGAATATGAGAAATGATATGTAGCATGAAAAAGTCCAACATGAAATCAACATGACACACTCAACTGCATGCCTGTGGGACCCACTGCATGGATGTGAGACCCACTGCATGTAGTGTCATGTTGATTTCATGTTGGACTTTTTCATGCTACATATCATTGCTCATTGAATATATTGCAGGAGATATAAGCTTCATCTTCTTGATTATCAATTTTTTTGTAGGCTCATTTAATTGAAACCAGGAATATCATTATTGATGCAAAGTCTGGAGTTAGTGGTGCAGGTACGAACGGACTTTTCCTCCCTTATATGTAATTTATTCCTGCTATATTAGAGTCAAGTACTAGATCTTCTCTTGGTAATTTCCCATTCTGAATATGATATAGGTCGTGGAGCAAAGGAGGCCAATCTTTACACTGAAATTGCTGAAGGTCTTCATTCTTATGGAATCACCAAACATCGACATGGTGATCTTTTCTCTATTTACTCGCGTGTTTAATGAAAATTGTTTGTTTTCTTTATGCTACTTATATTGCATAAATACTATCAACAATACAGTTTTTGTTCCTGTTCTCAGTTCCTGAAATCGAGCAAGGACTTACAGATGCTTCAAATTCTAGAGTAACTGTTAGCTTCACACCCCATTTGATGCCTATGGTAAATTTTCTGCTGTTATCTTATTTTGTAATAATTTGTTCTAAAGTTTCCTTTGCAGTAATGATGTTGATTCACGTGGATATGTAGAGCCGTGGGATGCAGTCGACCATATATGTCGAAATGGCTCCTGGAGTGAATGTCAGTGATTTATATGACCTTTTGAAATCTACTTATCAGGTACCGTTGATGGATGAGGTAGCACTTTATGTATGCCGTTTCAAGGCAATCATGTGGAAAGATGGCTGCATAGCATTTAGAATTCTACAAACTAATGCAACAATAAGTATTTTGTCATAATATATATGTTCTTGTGTGAATTAACATTACAATTGGTTATTTTGCATTTTTGAGAAAAAAATACATTTCCTTCTATGAACTTTGTATGTACATTGTGTTTTAATAGATAGTAGTCCTTTGCAGGAGGAAGAATTTGTTAAACTGCTAGATAAAGGACGCGTACCCGAGACCCGTCATGTACGAGGATCAAATTATTGCTTGATGAATGTCTTTGAAGATCGAATTCCTGGCAGAGCTATAATAATTTCTGTTGTATGTACTACTACTACATTGTTGTTTGCTCCAATTACTCATTTGGTCACACTTATTAACCTCGTAGCTGCTTAACCAAGTGCATCATTGACTGTACAGATCGACAATTTAGTGAAAGGAGCTTCTGGTCAAGCATTGCAGAATCTTAATTTGATGATGGGACTCCCAGAGAACACAGGGCTGCAACAGCTGCCGTTGTTTCCTTAAACTATCTGCGTGTGTAGGGTAAAAATCCGAAACTTGTTAAAGTTCAATTAGAACAGACGCTGATTGAACTTGCAGGAATGTAACGTTGCTTTGATGCTGCTCGCACATCGACTTTCTAGTTCGATCTTGATGCAGTTTGCAGGTATTTTAATTTTATCTCTCTGTTGCCTTCATTTGCACCATTATGGTTCCAGAAAAAACTTTTGCTGACTTTTGCTGTGAGATTGGAGAATAAAATGTTGGCTTTATTTGTTGAAAAATTAATGTTGCATTAAATCCTGCAAGTAAAAATTTTGCTTCTTAAAAATAAAAAAATTGAAAAAAATGTTTTTTATGATTTGAAAAAAAATGTTTTTTATTTTTGCCCTATTTCATGGGTACAAAGGGTAGAGAAATGCTACGTTGCGCGATGAGGAATTCGTGACCTGTGCGTGACACCTGCGACCCATTGTCGTTGTCGCCGCCTTCACCGCGCCGTCTGGTCTCGTCGGCTGTCGTCTCGGTCGCGATTGATGCGTCGCTCGTTGGCGCTCCATCCGGCATCGGATTTCGATCGGAATCCGGTGGAATTCGGTCAGAAACATGGTCCACAGTGGTAGTGTTGTTTTTTGGTCAAATCGTGATCGGATTTCGATCAAATCGCGGTCGGAGATTGGTCGAGGAAGGACCGCCGTCGCACGTCGGTCCTTCCTCGGTCGGTCTTTGACTGTGATTTGGTCGGAATCTATCGTGATTTGGTCGGAAATTGCACAACCATTGTGGACGGCGATCGGGTTAGATTCCGATCGAATTGCGGTCGGAGATCGGTTGAGGAAGGATCGACGTCGGATGTTAGTCCTTTCTTGGTCGATCTCCAGCTGCGATTCAGTCGGAATCCAACTCGATCGCCGTCCACAATGGCCGCGCAGTGGGGGGCGATTGTTTTCGGTTAAATTCGTCGGATTTTGATCACTATTCGGTCGGAATCCGGTCGAAGTGGCGTGTCGATCGCGGTGGCCGGATGGTGCGGTGAGGGCGGCGACAGCAACGGTGGATCGCAGGTGTTGCGGATGAGGAGTCGCGCAGCATAGCAAGCCTGACAAAGGATAATCTCAATTATATTTGATGGTATTTATGATAATCTGCGCATCGCAGTGCGGAAGGGACCAGTTTTGAATGGAACTTTTCGATAGTCGATATGCACGTGAGCACGACGCTGGCCGTTGTAAAAGAAGCTAAAAATGGACAAAATCGAACCGCCTTATAGTCAATACCTCAGTCAGGTTTCAGAACGCGTCTTCTCCACGCACCGACCTTGCATTCGTTCTCCCCTCTCCGAGCTCCTGTGACGATGGACCTGGGGGAGTCGATCGCTCGCCAAACCTCCTTCGCCATCCGCCTCTCGAAGCACGTCGGCGCGGCTGTCGCCTCCGACCGCAACCTCGTGTTCTCCCCGCTTTCCGTCCATCTCGTCCTCGCCCTCGTCGCTGCCGGCTCCAAGGGCCGTACGCTCGACGAGACCCTCTCCTTCCTCGGCCTCGGCTCCGGAGAACTAGCCGACCTCAACTCCCTCTCCTCGCAGATCGTCGCCCTCGTCCTTGCTGACGGGTCGGCGATCGGTGGGCCGAGGGTTTCGTTCGCCAATGGAGTCTTCGTTGACTCCTCGATGACGCTGAAGCCGTCCTTTAACGATATCGTCACCAATACGTTTAAGGCGGAGGCCAAAGCAGTGGATTTCCGAACCAAGGTGAGGTTTTCTATTCCTATTTTTAGCACAGGAAATTTTTTTTGACAACGGCATATATATCATCCGTTCACGTTACGTATTTCTTCTCCAAAATATCAGTTATTAACTGGTTCTTAGAAATGGAATAGTTCTTGGCAATGTTTATTTATTTTCATGTATCATTTATTCACCGAACTCAATTCAGTACGGTTTGGTGGCACTAGATTCATAACTTCCAGATTCATAGAGTCCCACCTTCATTCTCTTCTTTTTATAGTGGATCTTATCATGCTGATACTTGTGTCCATGAGTTGAGGCTGCTCCCATGCTCATATATTTGCCATATTTCAAGGCCTAAATTGTACTATGCTGATTTCTGAAAAAAAAATGGTGCTAGTTTTATGTATTTCAATATTTGCTTATATTGCCCTCTAAAACGAATTGTTAATTTGTTTATGAATAAAATTTGATGTTAATATTATACCACTGTGAATGGTCTTTCATGATCTTATCTAGCTTCCTGTGTGTCATATCAAATTGACTCAAAATATTAAAAGAACAAGGTGTTTGATCTTGTTCTATTCACATGTTTCACTGTTTTTTTTGGAAAGGTTAAATCCTTGTTCACAGACAAATGATATAAAATAATATTGGTGAAGAATAAAGAATTGGTTCTGCCGCCTTGATTAACCTTCTTTCTACATGGATGCTCATGCTTATGAGCTTTCCCCCACAAAACATTATTCACCTTCTTTTGCTTGGAACTTAGCACAATGTACTTCTTTGCAGTCTTACTAGGTAGCTGTCATTGTAGCCTTATTCAAGATCAAGGCACCTCTCCACTTCACAGATTTGCGAGCCTGATGTGTTAGAGATCAGATATTTAGATCTGGTGGCATTTCAGACATTCTACAAAAGCTACAAATGAAATGCTTCTAACTTGCTGACTTTTTATCATAGGTGCCACTATAACTTATTTTACACAAAAACATCTTTATCAATTATTTTTTTACAACATTTTATAATTGAGTTCAATTTTCTGGATAAGAAATACATAAGTAGGAATTGGTTCTCCTTTCAATTTCTTACCCCAAAACTACTTTTACCATTTCATTGGATTCCGTTGGTCGCCAACTATTGGACCTAATTGGTGTTGATCATCTATTCTTTTTCTGCAAAAGGTGGAATCCGCCACCTTAGCGGTCCCACACGGTCGATCCCACGACCATCTGTGAGGAGGTAAATCGAGAAACTACAGTTGGTCACGACGCAGGAGGGTATTGTCTGGCTTCGCCAGAATTCGAACCTTTGCCCTCTTCTGCAACTCTGCTGCGTCGTAACCAACTCAGCTATGCCCCGGGGGCATCTTGATCATCTATTCTTGGTTGAAGCCTTGGCAGAGTCTACCATTGATGATAAGATGAAGTTTCATTGGAGTTGATTGCTAGCCAGAGTAAATTGTTCTAATCCAATACCAAAATTGAACCGCCAAACCACACAAGAACTTGAGCAAAATTGATGAAGTGTAATTGCCAAATTTTAAGATATATGAATCAAATAAAAAGATATCTAGTACATGATACCCAAAATGAATAATTTCCAAAGATTTAATTCTTTAAAATTCAAAACTCATTTAATTTCTTTCCCTATTTACATTGTTTTTATTTTAAATAAAAATTAAAGGCTACTCCTAGCTGAGACATAAATTCTTGACTGTATATAAAACAAACCTTATAAAAGAAAATCAGTGTAATATAGTTCTGTATAAAAATCATGCTTTCAAAAAATGATTCTGTATTATAAGATGTCCAAATGTTCTGTTGACATAGGAACATAATGAGGCTTCATTGGTTATATTACTGTGTATGAAATTTCTCTCCTCCTAGGCAACCTTGTAGGACTAACAGTTTGCCAACAGATTGGTGCCAACAACCCTTTTTTGACCCCAAGTGGTGCTTCCTAGCGATCCATTTGAGTCAATCAATACCTCAACTAGTGCAATTTGGATTAACTAAGTGATTCAAGTGCTTTGATTAAACCAAGATGGTTGCAATCGGGAGATAATCCATTTCTAGGGGTGTGAATTGATCTATAAAAGACCAAGGGTTTTTCTGGGTTAAGTCACCTAAATTCAATTAGGAATAGCAAGTACGCAGCTTTCTCTCTCCCTTCAACAACATCAAGTTTCTTTCCTCCCTGCAAAAGAAGTAACAACCACAGTAATTGCACTTTGGTGGGTGGATTTCGTTGATCTTGTTTCCATATCAGATTCCTTTGCCATGCATCAGAAAAGGGTAGTCGATCTCATTGTACCATAGATAAAATTTGCCAAACCTCAGTCACATGCTATTGTTGGGAGACGTATTACTATTCAAAAAGTGATTATGATGTACTCCGAGATCATCAATTGCTAAGAGTTAAAGAAGTCATTATTCAAAGCCCCAACGACCATTTTCCAGCATGAGCAGTGGTTAATGGCACTGTCAATTTGCCTTGGAACAATGAATGAATGGGACCATAGAAAAGAAGTATGGAAAATGTAAATAAATGATCTCAATGTATTGGTTTTAGAAAATTTCATGGTTTGACATATTTATTGCCTTTATGGGAAGTGTTATAGTATAATGTCTAATTATCACTGTTTTAGATTTGTTTTGGAAGGCTATCATGACATTCGATACTAATCTTTATATTTTCGTGAATATTTTGCCAATATACTAACATTCTTGATCTTTAAGTAAAGGCTGATGTGGTAGCAAATGAAATTAACTCCTGGGTTGAAAAAGTTACTTCAAACTTGATCAAAGAGCTTCTTCCTCCTGGATCTGTTGACAGTGACACTAGATTGGTGCTGGGGAATGCACTTTACTTCAAAGGATCCTGGACTGAAAAGTTTGACGCATCTAAGACATTAAACTCTGAATTCTACCTGCTGAATGGAACATCAGTCGAAGTGGCTTTCATGACTAGTAGAAAAAAAACAGTTTCTGTCCTCATATGATGGATTTAAGGTTCTTAGGCTTCCCTATAAGCAAGGTGAAGATAAAAGGTCATTCTCTATGTATATCTTTTTGCCAGACGCCAAAGATGGTCTATGGAGTTTGGAGGAGAAGGTAAACAGTGAATCTGAGCTCTTAACACGTTTTCTTCCAATGCGAAAGGTTGAAGTGAACAAATTCAAACTGCCCAAATTCAAGATATCATTTGGTTTTGAAGCATCTGCAGTGTTGAAAAGCTTGGGTCTGTTATCACCTTTCAGTGCAGATGCAGACTTGTCAGAAATGGTGGATTCGCCGATTGGACATAGCCTCTATGTATCATCAATTTTCCACAAATCCTTCATTGAAGTCAATGAAGAAGGAACAGAAGCAGCTGCTGCTTCTGCTGCAGTGGTGAATCTGAGGTCAATGTTACCCATGGATCCTCTGGACTTTGAAGCTGATCACCCATTTATGTTTCTGATCAGAGAAGACATGACAGGTGTAGTGCTGTTCACTGGGCATGTTCTTAATCCATCAATTGCTGAGTAAGCTATAAATATGGTATCAATCTCCTTGGAACTTGCAAGTTTTTGTTTCTGGTGAAATGTACTGAAGTTTCATGCTAGAACATTTGCTGGTTGATGTTGCGAATTCTCTGTTTATCTATGACAAGACAGGCGTGTTATAATGTTTAAAATAATGATACATTCTAACTTGTTTTGCCTTTTTTTATTGCAGCTCATATGTTCACTAGTTCTTTTTACTGAATGAACAGCCAAGTAGTCAACTAAGGGAAGGCCATGAATCATTACTTGGATGGAAGGTATAGAGGAGAAGAAAATATTCATAAAATTATATATGAATTTTTATCATTTAGGTAACTTTTTTTTGTCATTTAGTAATCTACAAGAATGATATCATTTCTACCAACTAGGCAATTCTTTAGGACATGTCTGTTTATATCTTATATTGATGAACGTATTTTGGGGTCCTCTAAAAGGACAACACCATCTCTTATTCACTAGAGGACAAGGAATTCAAAGGTTTCTGTGGGCGATTTGCTTTCTCGAGTCTCCCACACCAAACAGCAGGCGGCTCAATCATCCTTGTACTCAGCTGGCTTTAAACTAAATTAAATAAACAAATAATACTATATAACTAATTTATTATTTTAAAGAAATTTAAATTGCTTAAGTTTAAGAATATAACTAGAAATCCCGTTATGTGCTTATAATTTTTCTCAATTTCAAATACATCTACCATTACTAGAACTTTTAATATAAATTATTTTCAATTTTTTATGATATTCATAGTTTTTCTTTCATAAAAAACAGAATGTTTGGCATTGAAACATGTTTGCTTCCATTGAAAATACCTCTGGTGCCATCTCATTCTCTTGTGTAGTTTTTTTAATTATCAGTTAGATAGTTTATAGAATGCAAATTTGAAGTTGAGTTTTCTACTAAATTATGTATTTTTTTAAAAATTATTGAATCGTACCTAAAGAAAATAAAAAATAAAATTTATCTTCCCTTTTCTTTTCTCAATTTCTCTCCCCTGTAGTGTATAGAGGTTCAATTATATTTTTTAAATATAATATTAATTCTAATATATTTTTTATTGAATAATAGTTATTGGATGGAATGAAAAAAAATAGTACAGATAGAGATGAATATCGAATAAAGATAGATATAATAAATGAGGATGTAAAGCATGATGTGGATAAAAATAGAGGATATGTATTCGACTCAAATCAAATCTATTATCATCCCTAATCGTACCTATCTGGTGCTAAAATGATTGCATTACATTGATTGTACTCGACCCATTAGGAAAAATAGATGAACTTTTTTATAAAAAATGAGTCGAATTTATTATTAGAAATCGATTTTTATTTGTGCATAAATTGTAGCTCATATTCATCCAATTGGCGAAAAATAGATTGAAAACGTGAGTCATAGTAATTAATAAAGAGAAGATAATTATGATACTTGCTGTGGTCCTTAGAGACTATGGCATCGATTTGATTGCTATACGATCCATTGAACCTTTGCCATGGCAAAAGGCCAAAACACCATTCAACGTCTTTAAATTAGTTCGCCTCCTAATTCTCTCAATTAATTAATAATTTGACTTAAGTTTCACATTTCAATTTAGCTATTTTCTATATTTTTTAAGGCGTTTGATTAACGCATATAAATTAATTACAAGGCCATTGTTGTCGAACAATAATTTACCTTTGACTTCGACTAACTTCATAATTAATTGACCATCTAATAACCATTTTAAATGTTATTAAGCAAAACTCGTTTCTCGTAATTATAATTATGCATAAAAAAAAGATAAATCTCAGTTAGTCTTATAGATTAAAAATTTCACATTTCTCGATTTATGTGCTGTAATTATGCAATGTATACTGAATGAGTGGATGCAAATAAATAAATAAAAAGATTTTCTGTAAAATTTGAAGAGATATTTTCAGAGAATATTAAAGAAGCATTTTAAAAGCTATCCTTAAAGAAAGTCCATGATTTAGACTTGCCAACTATTGTAAGGCCCTCATTGGTGCCACACGTCAGCATTAAACAAATGAGTGCCGAAAGAAAGAAAGAAAGAAAGAGACAGACACGGCTTTATCTTTTCAAAAGTGAGCCTCCATTTTTGACTTGAATTCTTTGTTTCGAGACGTGTTAGACATTGCATTCTTTCTCGCCACATTCCCATGGACGGTTCTGATCTGTTTAAGACAGTAAATCTATGGCCTAAATTAGTGCCTGAATAATAAAGTAATATATATATTATTAATATTATTCCTTTAGAGGTGGCTCCACATGAATCACAAGAAATCTAGTTGAGCCTGTAGAATTATAGTGTTATAGTAAAAGATGAAATAAATACAAATTAGAATAATAAAGTAAAATTTTGAAGGTCGTGATTTTTTTTACTATAAAAAAAATGATAATCTCAATTAGTCGCATTGACTCAATCCTGAAGGTGACCGATCTGGTCCTACGAAAATTTCCTACTGGCCATCAGGATAAATTAGGAAGCGCACGCAACGACCAACCCAGATGTCTAGCATCCTTTGATTGCGAATGATTTTTTTTACTATAGTATCAAAATGAAACATGATTTATGATAAATCTTAGTTCGTTAAAGATTTATATTTATTATTTATAATGGATCAATTTCATATTCAAAAGATATTGTTTAAGATTTTTTTGGAAATTTTAAATATTTATATTACTATTTTTTAATAATTTTTGAATCTAGAGTTCCAATTAAGATTTTGTGTTATGTGTTTAATTATTTTGAGATAGTTTTTTTTATCAATTTTAGTTTCATTAGTTTTTTTTTATCAATTTTAGTCAATTATGAATTTTATTTTTATTTTCTAATATTGTATTGAATTAATAAATTATAGAATATTATTTTTGATATTTATAGTCGG
The DNA here is from genome assembly GCF_044706935.1 of Curcuma longa. Lineage (NCBI taxonomy): Eukaryota > Viridiplantae > Streptophyta > Magnoliopsida > Zingiberales > Zingiberaceae > Curcuma > Curcuma longa. The sequence continues at coordinate 9,494,460 of NC_133868.1, read as the reverse complement.
AATCAATGATATCAGTAACTTGTGCTGCATCATAAACTCTCTAGATAATAAGAATTCAAATTTCATCCAGAAATTTAATAGTGTTTGAAAATTTTATAATGCTAGATTATCTGTTAAAATTTATATATATTTCTCGATTTATTTGATTAATAAAATTTTTTCCGATGTAAAATATCTTATTGATTCCTCCCTCGCTATCTGTATAAGGAGCAAATCCCTTGTAATCAGTAGTCATACACAATATGAAATCGTAA
>NC_133868.1:9451475-9494106 GCF_044706935.1 Curcuma longa | reverse complement strand
TAACCAAGTGCATCATTGACTGGACAGATTCCTGAATAATTCAGTGAAAGGAGCTTCTGGTCAAGCATTGCAGCATTAATTTGATGATGGGACTCCCAGAGAACACAGGGCTGCAACAGCTGCCGTTGTTTCTCTTAACTATCTGCGTGTGTAGGGTACGCAACTTGTTAAAGTTCAATTATACAGACGCTGATTGAACTTGCAGGAATGTAACGTTGCTTTGATGCTGCTCGCACATCGACTTTCTAGTTCGATCTTGATGCAGTTTGCAGGTATTTTAATTTTATCTCTCTGTTGCCTTCATTTGCACCATTATGGTTCCAGAAAAAACTTTTGCTGGCTTTTGCTGTGAGATTGGAGAATAAAATGTTGGCATTATTTGTTGAAAAATTAATGTCGCATTAAATCCTGCAAGTAAAAATTTTGCTTCTTAAAACTAAAAAATTAAAAAAATTGAAAAAATGTTTTTTATGATTTGAAAATAATGTTTTTTATTTTTGCCCTATTTCATGGGTACAAAGGGTAGAGAAATGCTACATTGCGCGACGAGGAATTTGCGACCCGTGCGTGACACTCGTGATCCACTGTCGCTGCTACCGCCTTCGTCGCGTCGTCCGGCCACTGTTGGCTGTCGTTTTGGCCGCGATTGATGCGTCGCTCGTCGACGCTCCATCTGATGTCGGATTTTGGTCGAATAGTAGTCGGAATCCGACGGAATTCGATCGGAAACATGGTCCACAGTAGCAGCACTGTTTTTGGTCAAATCGTGATCGGATTTTGGTCAAATTGCGGTCGTAGATTGGTCGAGGAAGGACCGTCGTCGCACGTTGGTCCTTCCTCGGTCGGTCTTTGATCGCGATTTGGTTGGAATCCGATCGTGATTTAATCGGAAACTGTGCAACCATTGTGGATGGCGATCGGGTTAGATTCCGATCGAATTGCAGTCGGAGATCGGCTAAGGAAGGATCGACGTCGGATGTTAGTCCTTTCTTGGTCGATCTCCAGCTGCGATTCAGTTGGAATCCAACTCGATCGTCGTCCACAATGGCCGCGCAGTGGGGGGCGATTGTTTTCGGTTAAATTCGTCGGATTTTGATCACTATTCGATCAGAATCCGGCGAATGGCGTGTCGATCGCGGTCGGATGGTGCGGTGAGGGCGGCGACAGCAACGGTGGATCGCAGGTGTTGCGGATGAGGAGTCGCTCAACGTAGCAAGTCTGACAAAGGATAATCTCAATTATATTTGATGGTATTAATGATAATCTGCGCATCGCAGTGCGGAAGGGACCAGTTTTGAATGGAACTTTTCGATAGTCGATATGCACGTGAGCACGACGCTGGCCGTTGTAAAAGAAGCTAAAAATGGACAAAATCGAACCGCCTTATAGTCAATACCTCAGTCAGGTTTCAGAACGCGTCTTCTCCACGCACCGACCTTGCATTCGTTCTCCCCTCTCCGAGCTCCTGTGACGATGGACCTGGGGGAGTCGATCGCTCGCCAAACCTCCTTCGCCATCCGCCTCTCGAAGCACGTCGGCGCGGCTGTCGCCTCCGACCGCAACCTCGTGTTCTCCCCGCTTTCCGTCCATCTCGTCCTCGCCCTCGTCGCTGCCGGCTCCAAGGGCCGTACGCTCGACGAGACCCTCTCCTTCCTCGGCCTCGGCTCCGGAGAACTAGCCGACCTCAACTCCCTCGCCTCGCAGATCGTCGCCCTCGTCCTTGCTGACGGGTCGGCGATCGGTGGGCCGAGGGTTTCGTTCGCCAATGGAGTCTTCGTTGACTCCTCGATGACGCTGAAGCCGTCCTTTAACGATATCGTCACCAATACGTTTAAGGCGGAGGCCAAAGCAGTGGATTTCCGAACCAAGGTGAGGTTTTCTATTCCTATTTTTAGCACAGGAAATTTTTTTTGACAACGGCATATATCATCCGTTCACGTTACGTATTTCTTCTCCAAAATATCAGTTATTAACTGGTTCTTAGAAATGGAATAGTTCTTGGCAATGTTTATTTATTTTCATGTATCATTTATTCACCGAACTCAATTCAGTACGGTTTTGTGGCACTAGATTCATAACTTGCAGATTCATAGAGTCCCACCTTCATTCTCTTCTTTTTATAGTGGATCTTATCATGCTGATACTTGTGTCCATGAGTTGAGGCTGGTCCCATGCTCATATATTTGCCATATTTCAAGGCCTAACTTGTACTATGTTGATTTCTGAAAAAAAAAAATGGTGCTAGTTTTATGTATTTCAATATTTGCTTATATTGCCCTCTAAAACGAATTGTTAATTTGTTTATGAATAAAATTTGATGTTAATATTATACCACTGTGAATGGTCTTTCATGATCTTATCTAGCTTCCTGTGTGTCATAGCAAATTAACTCAAAATATTAAAAGAACAAGGTGTTTGATCTTGTTCTATTCACATGTTTCACTGTTTTTTTTGGAAAGGTTAAATCCTTGTTCACAGACAAATGATATAAAATAATATTGGTGAAGAATAAAGAATTGGTTCTGCCGCCTTGATTAACCTTCTTTCTACATGGATGCTCATGCTTATGAGCTTTCCCCCACAAAACATTATTCACCTTCTTTTGCTTGGAACTTAGCACAATGTACTTCTTTGCAGTCTTACTAGGTAGCTGTCATTGTAGCCTTATTCAAGATCAAGGCACCTCTCCACTTCACAGATTTGCGAGCCTGATGTGTTAGAGATCACACATTTAGATCTGGTGGCATTTAAGACATTCTACAAAAGCTACAAATGAAATGCTTCTAACTTGCTGACTTTTTATCATAGGTGCCACTATAACTTATTTTACACAAAAAAATCTTTATCAATTATTTTTTTACAACATTTTATAATTGAGTTCAATTTTCTGGATAAGAAATACATAAGTAGGAATTGGTTCTCCTTTCAATTTCTTACCCCAAAACTACTTTTACCATTTCATTGGATTCCGTTGGTCGCCAACTATTGGACCTAATTGGTGTTGATCATCTATTCTTTTTCTGCAAAAGGTGGAATCCGCCACCTTAGCGGTCCCACACGGTCGATCCCACGACCATCTGTGAGGAGGTAAATCGAGAAACTACAGTTGGTCACGACGCAGGAGGGTATTGTCTGGCTTCGCCAGAATTCGAACCTTTGCCCTCTTCTGCAACTCTGCTGCGTCGTAACCAACTCAGCTATGCCCCGGGGGCATTTTGATCATCTATTCTTGGTTGAAGCCTTGGCAGAGTCTACCATTGATGATAAGATGAAGTTTCATTGGAGTTGATTGCTAGCCAGAGTAAATTGTTCTAATCCAATACCAAAATTGAACCGCCAAACCACACAAGAACTTGAGCAAAATTGATGAAGTGTAATTGCCAAATTTTAAGATATATGAATCAAATAAAAAGATATCTAGTACATGATACCCAAAATGAATAATTTCCAAAGATTTAATTCTTTAAAATTCAAAACTCATTTAATTTCTTTCCCTATTTACATTGTTTTTATTTTAAATAAAAATTAAAGGCTACTCCTAGCTGAGACATAAATTCTTGACCGTATATAAAACAAACCTTATAAAAGAAAATCAGTGTAATATAGTTCTGTATAAAAATCATGCTTTCAAAAAATGATTCTGTATTATAAGATGTCCAAATGTTCTGTTGACATAGGAACATAATGAGGCTTCATTGGTTATATTACTGTGTATGAAATTTCTCTCCTCCTAGGCAACCTTGTAGGACTAACAGTTTGCCAACAGATTGGTGCCAACAACCCTTTTTTGACCCCAAGTGGTGCTTCCTAGCGATCCATTTGAGTCAATCAATACCTCAACTAGTGCAATTTGGATTAACTAAGTGATTCAAGTGCTTTGATTAAACCAAGATGGTTGCAATCAGGAGATAATCCATTTCTAGGGGTGTGAATTGATCTATAAAAGACCAAGGGTTTTTCTGGGTTAAGTCACCTAAATTCAATTAGGAATAGCAAGTACGCAGCTTTCTCTCTCCCTTCAACAACATCAAGTTTCTTTCCTCCCTGCAAAAGAAGTAACAACCACAGTAATTGCACACTTTGGTGGGTGGATTTCGTTGATCTTGTTTCCATATCAGGTTCCTTTGCCATGCATCAGAAAAGGGTAGTCGATCTCATTGTACCATAGATAAAATTTGCCAAACCTCAGTCACATGCTATTGTTGGGAGACGTATTACTATTCAAAAAGTGATTATGATGTACTCCGAGATCATCAATTGCTAAGAGTTAAAAAGTCATTATTCGGAGCCGCCAACGACCATTTTCCAGCATGAGCAGTGGTTAATGGCACTGTCAATTTGTCTTGGAACAGTGAATGAATGGGACCATAGAAAAGAAGTATGGAAAATGTAAATAAATGATCTCAATGTATTGGTTTTAGAAAATTTCATGGTTTGACATATTTATTGCCTTTATGGGAAGTGTTATAGTATAATGTCTAATTATCACTGTTTTAGATTTGTTTTGGAAGGCTATCATGACATTCGATACTAATCTTTATATTTTCTTGAATATTTTGCCAATATACTAACATTCTTGATCTTTAAGTAAAGGCTGATGTGGTAGCAAATGAAATTAACTCCTGGGTTGAAAAAGTTACTTCAAACTTGATCAAAGAGCTTCTTCCTCCTGGATCTGTTGACAGTGACACTAGATTGGTGCTGGGGAATGCACTCTACTTCAAAGGATCCTGGACTGAAAAGTTTGACGCATCTAAGACATTAAACTCTGAATTCTACCTGCTGAATGGAACATCAGTCGAAGTGGCTTTCATGACTAGTAGAAAAAAACAGTTTCTGTCCTCATATGATGGATTTAAGGTTCTTAGGCTTCCCTATAAGCAAGGTGAAGATAAAAGGTCATTCTCTATGTATATCTTTTTGCCAGACGCCAAAGATGGTCTATGGAGTTTGGAGGAGAAGGTAAACAGTGAATCTGAGCTCTTAACACGTTTTCTTCCAATGCGAAAGGTTGAAGTGAACAAATTCAAACTGCCCAAATTCAAGATATCATTTGGTTTTGAAGCATCTGCAGTGTTGAAAAGCTTGGGTCTGTTATCACCTTTCAGTGCAGATGCAGACTTGTCAGAAATGGTGGATTCGCCCATTGGACATAGCCTCTATGTATCATCAATTTTCCACAAATCCTTCATTGAAGTCAATGAAGAAGGAACAGAAGCAGCTGCTGCTTCTGCTGCAGTGGTGAATCTGAGGTCAATGTTACCCATGGATCCTCTGGACTTTGAAGCTGATCACCCATTTATGTTTCTGATCAGAGAAGACATGACAGGAGTAGTGCTGTTCACTGGGCATGTTCTTAATCCATCAATTGCTGAGTAAGCTATAAATATGGTATCAATCTCCTTGGAACTTGCAAGTTTTTGTTTCTGGTGAAATGTACTGAAGTTTCATGCTAGAACATTTGCTGGTTGATGTTGCGAATTCTCTGTTTATCTATGACAAGACAGGCGTGTTATAATGTTTAAATAATGATACATTCTAACTTGTTTTGCCTTTTTTTATTGCAGCTCATATGTTCACTAGTTCTTTTTACTGAATGAACAGCCAAGTAGTCAACTAAGGGAAGGCCATGAATCATTACTTGGATGGAAGGTATAAAGGAGGAGAAGAAAATATTCATAAAATTATATATGAATTTTTATCATTCAGGTAACTTTTTTTTTGTCATTTAGTAATCTACAAGAATGATATCATTTCTACCAACTAGGCAATTCTTTTGGACATGTCTGTTTATATCTTATATTGATGAACGTATTTTGGGGTCCTCTAAAAGGACAACACCATCTCTTCTTCACTAGAGGACAAGGAATTCAAAGGTTTCTGTGGGCGATTTGCTTCTCGAGTCTTCCCACACCAAACAGCAGGCGGCTCAATCATCCTTGTACTCAGCTGGCTTTAAACTAAATTAAATAAACAAAACTATGTAACTAATTTATTATTTTAAAGAAATTTAAATTGCTTAAGTTTAAGAATATAACTAGAAATCCCGTTATGTGCTTATAATTTTTCTCAATTTCAAATACATCTACCATTACTAGAACTTTTAATACAAATTATTTTCAATTTTTTAATGATATTCATAGTTTTTCTTTCATAAAAAAAGAAAGTTTGGCATTGAAACATGTTTGCTTCCATTGAAAATACCTCTGGTGCCATCTCATTCTCTTGTGTAGTCTTTTTTTTTTAATTATAGTTAGATACTTTATAGAATGCAAATTTGAAGTTGAGTTTTCTACTAAAGTATGTATTTTTTTAAAAATTATTGAATCGTACCTAAAGAAAATAAAAAATAAAATTTATCTTCCCTTTTCTTTCTCAATTTCTCTCCCCTGTAGTGTATAGAGGTTGAATTATATTTTTTAAATATAATATTAATTCTAATATATTTTTTATTGAATAATAGTTATTGGATGGAATGAAAAAAAATAGTACAGATAGAGATGAATATCGAATAAAGATAGATATAATAAATGAGGATGTAAAGCATGATGTGGATAAAAATAGAGGATATGTATTCGACTCAAATCAAATCTATTATCATCCCTAATCGTACCTATCTGGTGCTAAAATGATTGCATTACATTGATTGTACTCTGACCCATTAGGAAAAATAGATGAACTTTTTTATAAAAAATGAGTCGAATTTATTATTAGAAATCGATTTTTATTTGTGCATAAATTGTAGCTCATATTCATCCAATTGGCGAAAAATAGATTGAAAACGTGAGTCATAGTAATTAATAAAGAGAAGATAATTATGATACTTGCTGTGGTCCTTAGAGACTATGGCATCGATTTGATTGCTATACGATCCATTCAACCTTTGCCATGGCAAAAGGCCAAAACACCATTCAACGTCTTTAAATTAGTTCGCCTCCTAATTCTCTCAATTAATTAATAATTTGACTTAAGTTTCACATTTCAATTTAGCTATTTTATATTTTTTAAGGCGTTTGATTAACATGTCGGTACAATAATTTACCTTTGACTTCAACTAACTTCATAGTTAATTAACCATCTAATAACCATTTTAAATGTCATTAAGCAAAACTCATTTCTCGTAATTATAATTATGCATATAAATCTCAGCATAGATTAAAAATTTGGACTGAATGTGTGTCAGTGGATGTAAATAAATAAATAAAAAGATTTTCTGTAAAATTTGAAGAGATATTTTCAGAGAATATTAAAGAAGCATTTTAAAAGCTATCCTTAAAGAAAGTCCATGATTAAGACTTGCCAACTATTGTAAGGCCCTCATTGGTGCCACACGTCAGCATTAAACAATTGAGTGCCGAAAGAAAGGAAGAAAGAAAGAAAGACAGAAAGAGACAGACACGGCTTTATCTTTTCAAAAGTGAGCCTCCATTTTTGACTTGAATTCTTTGTTTCGAGACGTGTTAGACATTGCATTCTTTCTCGCCACATTGCCATGGACGGTTCTGATCTGTTTAAGACAGTAAATCTATGGCCTAAATTAGTGCCTGAATAATAAAGTAATATATATATATATATTATTAATATTATTCCTTTAGAGGTGGCTCCACATGAATCACAAGAAGTCTAGTTGAGCCTGTAGAATTATAGTGTTATAGCAAGAGATGAAATAAAAAAAATGATACATATTAGAATAATAAAGTAAAATTTTGAAGGTCGTGATTTTTTTTTACTATTGAAGCATGATTTATGATAAATCTTATAATGAGTCAATTTCATATTCAAAAGATATTGTTTAAGATTTTTTTGGAAATTTTAAATATTTATATTACTATTTTTTAATAATTTTTGAATCTAGAGTTCTAATTAAGATTTTGTATCTATCTATGTGTTTAATTATTTTGAGATAGTTTTTTTTATCAATTTTAGTTTCATTAGTTTTTTTTTATCAATTTTAGTCAATTATGAATTTTACTTTTTTATTTTCTAATATTGTATTGAATTAATAAGTTGTAGAATATTATTTTTGATATTTATAGTCGGAATCAATGATATCAATAACTTGTGCTGCATCATAAACTTTCTAGATAATAAGAATTCAAATTTTATCAAGAAATTTAATAGTGTTTGAAAAATTTATAATGCTAGATTATCTGTTAAAATTTATATATATTTCTCGATTTATTTGATTAATAAAATTTTTTCCGATGTAAAATATCTTATTGATTGCCTCTTCGCTATTGTTGTCAGGACGAAATCCCTTTTGCCTCCGGGGCATAGCTAGTTGGTTACATACAGCAGAGTTGCAGAAGAGGACAAGGGTTAAAATCGTAATACCCTCACATTTGCCCTCGGGGCATAGCTGAGTGTCATGCTACAATTTCATGCAGAATTGCATGGTAAGATGGCAAGGGTTCGGTTACGACCCAGCAGAGTTGCAGAAGAGGACAAGGGATAGCTGAGTTGGTTAAATTATTATGATGCATTATTTCTAAAGATGGCAAGGGTTCGGTTACGATCCAGCAGAGTTGCAGAAGAGGGCAAGGGTTCTGTTACGACACAACAGAGTTGTAGAAGAGGGCAAGGGTTCAAATTGCAATACCCTGTTACATTGTGATCAACTACAGTTTTTCGATTTATCTCCTATCATGAGACCGATCATGGAGGGCGTTAAGCAGTTTGCTGATTTACTGCGGGTAAAGGGACGGTTTAACTCGTTTATGGAGTTTTTTTAATTATTCTGATGCATTATTACATGTTATTTATCTTTTATTTATCCTAAAATGGCAATTGGCAAGGACGTCCTTTTGATATTTCTAAATTACATGATTACCCTCCTCGCTTGTATATGGTTTCCTCTCCTTCCTCGCAGTTTCTCCGAGTTCAATCGGCATCTCGATCGGAGGGATCCGGGCCCAAGAGGCTGTGGCGCCGCTGGCGGTGGATATGGATTCGTTCTTCGCCGGTGAGGTTGCAACAGAGTTGATTAAGGAGCTCATGAAAGTGATCCGGGGAACCTTTCTCTGCCGCCCGGCGGCTGAGCAGCTGAAGCGCTCCGTGGACTCACTGCTTCCCATCGTTCAGGAGATCCGCCACTCGGGTGTGGAGCTCCCGCAGCACCGTCAGTCTCAGCTATCCGAACTCGCTGACCGCCTCCGATTCGCCCTCGACCTCGCCCGCAAGGCCGCCGCCTCCCCGCGCTGGAATGTCTATCGATCTGTGCAGCTTGCTCGAAAGATGGAGGGCATCGAAAGCTGGATATCCCGCTGGATCGAGCGCTATATGCCCGTCCATGTCCTCGCCGACGTTCACCACATCCGTGTTGACTGCGACGCCCGCCTAGACCGGATCGAGCGGACCCTCAATATGGCAGTTTCCTCTCCGGTGGCGGCCACCGCTTCGAAAGTCCCGGTGGCGTTCGGGAGTGCGCCGTTCTCGGGATTCCCGATGGCAGAAATGATGGAGGGATATGCGCCCGCGCCCCCGATGACGCCCGTTAAGGCACCGTTAGCGATGGGGAATACTCTATCATCTGGTTTCCCGACGACGGAAGGATTTTTTCCCTCTCCGGCTCCTACGAAGGTTCCCGTGGCGATGGGGAATACTGGGTTTCCCGACGACGGAAGGATTTTTTCCCTCTCCGGCTCCTACGAAGGTTCCCGTGGCGATGGGGAATACTCTATCATCTGGTTTCCCGACGACGGAAGGATTTTTTCCCTCTCCGGCTCCTACGAAGGTTCCCGTGGCGATGGGGAAACCACCATCTTCAGGATACCCAGTTGCGAATATCATGGACGGGTTGATGATGGCCGGAGAAGGGGTGAAGCATGTAGGGGTCGGAATAACCATCGGAAAGGAGAAGGTGAAGGAGATGCTGATGGAGGGCAGTGATAGAGCACCCGTGGTTGGAATCTTCGGGATCGGAGGGAGTGGCAAGACGACGCTTGCCAGAGAGATATGTAAAGATCCAGAGATTCGAAGTAAGGCTCTTTGGTTTTGTTTCTGCCTTCTCCCTTTTCTTGTGCCATTCTTCCATTACTATTTCATGATTGCATTTGTGACCACGGAATATCTTATCTTATTGCAAGTTCAAATACTCTTTTTCACTCCCAAATGGTTCAAATGAAGATGAAAATAATCTCTCTCGAAGAATTTTGGACCTTTTCCACATTTCTAATGGAGAGAGTTCTTACAGAACTTCTAATTTGTGGTTGGGTGTTTGCTAATCACACTGTCCTTGTCGCATTGAAATTTTCTGTTTATTCATAGCCATTCTTACCGTTTTTACTTGTTTCAATTTCCTCTGGTCGAATTCTCAATTTTTGTACTTTTCAATGAGAATCTCAAACATGGATCATATGTGCAATTTTTAAAAAGGTTTTCTTAGATTGACTAAGGAAATTTGATACTGTTTATATCATTGATCAGTAAATTGATTTCTGGAAGTACTTTATCCTGGAAAATACAAATCCTTATATTTCTTTCCTGTTTTGTTTTCCATTAGGTTACTTTAAGGATAGAATTTACTTCACCACGCTCTCGCAATCTCCAAATTTGGAGAGTTTAAAATTGAAGCTGTGGGAACAAATTAGTGGCAATATGGTTCTTGGTGCTTACAATCAAATTCCAAAGTGGCAGATGGAGTTGGGGCAGATAGAAAAAGGACTCTCTCTCATAGTATTGGATGATGTGTGGTCCCTTTCCGAGCTTGAAGAACTTATTTTCAGCGTTCGGGGATGCAAGATTCTTGTGGTTTCACGATTCAAATTCCCTTCAATTGTTAAGAACACTTACGAGATTGAATTGCTGGGAGAGGAGGATGCTTTGTCACTCTTCTGTCATGCAGCTTTTGAGCAGAAATCTGTACCATTCACTGTTGACAAGAAGTTGGTTAAGCAGGTAACTTCATTGTTCATCAGTCCTAATCCATTGTTGCAGAAGGAAACTGTTCGCCAATTCATATATCACCTATTCTGACACAGTTTTTTGTGATGTGTTTATAAAATAAGAAAAATATGGCTTCATTGTTATGAAATATCTTAGTAGAATATTCTTATTGGGTGCCCTTTCATATAGGTACCTACCTAATTTGTATTTCTACATGAATTTGCAACATGATTAACTGGATAATGTTTCTCTAGTTGATAGTGTCCATCGTTTTTCTTTTTTCAAAGGAAAAAATGTGATCACCTTATTGTTAGTCTTTGATGTTGGTTTTAACATGTCAGTTAAGATGGTTTTCTTCAGACTATTAAATCAAAGAGTTAATTTGTTTTGAACTGGATTTAATGCTGAATGCAGGTTGTTGACAAGTGCAAAGGGCTTCCTCTGGCTCTAAAAGTAATTGGTGCTTCTATGCGAGATCAACCTCCAAAATTTTGGTTAAGAGCCAAAAATAAGCTCACACGAGGAGAAGCTATATGCGAGTCCCATGAAATTAAATTGATAGAACGAATGGCATCATCCATTGAATTTCTGTCAGTTAAAGTGAGAGAGTGTTTCTTAGACCTCGGATCTTTTCCAGAAGACAAGAGGATCCCTTTAGATGTGCTAATTAACATGTGGATGGAGCTCCATGATCTTGATGAAGAAGATGCTTTTGCCATTCTAGTGGAGCTTTCAAATAAGAACCTTTTAACTCTGTGCAAGGATGCACAGTAAGTTACTATAATCATCTAATTTTTGAATCAATCAGGCTTCAATGTTCATAGTATTAACTTGGCTGAATTTTATGCATACTACAGGAACAGAGCTGGTGATATCTATAGCAGTTACACGGAGCTTTCTGTTACTCAACATGACTTGTTGCGCGACCTAGCTCTTTATGTGAACAATCAGGAGCCTTTAAATACTCGGCGGAGGTTAATTATGCCAAGGAGGGAAAATGAACTTCCAAAGGAATGGGAGAGAAATAAGGATAATCAGTTTGAGGCGCAGATTGTTTCCATTAACACAGGTATTCAACTTTGTGTGGTATAACAGCACATGGCATGTTCTTGGCTGATATTTGTAGTTTATATTTGCAATAAATCTGCAATGAAGAAAGCCAACCAGATAGAATGACTAGTGTTTTAACATTAGTTTTCATGTCGTTTGGCATATTTATCTGGTGTGCATCTCATTGTTAGGCCTTCAAATTACATTCCTAACAAAGAAATGACTGGTTCTACTGTGCCGTCTAACAATATAGGGATAGATAAAATTACTTTCCATTGCATTGTTGAAAAATTAGCATTGTGCTTCTTTAGAAATTGACAACCTCTCTGTTTCAGGTGAAATGAAAGAAACTGATTGGTTTCAGATGCATTTTCCCAAAGCCGAGGTACTAATTTTGAGTTTTTGTGCTGATGTCTACTTCTTACCGCCATTCCTCAGTTCTATGCCTAAGCTGAGGGCTCTGGTCTTGATCAACTATGGCACATCATGCACATCGCTCCAGAATTGCTCCGTATTCAGACCTTTAAATAACTTGAGAAGCCTTTGGCTCGAGAAAATATCCGTCCCACCACTGCCAAAGTCCACAGTTCGCTTGAACAACTTGCGAAAAGTATCTCTTGTTCTATGTGAACTAAATGACAGCCTCAGAGGATCTAAGGTGGATCTTTCATTGATGCTGCCTCGTCTATCTCATCTCACAATAGATCATTGCATTGATGTCACCGAGCTTCCCTCTTGCATCTGCGACATCAACTCACTCGAGTGTCTAAGTATCTCTAACTGTCATGATTTGTCTGAGCTGCCTTGTGACTTTGGCAAGCTAAGTTCCCTAAAGATTCTAAGAGTGTATGCTTGCCCTTCCATGAAGAGCTTACCTCTGTCTATTTGCCGGCTGAACGGTTTGAAGTATCTCGACATTTCTCAATCCTTTAATCTCCGAGAGTTGCCAGAAGAGCTTGGCCATATGACAAGCTTGGAGAAGATTGATATGAGAGAATGCTCTCAATTGAAAACTCTACCTAGATCCTCATCATTCTTGAAGTCTCTTGGGCATGTGATTTGTGATGAAGACATTGCTTCGTTATGGAAAGAGGCAGAAAGAGATATACCAGATCTACGTGTCCAGGTAGCTGAAGAAAGTTTCAACCTGGACTGGCTGCTAGAGTAGTCCTACTTCTTCATTTCTGTCTTCTTTCTGTAACTGTAACTACGACTTGTACATATGCAACCATTTTGAGGAAAGAATCCGAGAGCATCATGAAAATTCTTTTCAATTTTGTTTGTCACTGTAAAAATATGATTTTTTTTTTTGTAAAAAATGCACAAGCAATGAAAAGAATGATTGCAAATTGTTGTTAGAATGATGCTGGGCTTTCTTCTCAGAGAAAACTATCTCAACTTTTGTGACCTTAAGAGCATCCGCAATGCTCATTCGTTAATAACACCCTAAAATTAATAATTAAAAAATTTTAAAAAAAAAGCATATGGGATGGGCCAGCTCCTAAAATTAATAATTAAAAAAAACATGTGAGGTGAACCAGTCAGGAGCTGGCTCATCCCACTGCCACATAAATGCATTCAAAACATTGAACACATTCATGTGGAGGGGTGTTATAACGATCCCCATTTCATTAATACCTAAGGGGTGTTATTAACACTTCATTAACGGAGCGTTGCTGATGCTTTAATATCTATTTAGATAAGATAAAGGGAACTATTTAATATGTTATGCTAAAATTGATCTATCTAATTAATATTTTTATAAAATTTAATTTATTTTTCTACCCCTTTCCTTTCTTTAATTATAAATTTTAATTTTTAAAATTTTAATCTATTCCAAGTGGGTAACAGCTCCCCCTCCGTCCCTCCCCACTCTCTCACGTGCCCACGTGTCCAAATAGAAGACTTTGTCAGCTACTTCCGCTTTGTCTCTTGTTTGCGAGTATAATACGAACTTCCTCTGTCTTTCCTTCAACGTGTTGTCGTGCTTGAAAGCCTCGGCCATGGCGTCGAGAGTTTGAGGAAGAAAGAGCCATCCTTCTACTGTCCTCGTTGCCTTCTTAATTCACCAGATTATTAAATTAGATTAGATTAGATTGCACTAAGCACCAGATCACCACACCTCGAACGATTCCATTGCCGGCACATCGCAGTCCCACAACGTGCCTACGCCTTACAATATACAGGAACAGCACGCCATGAATCTGAAGTCCAAACAGGAGTACATCGAGGCACTCGCTGTTTAATTACTGTCTGAAGGGGGAACAACTGGATGCCATAAGCATCCAATCCAGTGGCGGTGCTGCATGTGCCTGCGAGCTGTTCTTCGATTTGATGAGAAGGAAGTCTCCCGGAACAGCGCTCCCCACTTGGATCCTGACTCCGTGTCTTGCTCGATCGATATCTGCAGAAATTGAGCGCAGCAATGTTTGAAGTTTCAGAGGCATGCAATGCGAGGCGAGGAAGAGCACTATATATAGTCTGACTCCATGTCCAGGAGCACTTGTCATCTGTAGCAGAGTGAGCTGAGCTCCTTGATTATGGCCAGAGTGTGTGACAGAATCCTCGCCCTCTGCTTCGTCGCCGTGTTGGCCGCGGTCGGCGTCGCCCACGGGCAGCTGTCGCCGACGTTCTACAACAAAACGTGCTCCAATCTCGAGGGGATCGTGCGGTCGGCCATGTCGCAAGCTGTGAACAAGGAGGCGAGGATGGGCGCGTCCATTCTCCGCCTCCACTTCCATGACTGCTTCGTCAACGTAAGTAAAGCAGAGCATTCTGCTTCAAATTGTTACGATTGCTATATTCGTGCTTTCTCAGGGCTGCGACGCATCGATTCTTTTGGATGACACGGCCAACTTCACCGGCGAGAAGAACGCCGGGCCGAACGCCAACTCCGTCCGCGGTTACGATGTTATCGACACCATCAAATCCAACGTCGAAGCCACCTGCAAAGCCACCGTCTCCTGCGCTGACATCCTCGCCCTCGCCGCGCGCGATGCCGTAGTCCTCGTCAGTTTTCCCATCCCATTTCCCTCCCTTCTACGAACCTTAACAATTTTCTAAAGAAGAATTGAAGTTATGAATGCGCGACTCATGCAGCTTGGTGGGCCGACATGGACGGTGCAGCTGGGGCGGCGGGACGCCACCACGGCGAGCCAAAGCGCGGCAAACAGCAACCTCCCCGCGCCGGGATCCAGCCTCTCCCAGCTTATCTCCGCCTTCTCCGCCAAGGGCCTCAGCGCGCGCGACATGACCGCGCTTTCCGGCGCGCACACCGTCGGCCAGGCCCGCTGCGCCACCTTCCGATCGCACATCTACAACGACGCCAACGTGAACGCCTCCTTCGCGTCGCTCCGCAGGATGAGCTGCCCGTCCTCCGGCGGCGACGCAACCCTGGCGCCGCTCGACGTGCAGAGCGCCACCACCTTCGACAACAAGTACTACCAGAATCTGGTGGTGAGGCAGGGGCTCCTGCACTCGGACCAGGAGCTCTTCAACAACGGGACGCAGGACGCGCTGGTGCGCCAGTACAGCAGCAACACGTCCGCTTTCAGCGGCGACTTCGCGGCGGCGATGATCAGGATGGGAGCCATAAGCCCGCTTACGGGGACGAAGGGACAGATCAGATTGAACTGCAGCAAGGTCAATTGATGTGCGCGCTCATGTTTGGTTTAATAAGCAAACCAAACTCCATCCATCCAATAATCGTGGGAATTTTAAGAATGAAACCCAAAGTCAACCATGATCTTCATCATATCATAGTATAATTTAGTTAACAACTCGCGATCGATCGATTAAATGGTTGACTTTTCCATTTCAGCCAAAAAAACCCCTAGCTGAATATTCAAGTGATCCAATTAGCCATTCAGGCTGCCTTAACTGTCTCACTAGTAATCCTTTGTTGATCCAATCAACTTAATGGATTAAGTTACTTGTACCCCATTAATCAATCATTTTAATCGGTAAACTCAATTATTAGACCAACTATTCATCAAATTAAGTTGATTTAATTTTGTCATTCAATCAGATTGAGTGATCACCTAACTCAGTTCGATTTAAAATATAGACTGGGGAAATCCTAATGCTTATCCTGTTTAACTGGAACTAATTGAGAGTGGAAATTAACCTGCACATCGATCCTTGGAATATCACGTAGACGTAGGGCCTACCTCTACGTCGACATTCCTTGCATGTACCAAGAATTGTGGATTTGTTGCAGCAGGAATAATGAGCTAGCTAGCAAATTGAACAGAAGTAGAAACATGCACGGCTCAAATACAACTTGGATTCTTTTTCAGAATACTTTAATTTAATTATGTATCTTTTTACACACTTCTCTCCGTGCAAACTGAAACCAAATCCAATGAAAGAACAAATCGGAGTGACAACGTAACATCATCCACGCCAGGCAAGGAACAAGAAGACAATGGAACTAGCTCAAATTATATGTTGGATATAAAGGGAAGAAGAAGGAAGAAGAAGAAGATGGTGAAGTTAATGTCCGATGCCGGGGCTGGGGACCGACCCCAGCATCGGGTCGAGTTCGCTATTCCTTGAGCTGGGAGAAGAGGAAGCAGAGCTTGATCTGGACGCAGTAGGGAGAACTCTATGCAGTGAATCCGCAGCTTGCTTCATGGATGGATCATTAACCTTCTTCTCCTTCCCCAAGTGGATCAGCTTCCTGGCCTGCAGAGGCGGAGCAAGGAGGAGGAGGAGGAGGAGGAGGAGCAGCGGTGTGGGATTAAAATCGGTCGATGCCATGGCAGGAAGCCGCCGGCGTTGCTAGCTCGAGAAGGTTTACATCGGCCATGGATGGGTTTATATTGAGAGAGAGGATGAGATCAGGGTTCATGGTGGGCTCTCTCCTCTTTGTGCGTGCAAATGGAGAGTCAATGAAGACAAAGCACGCAGCGAGTGAGGATTGAGAAGAGTGGAGACAGTTGTTTAGTTGGCGTTGATAGCAGCTGCAAATATTGCTTTTGTTAAACTTTTTCAATAAAGAAATAGGTGAGCTACAACTCATCCAATTAATCCTTTTTGTTTTCATATGTAGATAGACATAGTGTAGCCACATCTCTTCCCCATTCTTGCTTAATGCCATTTTCATTTCAGTTGAGTGCATGGACTAGAGCAACAATTAAGTAGTTGTTCCTTCCAAGGAAGCCCATGTTCCTTTCATTGTAGTTAATTAGTACTTCCCGTGCGTGACAAATGTGTATGTGTGTAGTCGATGCTAAATTTGTTGGAGGAGACTGCTGTCGAGGGTTTGGTGGAGCGTAGAAGACACTCTCTAGCTAATTGAAAGAGGAAAGTCAGTTTCTTTCTTACACCCCATGGGTTTAATTAAGAGAAGGTAGGTGGGGGTTCACTGTCGCATTTATTTGGCCCAATGCCTGCATCTACAGATCGATGGCATGCCACGTTAGTTTGCTTGAAGGATATGATCATGACGATGATCGAGTGGACTAGAGGTGCTTGCATGGAGGAGCTCTTCGAGTCAATTTCTAAAGACGATCGACGTGCAGTTCGTTGCAGCAGCAGCAGCAGTTGGACATCATGATCAGCTAGCTAGCTAGCTGCTATCGCTTCGGCGCCGGCCTTATCCGTTGGGAGTACTATATATATATGTATATCCACTTCTTGCCTCGAGGTCGCCCACATCTCTACGTTGTGGTCCTTCAAATTGCCATTCGCTCTTCTCTGATCCTAATCCATTTTCCGACCATCCTTGCCGTTGCCTCCCCACTTATCCAGGCTCTGCAATAACTTGGTTGGTCAAAATCAATTTAAATTTTTTTATAATTAAGGATGATCAACCTCTCCTGCGATCCGAGTCTACACCCGAGGATGAACTCTAACTCAAATATTCGATCCCAAGCCCTAGTTCGGCCATCTGATCGAGTCTCTCTCAACTCGATCTCTTTCAGCTTGGTCCTCTCTTAGCTCGGTCTCTTCCAGCTCGGGCCTCTCTCAACTCAACTTCTCGATCAATTCGGTCCTTCGCCTGCTTAACACTACTTATACGCATGATATTTTAACTTGGTTGGTCAAAATCAATTTAAATTTTTTTTATAATCATAGTTTCATAAAAGCTGCTCTAATTAAGCAACAGTGTGTTAAAAAATATTAAAATGATTTTAATCAAGTTAAAATGATTTTACATAAACACCCTTTAAGTAATTTTAATTAATTCAATAAAAAATATTTTAATATAATAATGTTTTAAAATATGAATATATTTAATTAGAATAAAATATTATATTTTATTATAATTGTAGCATTAATAGATTAATTGTTAAATAAAAATATCCTTGAGATAAAATATTTTCTGGATAAAATATAATAAAAGGGGCCATTTATTTTTAATTCCATTTTTTTAATTTTTATATTTTAGGGTGTTTGGTTGCTTTGGGCTGCTGGAAGCCAGCCCATGGATCTTCTTGGTATTTCGTAGCCCACCGCAAACAACGTTGAATATATTTCTTTCTCGCACTTTGATTTTCAGCGGCGGCAGATCGAAAGCTCGCTTTAGATTTCTGCCCAGGCGAGTTGGCGCATCGCGAATTACTGGTTAGAATGCTATATTTTTAGTGAGTTTGATCCTTTCTATTCCTCCTAATTAAATCATGATCAAGATCTAGTCTGTTTTCTCGAATCCAATATCTCACTTTTTTTTTTTTTTCCGAAATCATTTGGTAGTATAGAGAACATCAGATGGTATTCTTATCGATTTAGGTTAGGGTTTCGATTTCGCACCCGTTAATTGTTTGATATTCATTAGTTTCTTCTTGATCTGGATGCTTAATGGGGACCTTTCGCGATAGGGGTTCTATTTGTCTTTGGTCGATTCATTTGTTGCCGGCGATGTGGAATCGAAGCGTTAAAGCATTCGCACATTCGTATGGTACTCCAAAATGGCGTGCAATAGCTCTGGCATCTATGGTCTTATTTGCTTTTGGTTATTTTGTGACCAAGAGAGAGGACTCATTCCCTTCATCCGATCTAATAAACACTAAAAGAGCAAGTTATCTATCTTCAGTCCAGTTCAATCCTTCTCTGGAGTTGCTGAATGGTACTGATGTCATCTGGCAAATCCCTGATTCGCCGAAGGCTGCTCTTTTCATAGCTCATGGTTGCGGTGTCAGAGCCGCAAATTTCTGGGACAACTACCCGGGATGCCCAACCTGCATTGGGCTGCCTGAAGAAAGGATCTTTGTGCTTCGTGCTTTGGAACGAAAATTTGCAGTGTTGACCATTTCTAGCTTGGATAGATGCTGGTCAACTGATGAAATAAAAAATGTTAAATGGATCATCAAATGGTGGATCAACACAAACAAGCTTGGGACAATCCCCTTGGTGGCTATGGGTGCATCATCTGGTGGTTACTTCGTTTCTGCACTTGCTGCTGAGATGAGATTCCACAGCATTGCGATTATGATTTCTGAAGGAACATTTGCATCGATGGGTGTGCCAAAGGATTATCCCCCAACCCTTTTCGTTCACATGCCTAAGGACCAATTTACAATGTTGAGGATACAAAAGAACATGAGACTTTTGAGGCAGAATGGAGTTGCTGTGAGTGAGATCAGATGCATGGAATTTCCTTTGTCTCCAGATCTGCTATTGGATAGGATTCCTGGGTTGAACAGGACATTTTGTATCAAATTGTATGATGTTTTTCGTGAGAAGGGATTCATCAATCAAAATGGTTATTTGAAGAATGATGGGCGGCAAATTCAGTGGAAGGAGGCTCTTATTGAAAGGGATATGATCTCAGAAAATTATGAGTTGCTCAAACATATTGACGAGGAGTTAAACCTTGCATTTGCATTACATGAACTGACCAGTTTCCAAGCATATGAAATTCTTTTTTGGTTTGAGTCTCATATGAACCCATCAATGGGTCCCTAGATTCATGGTTCTTATGGCTTTTACATTAGCTGATCTCCATGGGATTACCAGATTACAATATTTGCTCGGGAAATGCTAAATCTTGGTGAAAAAAGAAACCAAGAACAAAGAGGAGATTGTTTCAGAAGGTAATAGTTGCTGATACGGTACCATCTCTGCTTAACTGACATGGTTTGATAATAGTAGTTTTTGATTAAATCCAGAGTCTTTGGAAATGCTTATTTGATTGTTTGTGCCTTACTTCTAGGTGTGTAGTAACAAGCATTGCAAATTTTGTAAAATTCTCAACTTGTTGTAAAATGCAGTTTGAGTTTCTTTGGAATGGACAAGGCTGCATGTTTATGTTGTAACAATTACTCTAATACAACTGCAATTTTCTTCAGGTGAATTTACGTTAGCATGATGAGACAAATATTAGATAGGCTATCTTCTTTTTAGTTGCTTGTGTGCTCTATATCTCATATGTCAACATTTCCTGTTTTTTGCTTGTAGTGGGGTAAGGTGGACATTAAATATAATAGAAGTTTGAAGGCATCAACGAACTTCTTCAGTACATCAAATAAATGTATACTTTTGGATTTCTGTAGGTAATTTGAAACGTTTACATATTGCATAATTAATAGAGAAAACCATCAACCATAAAGAAACTAAAATTCCTTTCTGTCAGTCTAGTTTTGTGTGCTATTGAACTTGCATCTCTCTCCAACATGAAAGTCAGACTAATATAACTTGTCAAGTATGTTTTAGATAATTCCTTTCTGAACCCATCATATGGAAAGTTGCATAATCAACACAGTAAAGGGAAATCCCTAATTCTACTGCCATTTATTAGGATAATGAATATCTCACTTTTAAAGGCTGCAATGGCTTCATCAATGCTGTTTTCACAGTGGTAATGTTGGGTTTCTCATAATAGCTTCCTAATGAGTTTGGCATGCACAGCATATATGTATTTCATATCATCCTCACCACAACCATTGTCAAGTCTCTCTTACACTTTGCTAGATTGGATGCTTTCATATATTTAGAATTCAGAACAGCTAAGAGATACCAGTGATATTGTTCATTTTTCTTCTAAAAGTATAACATATATAACTTATTTGTGGAACCTGAATTTATTTGTCTCACTTAAGCTCACATAAATTTGTAGGATGACTGTGTGAGTAGGTTTACTTATTTGTGGCACCGGAGTTTTATTTATCCTATTTAGAATCACATAGATCTATAGAATGCATCAGTTCTTGTTAGTTTTCTTCCTGATGTATTCTCTCTTCTTTTAAGGGGTAAAGATAGGTCATATCAGGAGCCAAAGCAACATTAATAGGTAGTGCATAGAAGGTAATATTTACAAACAGATGAGTACGTATTTGGTGAGAAAAGAAACAAGTAGGAAAAAATCACTCTCAAGGTTGGACATTTCTACTAGCAAATTAAAGCTCAATTTTACCTAGTGTTGGCTACAAAATGTACTATATTTTTCTAGGACCAAATGACTAAGATCCAGCCTAGCATGAGGCCTCTCATCCATTTGATCTGAGTGTCATTTGCTTGCTTTTGTAGCACTTCACTGAGGGCTTCCCATAATAGAGGCTGAATAGTGAAATGTGTCTGGAGATATTTTACTCCAATATCTTGCCATGTTGCACTTGAAGAAGAGGTGAGTGGATGTTTGATGTTGGATGGTTCCTATTAGATACATGAGTTGCTATTGGCACATTTTTGGTAATGATCTCCTTATCTCCAACTATCTTTTGCTAGTTTGTTGCGCAATTTTTCACCTTTGTAGGGGTGACATAGATACCATATTGTTTGTGCCAATCAACACTAAACCCTTCATCTGTGAGAAAAGGATGTGGTCATTACACAATTAAGGAGAACCTTCAGAGTCTCATACGAGTTGATCACAGGTTAAATGAATGTGAAATTCCAATGGATGTGTTTGTTAGTTATTTGCTTTCTGTTCTTCTGTTGTTTTGCTATAATACCAATGAAATAACAGCCATCCATCCATATTCCATCCCTTTATCCATTTCTCCTGAGGGGAGGAAATATCATACTAAAATCATCAACGTTTTCATCGATCTTTTCCTTTTTATTATTTGTTTTCTTTTTGACTGCAGTTCTTGAAAATTGCATTTATAGGTTGCCAAGTGATGTGATATGGTGAAAGTTAAGCAGCATTATATGGTGTTGACGCTCTGATTTACAGAAAAGACAGGAAACATTGGCGATGTAGTCTTAAGGAAAACTGTGAAATTTATTCCAGTACCTGTTTGATGCTAAATATCATTGTTCGCTAATAACCTGGCAGGAAACTTCTATATGGTCATCCATTATTTGTGAGATTCTCCCATCACCATCAAAAGTAGTATCCCCATTGATGAAGGAAGCTTCAGCGACAAAATGGAATAATATCATTGGTAAAGCCTGTGAGAAGGTAATCATTGTTTGCCCTGTATCTCTCACAAGTATTCTATACCATATTATTAGGTGTCATTTTCATTTTGAAGAAAAGTTGTAGATTGTTGTAACTTTTTCAGATGTTAAAATAGTTTTCTTTCTTTATATGAGTTTATAGCATCATCTAATACCTTTGAATTTTTCATATGAGTTTCTTAATTATGCTGAGGTTATATTATTTCTTGGTTTCCGTTTTTATGCTGATGTTACTTGGTCTATTTGTGTTCATGAAGGAATTTTTCATTCCAGCTTGGTTTTGTTTGCCAAGGCAAACTAACTTAGACAATTCTTGTAGATATTTTTTGTATGCTGGATAGTTTTGACACCTATCAGTTGTGGTTCTGCACCAGTCTCAATAGATCCCCTTGATGGCCATTTTTACATGACATTTTGTGGTTGATGATATCCTGAGAATTGACAGTGTAGATAATCTTCATAATTTTAGCTATGCATTTGCTAAATAGCACAAAACGATATCAGGAATAAATGTGATTGAATTTCTGGATCAAACAATCTTTCCTACCGAGCATAATAATCAAGTTCCAATACAAAATTCAAATAAATTGTTCATGAAAAATCAATATGGGAAGCTAGCATCTTTGCCTTAAACTCCATTTCTGATCGTGTTTGCGATCCAAAGAGGTTTAAAAGACCATTATGCGCAGATAATCATGGTTTCTATAGATAAAACCCATAAACTTTCAGTGTCATAGCTAGTAGCCTTGTTAGAAAGGAACTGTCTTTGCTGTTTGTGATGGGAAGAAGTTTAACAGACCGTTATGGGCAGATAATCATGGTTTCTATAGATAAACCCACAAAAGGTTTGGTGGCATAGCTAGTCTTGTAAGAAGGAAATGGTGTCTATGTTGTTTGGTTTTTAACAATAATAATGATAAGTGTGCAAAGAAGAAGGCTCTCATGGATCTCTTGCATGCCTTTGTGCCTAACCCCCAGCAAGATCATCAATCATCATCTATAGAAGATAGGAAGAGATTTTTTTTCCCAAAAAATTGGGTTATGAATTTTCATTAGGAAAGATTTTAAGTTGCTACTAAACTCAGTTGTGGCTGAAGAAAGTAGTGATCCCTTTGACTGCTACTTCCAAAGCAGTGACATGTTAGATAGTTCAGAGCCAGTGTAGTTTATGTTGTGCCAACCCAGATTTCTGAATTCAGATATTATAACGTTGGCCATAGTTATCAAAATATGTTAGTTTGAGAACTCTAGACATCACTTAAAGCAAAGTCCCTGGGATACACAATCATTTTTTTACCACATATTGTACCTTTAAAACATTAACTATCTTTATGTTCCTTTGCATGATCATCTGAGGCTCTGCTAGATGATCAATTGTCAACGTAGCCGACATGCAGTCAAATAAAATCATCTGAGACCAGTTCATGAAAGCAGCATTTGGAATGGTCATTAATTAAACAACAACAATAACAACAAAAAAATAGAAGAAAAATTATAGACCCACTCCTAATCTATACAGCTAGGAAAAGGGAAGCAGAGACTTTTTGGCAACTAAAAGGATCTTATTATCTTCTAAAAGTTCATCAATCATTCTATCCACAAATTCAAACCTGATGATCTTGTAATTCTTTTGCTTTCCTTCAGAAAAGGATGGGACAATAGAAAAGAATGACAATTTTGAGGTGAGCTTTACTATAATAAATTAGAAGCGTCTGCAGGATTGTTCATATTAATTTTAGTGGGAGAGATGCCTAATAAATAAATAAGCTGAATATTTAATTCTGATCTGTACTTGAAAAAAAATATTAAACCGTAACAAAATGATAAAACCTATCATAAAAGTAATATCTATCATAACTAAAACAGCAACACCTGAGGTAATTAAAGCCGACATATATTATCTACAATCATAAAACAGTAACACCTACCATCATAATAAATGGATAACGCATGTCTGCCATACAAAAATGCATAATAATTTTAAAATTTATATTTGAACAAAAGAGGTCTTCACATAATTTTGCTACAAACAATAATAAACTCAGTTTCGACGAGAGTTTCAGACACAATTTTAGGGAATTCAATTGGACTTGTTGACGAATTAATGATGGAGATTAAATTTGTCGGGAGGCCTCGCAAGATTTGCGCGTGAAGCTCCTCTCCCCTCGATCCTAGTTGTCACCGGTTGGGGGTGTGTTTGAGTTGATTAGTGCGAGATAGATTAATTGAAATGGACAAAGATCGAATCTCGATAAAATTAAAGTAATGTTCTTTTTCATAGTGGTTAACTATATCTTTTTGATTTATTTCTTTCATAAAATTAAAGTAATATTATTTTTCATAGTGATCAACTATATCTTTTTGATTTATCTTGATAATCATAAATCTTTGTTGAAATGGTTGTCAGGCCGGCCGGCCCATGGCCGTCGAGGGACCTCGAGGGGTTCGGGGTGGGTTTTCCTACAGTGAATTCAGTGAGCTAAAAGGGAATTTTAAAAATGATTCTTCCGGTTTTCGTGTCACGTCACATGCTCCATTTTCCTTCTTCTTCCGTTTGGGCTTCTCTCTATAAGAAGCAAGTGCTCGGTTTGACGAACTGCTTAGCGTTTTGCTAATTGCGGTCGATGCTCCATCGTTTCGGCGGCGTCGGCATCATCCGACCACGCTGCCTTGTTATGCGCTTCTAGTGCTCGCCGAGCTGCCGGCCTAAATCTTCCGACCGCCAATGTCGCATCATCTCAACTCGTCGGAGGCCGAGAACAGCGCCAATTCCGCGTGCTCGGTCACCTCCTCCTCCTCGTCCTCCTCCTCCTCGAAGGCGAAGGCGGCGAAGAGGCCGGAGGCGCCGGCGCACGGCAGGTCGTCGTACCGCGGCGTCCGGATGCGGAGTTGGGGCAAGTGGGTGTCGGAGATCCGCGAGCCCCGCAAGAAGTCGCGCATCTGGCTCGGCACCTTCCCGACGCCGGAGATGGCGGCGCGCGCCCACGACGCGGCCGCGCTCGCCGTCAAGGGCGCCGCGGCCGCCGTGCTCAACTTCCCCGAGCTCGCCGCCTGCCTCCCACGCTCGGCCTCCCTCTGCCCCCGCGACGTCCAGGCGGCCGCCGCCCGGGCCGCCGCCATGGAGCCCCCCGCTGCGGCAGCCGCGCCGGCGCCCCCCGCCTCCGACGAGGAGGAAGACCTCGCGGAGATCGTTGAACTGCCGAGGCTCGACGACGGGTGGAATCTCGACGAGCTCCTCGTGTACGAGCACGCCGCGCTGGACTCGCCGTCGCAGAGCCCATGGTTCGAGTTCTACGACTCCGTGTCGTCGGAGCAGATATCGTCGTCGGAATGGTCGGAAGCCTTCGATCCGACGAGCTTCGGCGGTCGTATATGGGACAATGCAGATTGAAGAACACGACCAAAAATCAAATCTCCCTGTTCTCTTCTCTCTACATCGATCTCTGTGTATTGATCTTCCTTGCTGTTTAATGGTTTGCTGCGATTGCAAATGATTTACGAGTTTCATTTCCACAGTAATTATTTGCCATCGATGTGCTTCAAGACTTTCATCTCGATCTTTTTTAATTCTGTAAATTTTCTCTTTTAAAAAAAAAATCCTAAATTCTGATGTTGCCTCACTAGTAGACTCACAAAAGTAGAATTTTCAATTATTTGTAGAATTATGATTATATGTAATTGCGTTTAATTCGCTCTTTAACTAGAACAAGAGTAAATGCTCTTAATTATGTATAAAATAGGATAATATATAGTACTGAAAAGTGTGTATATAATAATAATAATAATAAATAAGAGATGGTATGACATCTAAAGATGTATATATTTTGGCCAAATAGAAAAAGAGAGGTATGTAAGATCATCTAAATGTTAGATGTTGAAAGATACATGATACATGCACTCAAATTTATGATATCGAATAATATTTATGCTACAAATTGAGATGGGAGCTTTATAATTAATTAATTAGCTAGATGTGAAAAGCTTCTTGCAAATGAGGGGGAAGGAGGTGTTCATATGCTTACCACTAGATTTTGAAAATGATATCTATATATATAAATATATATTGGAGTTTAAAATCTTGAAAAAATCTTCATGTGCATGATTAATTTGACATATTTATATATTCACGGCTGCTAAGTAATAAAACGCTATGAATCATGCATATAAAATATAGACAATATTTTGACAGATGTTCCTAAAGAATATTTTGAATTTGAAAAAAAAATTAATATTGAGGTGACACACTTGTCATATTGACCTTCATGACAAAATTATGTTCTTGATTTGTCGAGAGGCATAGCTATACATGGACATATCGTACCATTGAAAATAACAATGAAGAATAGCCTATTTGTCACATCCTCTATATATAATTCTTAATGCAAAATATTGAACAAATTAAGAGAACACAATCTAATTATGATGTGATTAACATGGCATACTCTGAACTAATCCTCCACTAGTGCTTTTTATGGTATTTTTGTCTCTTCATGGAACAGAACTTTTATGGTAAAAACCAAATAGTATGTTCACCTAAAAGGAAAAGGAAAAGGAAAAAAACTAATTAATTAATCATTTTGGATCCCACCACACAGTTTACGTACGTAATTAATTGACTAAATATATGGCAACTTGCATGAGATTGGCTGTATGTTCTGTACTATATGGTGTTATTTATATAAATGTTTAACATAATTCTCACACTAATGCAGTTTTTCTTCCTAATTAACTATAATTATGTTGGATTCTCCACCCTACTTGCAGTATTTTTTTTATGTGATACTGTAGAGAACCTGGAAAGATGCCACACATTCTTAGCAAAACAACAAATTAAATGTTATACATATGCATGGTATCCTTGCTTGATTAATTTAATTAATGCACTTGCCTAGCTACTTGAATATATTTAATCAAGAATATTATTATATAATTAACCTGTTTTCCATACGGAATGCATGTTAATTGAACAACGAAATAAGCTAGCAAATTAAATTCTCATGAACTAGTTTTCAGAATTATTAGTACAAGTATTAATTTGTTGGAGATATTTGCCAGATATAACAGTGAATAATCTGAATTATAAATTTACAAATCAAAATAATACATATATATAGAGAGAGAGAGAGAGAGAGGAGAGGGCATCATTGCTAATTAATTCCCTTCTATAATTTAGGAACATGTAGGGCAGGAAATCAGGGCCAAAGATCTATATATCCTTCTCAAATTAACTAGCTAGAAAACAAAAACCAAAATTAATTATATGGTTAAACGTCAACACAAGTTGACTTACTGCATTAGGCTTGATATATCATTTTTCTCTCTCGGTGGAAATTAATTAACACATAATTAATTAACATATACATGGCTTGGTTTAATCTATCTGTCCTCTCCTCTGAAGAAGCGACTTTAACATTATTACTTAAGTGCCTTAATTTCTCACCTAAAAAAAAGGCGTCTTGAATTGATTCCTTTATATAATTAATTAGTTTTCTACCACGTATAATGTATAATTAATTAAGGCTGAAGCAAAAGAAAGGTAAAATAAATTAAATTCATTCAATTGTGAGCATGACCTCTCCTTAAACATCAGACTCACGTCTTGAATTGCAATCTTTCGTTGAGCTGTGCTTTCAAGTTGTACACGTAGAAAAGAAAAGGAGTACTGAATGAGTTTGGAGTACTGATCTGTATGTGCATGAAAGAGAAAGAGGAGGAGGAAGAAGAAGAAGAAGAAGAGACTGTATATATGAGCCATGAACTCGATCAATCGGTTGGCGATGGTTCAGATTCATATGGGAGGAGCCTACATGTTCCCCAATTACATGGAGAGAGAGAGAGAGAGAGAGAGAGAGAGAGAGAGAGAGAGAGAGTAGAAAGAGACTTGTGCCTTGGCACTCAGGGCATGCACAAATTCCTCTTATTATTCATTAATTTAGGACAGCTACTGCACAACCCGGTACTGTTTTATTGGTTGGAGATGAGTTGTATTTCTCTAATGCGAGTCCCACAAAAGAAGGAGATCGATCAGGCAGAACTTGAACAAAGTCTCGATCGGGGAAATGTAATTAGTTGTTAATTACAGCACGCATCGCCCATGCTAAACAGCCAAAGGCATGAACATCTAAATAAACAACTGAATTAAAAGAACACCTAGAATTTAGGCTCAAGGGATGGCGATAAGTTTGAATCATGTCGGGTTAATTGAGTTCTTGGAGGTGTGATATACTAGTATGGCAATAATCATCTCCCAGAGCTTGCCTTAATTAGTAATGTATTTAGATCGTATGGAGTCTTTTCATGGCTTGTAAGCTCATTGATCATATATATGTGACTAAGTTGGTGACAATTGCAAGAAGAGACTCCTAAATCGTAAACCCTATAATCATATATCCAAGGATCTAACATGTGAGTTATAACTTGTCTCAAGATATATATTGCCAATGCTAATTAAGCTAGGTTTGGCTCTCAAAATTAAATTCCTATATATGAAGAAATTTGTCATATATACACTTTAACAAAGGGTGGAATCCACCATCCCAGCGTCCCCATACGGTCGGGCCCATGATTATCTGTGAGGAGATAAATCAGAAAGCTGCAGTTGATCACTATGGGGGAGAGCATTGTCTCGACTTCGCAGAGATTCAACTCTTGCACACTTCAGTAAGTTTGTCCTGTAATAGCCAACTCAACCATGCCCCGGGGGCAATCATATATACGCACACATACAAGGGGTAGGCAGTCTAACCCAAATTGATCTAAATTTGTCATTTATTATCAAAAGGGTGATCCATCCAGCCTCAACATATTTTATTTTTCAAAAGTACCCTTATTTTTGAAGTTATTGTAGCAACTACAAGATCATAGATATTGCGCAATTATAACAGTTACAATCGCTCAGTTGCTATACAATTATAGCAGTTTTCATTCCATAGCTATTACAAGTTGCAGCAACTATGATCATATAGTTGTTATAATATAATATTGATTAGTGTTGATTAGAAATAAATTATCTATATTGTAGATGTTATGATTCGTAATTAATAATATTGATTATTATTTATCAGAGATAAAATGCCCATATTATAACAACTATGAGCTATAGTTGCTAAAATACAGTATTATTAGTATCAATATATAAGAGTTAAAGTGTTATTATAACATAATATTAACTTATAATGTTGACCAGAGATAAAGTACTCGATTGCTGAAGTGTCTATGTTATAGCAGCTATAAATTCATAACTATTAGAACAACATCAAAAATAAAAATAGTTTTGGAAATAAAAATATACTGACATGGGATGAAATGTCCTTTTTATAATAAATGAAAAGGGAGCTATAATCCTAATAAAAAGGAGTGATCTTTTGATTTTTTTTCCCCCTAAAAATTATCAATTTTAATTGGAATTGTACAAATGGTTCAAATCAAACCAAATCGAGATGGTAAGGTCTTTGAAGATCATCTTATTGCCTAAAGCCAATGGCGATTCCATATATTTCGAAGGATGTTTTGTTTTTGAACTAACTTTAGTTTTATTAATTTATTAATTTCTTAAAACAATTTATAGCTAGTGATAGTTTTGAATTTTATTAAACATTATGTACTTTTTTGAACAATCTTCCTAGCTAGCTTCTATGATCCGTTAAGATGTCTATTAGCTTTTCATGTTGGAATTATTTTTGAGCCAAAAAACAAAAAATTCGAGTGCTACGCAAAGAAAGAGTTTGTAAAGAATTTTTGATTTTTACACACATGAACTAATCGACCCAATTTATTAATAGAATAAAAGAATTATCTAATATAATTTTAAATATTAACAAATTAAAAAAAAATTCTCCCGCTAAGATCTCCTTAGATTTTCTCCAAATGATGTGAAATTGAGCGAGATGGTGACGCGTCATGATTTTGGGTCAGGAATCAAACTAATAATTAATTAGTTAGCGATATTTCAAATAATTCTACAAACACAATCGTCAAATGTCGTGCGAGAAAGAAAGGGACTGTCGGCATTACTTCCGCACGACACGTGTAGGTGACGATGCTATGATTTGCGGCTGCTAACAAACATTTAATTGTCTACCAAACACAGACGCAGAAAGCTCCTGTTTTTTTACACCTATCCGTAGTATGTTGGACAATCTTTGCCGGAGAGATTAATATTCTGTTGAATTACAATACAGTTCAACTTATCTATAGAGATGGCTTGAACTGATAATTTCAAGCTGCCAGCAGGGGCTGGTGTTTTCTTGAGCAGAGATCCGAGTCGGCTAAGTCACCGAGTGCCGAGTCCGAGTAGCCGAGTCGAGTCGGCCGAGTGCTGAGTCGACCGAGTCGCTGAGTGGCCGAGAGCCGAGAGCTGAGTTGGCCAAATTGCCGAGAGGATGATGTCGAGGCCTGCGTTCAACGCAGTTTCCTTAAAACAGATTCGTCCCCTCCGGCGGTGCTTAGAGGTCACGACGGACGTCTGTTTCCCAGGATACAACGACAGAACCGCGTTGACTGGCAAGCACAGGCAGATCGCGGCGAACTGAGATAGTACCCGAACGCTATCACCAAAGAGAAAGAAAGAGGGGGAAAGAGAGAAGTGGATTTGCTTCTCAATACTCTTATGCTCAAGAATAAGAGTCTTATATAGATTTTCTAATCTATATGTTACATTTATACAATTAATTGCATACGTTTATGCATCCATGAGTTTATACGTTTATGCATCCAATTGCATCAACGTTTATGCAATATTAAATTGCATAAAAATATTTTCCAAGTGGCAAAATGTTGGTTCATTTGCTTGGACAAATTTTATCCTGACCGGTCCGACATTCGACGTGCGCAGGTCGCATTCGCACACAAGTACAATCCGGGCCCTGGATTTGTACCCCCTACACACCCATACCTGAGAGAGAGCATCTCTCTATGTATTTGTTCACAACATCAATGTTTGTGACACAATATAAACCAACCATTAAGCCTTGAAACTCCCAATGTGGGACTATATTCCCATTCATAAAGGAGTCTCCTACTTCCACCATCATTTATTTCCATTCAAATTTCCAACAATCCCCCACATGAATGGAAACAGGGTATGTGATAGCATTCAACAGTTGAGTCCAGTATAGGATAGGTAGGTTTTACCCTTTGAACCTTCCCTTGTGAAGATCTGTTTGTTTACTAGCTGACAGTAGACATGATGTCCTTGAACTGTTCTGCCCTTTGTGTAAACATTGACACATCTCACCCAGGACTCTCCCTGATACACCTCAATTCTCATGAGTGTGTTCGTTCTTGGCCATGAACACGCCTGGTTCTGTGAGAAGATCTAAGAATTGTGCCTTCAATTCTCTTCGAAGCGGCCCCACTTCTTTCTCACATAGGTGATCACTCAAGAGTATTCCACACTACTCTACTGGATCATTAAAAGTCATGTGCTTATCCTCCATCTTATCACTGTTTCACTGGGGCATTTCCCCCCACAGTGATGTTCCTTAGTCGGTGCAGTTAGGTTGTCCCTTTGAACCTAGTTCTTGGGATCTCCAGTCTGCATAGGTTGGGTTTCCTTTGCACCAACATTTCTTACCGGCATCAAACCCATCCCTCGCGATGAGCTAGCAACTAACTCTCTGTTTAACCCTTTGGTTAGCGGATCCGCTAGGTTATCCTTTGACTTTACATAGTCAACAGTGATAACTCCCGTTGAGAGTAGTTGTCTAATAGTATTATGTCTACGACGTATATGTCTAGACTTACCATTATACAGATGGCTCTGTGCTCGACCAATTGCTGATTGGCTATCGCAATGTATGCAGATTGCCGGCACAGGTTTCGGCCATCTAGGAACATCTTCTAGAAATTGTCGTAACCATTCAGCCTCTTCACCACATTTGTCAAGAGCTACAAACTCAGATTCCATCGTGGATCTGGTTATTATGGTTTGCTTTGAAGATTTCCAAGATATGGCTGCACTTCCCAAAGTGAATATATATCCACTTGTAGACTTAGAGTCTTTCATGTCCGATATCCAATTTGCATCGCTATATCCTTCGATTACGGCTGGATATCTAGTATATTGCAGTCCATAATCACGAGTATATCTCAAGTACCTCAGTACTCTTGTTATCCCTTTCCAGTGCTCAACACCGGGATTACTCGTGTATCTACTCAGTTTACTTACTGCGTATGCTAAGTCTGGTCGTGTACAACTCATTAGGTACATCAGACTTCCAATCACTCTAGAGTACTCTATCTGAGAGCTACTCTTTCCTCGATTTTTTGATAGATGTTGACTCATATCTATCGGAGTCCGTGCTAACGCAGTATCATTCTTGTTGAATTTTTCAAGTATTTTATCCACATAGTGGGACTGACTAAGAACAAGTCCTTCAGCTGTTCTAAGAATTTTAATTCCTAGAATCACATCAGCTAGGCCCATGTCTTTCATGTCAAATCTTGAATTCAACATATCTTTAGTGGATTTGATTATCTTATCATTACTCCCAATAATAAGTATATCATCTACATAAAGACATAAAATGACATATTCATTTCCTGTGTCTTTCATGTAAACACATTTATCACATTCATTGATTGTGAATCCACATTCCTTCATGACATTATCAAATTTTTCATGCCACTGCTTTGGTGCCTGTTTCAAGCCGTATAACGACTTTACCAATCTACAAACCTTATTTTTCTGTCCTGGTGCAGAAAATCCTTCAGGTTGTTCCATGTAGATTTCCTCTTCTAAATCACCGTTTAGAAAGGCGGTCTTTACATCCATTTGATGTATTTCCAGATTCCATAGAGCGGCAATAGCCAACAATACTCTGATGGAAGTTATTCTCGACACCGGAGAATATGTATCAAAGTAATCAAGGCCTTCACGTTGTCGGTAACCTTTAATTACCAATCGAGCCTTATACTTATCAATCGTGCCATCTGATTTTATTTTCTTCTTGAAAATCCACTTGCAACCTAGTGGTTTACTCCCCGGGGGAAGATCCACAAGTTCCCAAGTATGATTTTGCAAGATAGAATCAATCTCAGATGCAATTGCCTCTTTCCATTGAGGACCCTCAGAAGAGTTCACTGCTTCTGAGTAAGTTTGGGGATCACTTTCCAACATGAAAGTGATAAAATCCGTTCCGAAGGATTTTTCTACCCGAGCTCGTTTACTCCGTCTAGGCTCAACCTCAATTGGTTCATCTACTTCTTCTTCCTCTTGTGATTCATATATCCGTTTTGAGGAACTTTCTTCCTCTCGGGTCTTATAAGGAAACACATGCTCGAAGAATGAAGCATTTCTTGATTCAATAATCGAGTTCTTGTGTATCTCCGGTACTTGAGATTCATACACAAGGAATCGATAGGCACAACTGTTATGTGCATATCCTATAAATATGCAATCCACAGTTTTTGGTCCTATCTTGATCCTCTTCGGATCAGGCACCATTACTTTGGCAAGACACCCCCACACTCGTAAATATTTATAGGATGGTTGTCTTCCTTTCCATAACTCATAAGGGCTCTTCTCAATTTTCTTTCGGGGAACCTTATTTAAAAGGTAGTTAGCCGTTAACACAGCTTCCCCCCACATGTACTCTGGTAATCCAGAGCTCAATAGAAGAGCATTCATCATCTCTTTCAGAGTACGATTCTTTCTCTCAGCAACACCATTTTGCTGAGGAGTATAAGGAGCTGTT
The DNA here is from genome assembly GCF_044706935.1 of Curcuma longa. NCBI lineage: Eukaryota > Viridiplantae > Streptophyta > Magnoliopsida > Zingiberales > Zingiberaceae > Curcuma > Curcuma longa. Next base: position 9,460,129 of record NC_133868.1, on the reverse strand, counting down.
GTTTCGTGTCTGATTCCATGTTCAGCACACAACTCAGCGAATGGTGATACATATTCACCACCTCGATCACTTCGAACCACCTTAATCTTCTTATTAAGTTGGTTTTCAACCTCATTCTTATAGAGAACAAATTTCTCTATAGCTTCATCTTTACTTTTGAGAAGATACACATAGCAATACTTTGTGTTATCATCTACAAAAGTGATGAAGTATTTATTCCCACCACGTGTTGGCGTACCTTTAAGGTCGCATACATCGGTGTGGATTAGGCCGAGTGGTTCACTGCTTCTTTCAACATGTTGAAAGGATGACCTTATCATTTTTGCTTCAACACAAATCTCACATTTGTGTTTCGGGTCAAGGTGGAATGTAGGTATGCTTTGCATGTTAATTAATCTACGCAGTACATCGTAGTTAACATGTCCTAGTCTACCATGCCACAAACATGAAGACTCAAGCATATAGGTGGAAGAGCTTTCATTCTTATTAATTTTTGGCCGAATAGCCATTACACTGAGCTTAAACAGTCCATCAGTTACATAGCCCTTTCCTACAAACACTCCATTCTTGGATAGAACAACTCTATCCGACTCACATACAATGCGAAAACCATGCTTGCTTAAAAGTGATCCGGAGACCAGATTCTTCCGAACCTCCGGAACATACAGCACATTGTTCAGAGTGAGCTCCTTGCCCGAGGTCATCTTCAGCACCACTTTTCCTTGGCCCATTACGTCCGAGGTTGCTGAGTTCCCCATGTACAACTTCTCCCCTTTGACTTCTTCAAAGTTGTGGAGCAGCTCCTTGTTGCAGCAGACATGTCTGGTAGCACCAGTGTCCATCCACCATTGTCGAGGGTTTGAACATACCAAGTTCAGCTCAGTGATCACAGCACAGAGGTCGTCCACCTCTAGTCCCTCGTTCAAGTTGGCCTCCTGCTTCTTCTTCGGCTTTCTGCATTCCGAAGATTTGTGACCGACTCGGTCACAGTTGAAGCATTTCCCAGAGAACTTCTTCTTGGATACGCCTCCTCTGGGTCCAATTTTGGAAGACTTAGAATTCTTCCGTTTCGAGCTTTGACCGTGCTCGACCACGTTGGCTTTTTCAGTAGCCTGAGAGAACATCTTTCTCTCGGAACTTTTATTGTCTTCCTCGATTCGGAGTCGGACAATAAGGTCCTCCACATTCATCTCCTTTCGCTTATGCTTCAGGTAATTCTTGAAGTCCTTCCAGCTAGGAGGGAGTTTCTCTATGATCGCTGCCACTTGGAAGGTCTCACTGAGCATCATGTCTTCCGAGTGGATCTCATGCAGGATCACCTGAAGCTCCTGGACTTGGCTGATTACCGTCTTGGAGTCAACCATCTTGTAGTCCAGGAATCGGCCCACAATGAATTTCTTAGCCCCTGCATCCTCCGTCTTATACTTCTTGTCCAGGGACTCCCACAGCTCCTTAGCCGTTCTCTTCATGCTATACACAGCGTATAGCGAGTCGGCAAGGCCATTGAGGATGTAGTTTCTGCATAGAAACTCAGAATGATTCCAAGCTTCCACTACAGTTGCATCCTCAACATGCTTGGGAGGTTCCTCAGTCAAGAATCGAGCCAAATTTAGCGTGGTCAGATAGAAGAGCATCTTCTGCTGCCAACGCTTGAAGTTCAACCCAGTGAACTTCTCTAGTCTTTCCCCATGAGCGATTGGAACATTACCAATCGGGGCGGAGGGGGCCGTCACAAGTTGAGTCTATTGCACCTCAACGTTGTCTGTGGCCATCTCAATAGAACTGAGTCTGTTTTAAGATTGTTGGATAATCTTTGCCGGAGAGATTAATATTCTGTTGAATTACAATACAATTCAACTTATCTATAGAGATGGCTTGAACTGATAATTTCAAGCTGCCAGCAGGGGCTGGTGTTTTCTTGAGCAGAGATCCGAGTCGGCTAAGTCACCGAGTGCCGAGTCCGAGTAGCCGAGAGCCGAGAGTCGAGTCGGCCGAGTGCTGAGTCGACCGAGTCGCTGAGTGGCCGAGAGCCGAGAGCTGAGTTGGCCAAATTGCCGAGAGGATGATGTCGAGGCCTGCGTTCAACGCAGTTTCCTTAAAACAGATTCGTCCCCTCCGGCGGTGCTTAGAGGTCACGACGGACGTCTGTTTCCCAGGATACAACGACAAAACCGCGTTGACTGGCAAGCACAGGCAGATCGCGGCGAACTGAGATAGTACCCGAACGCTATCACCAAAGAGAAAGAAAGAGGGGGAAAGAGAGAAGTGGATTTGCTTCTCAATACTCTTATGCTCAAGAATAAGAGTCTTATATAGATTTTCTAATCTATATGTTACATTTATACAATTAATTGCATACGTTTATGCATCCATGAGTTTATACGTTTATGCATCCAATTGCATCAACGTTCATGCAATATTAAATTGCATAAAAATATTTTCCAAGTGGCAAAATGTTGGTTCATTTGCTTGGACAAATTTTGTCCTGATCGGTACGACATTCGACGTGCGCAGGTTGCATTCGCACACAGGTACAATCCGGGCCCTGGATTTGTACCCCCTACACACCCATACCTGAGAGAGAGCATCTCTCTATGTATTTGTTCACAACATCAATGTTTGTGACACAATATAAACCAACCATTAAGCCTTGAAACTCCCAATGTGGGACTATATTCCCATTCATAAAGGAGTCTCCTACTTCCACCATCATTTATTTCCATTCAAATTTCCAACATCGGAATCCGGCGGAATTCGACAAAACAAGGTCGACACAGTGGAGGGCGTCGTTTCCGACCAAATCGCGATCGGAGACCGGCCAAGGAAGGACCGGCGTGCGACGTCGGTCCTTCCTTAGTCGGTCTCCGACTGAATAGTGGCCAGAATCCGACCGCGATTTAGTCGGAAACATCGCCCCCCATTGTGCGCCACTGTCGACGGCAATCGGGTCGAATTCCAGCCCGATCACCGTCGACAGTGGCACACACTGGGGGGGTGATGTTTTCCGGGCAAATTACGTCGGATTCCAGCCACTATCCGATCAGAATCCGGCGCCGGCCGAAGCGCCAGTGAGTGGCGCATCAATCGCGGCTGAGGCAGCGGCCGACGGTGGCTGAACGGCACGGCGAGGGCGGCGGCAACGGCGATGGGTCAAGGAGTCACGCACGGTCGCACATGAATTTATATATATTTATATATATATATATATATATAGAAATGCTATTATGAGCGCCGGCTTCCTACGCGCCCGTGCGCGCCGACCGGCGACCTCCACTCGCTTCCGCCGTCCATTCATCGTCGTCCGACCACCGACGACTGCCGGACCGGATCCGTTGGAACCGCAACTCGTCGGCGCACATTCCGGCATCGAATTCCGGCCGGATTGGGCCAGAATCCGGCCGGAATTCCGGCCGAAACAAGGCAACAGTGTCTGGCGGCGATTTCGGCCGGAATTCGGCCGGATTCCGACCGAATCGGGGCCGGACTCCGGCCACCGCCGGACCGCCGAGATGTAGGCGCTCACGGGGCGCGCACTGGGTGTCGCTCAGAATAGCAAGATTGTATGTATATATATATATATATATATGAGTGAGCTAATCGAGCTAATTAATGATCTTTTAGTTTGAACTACTATGTAGTCTAGATGACTTCTCAAGTGGGCCCAGTTGGGTTTGGTCGACATTAATAAATAAGTCTTGTATGCAAGCATAAGTGGTCAGATCCAAGCCGACTAAGCTGACTAGATAAATTAAGTTAAATAATTTTATTTAATTCAGATAATTAAGTGTATATATATACACGTGGCTAAATAGATTATTATAAATTTAAATTACACCTAACAGATACTAACATAATTAAGTCATTAGTATTTACATATCTTTTAAGTTTTATTATTTATTTATTTTTAAATAATTCATATGCTTGGAGGTATATAATTTTTCTCTAACTCGTTTATTAAATAAATAAATTTAGAATCACAGTAATTTATGTACATTCAAAAAAGTCAACCTCTAAGATATGAATGGGAGGCATGCATCTTTCAAGTTGTGTTTCAGTTGTAGATTAATTAGATAGATATGCTTTCGTCATTGGAACCATTTACTAGCTCCCTCCCTGGCTTGATAACAAATTAGGCCCTTGCTACTCTTGTAAAATAGCATTTCCATCACCTTCTTGAGTTAGATACTCCATCTCTACCTCACCTAATAAGACAAACATTCCTTGCAGCCAAAACTAATTAATGGTAGTACAGGAAAACACATTGTTTGATTAAATTGTGAAGGGTTCTTTATGCAGTGCATTTGACAAAGCAGAGAAGGGGGAAAACAATAGCAGAAGGATCCAAATAGTAGATAATTGTGGGTCTCCACTTGCCATATCCACCTTATGATAGAGAACTCAGATGCTTATTCTCTGTGTCACCACCTTCCTTTATTTGGTTAATGAGATTCTCAGCAATAATAATGAAGATGGTTCAGTGTCTCATCCATGCACAGTGTTTCTGCATTATGCATCTGATATTAATTTGCCTCAAATCATAAACACTGATCAGCTCCGGCCGGTCTATTAATGATGCTAGTTCATGATCAATGAATTAATTAATGACTCCTTCATTAATCTATGTCTTATGAGATTGACAAGAAAAAGAAACCATAATCACTTCATCTCAGTTCAGAAAGGAGGTTTCATCATCATGCATACTTGTAATTAGATGGCGAAGTGCTAGCTGCACATTGTACTGCAGATTAATCTTGCTTATCATATACTACTGCAGATTAATCTTGCTGATAAAACCTTTATTTTTGTGTCTTGTTATCTGGTGAAGCTTTTATCTTCTGTAAGAGATCAAAGACTGGAAGAAACTGTGTTTGGAAATGTCCATTAAGGCATGCATGTGCCCCTAGGGTTTTGAGAACTTGTCATCTCACCATAGGGTTGTTCAAGGCCTTCAGATTTCTATAACACTTTGACCCCCCGTTCTCGATCAACTTGCCAGCATCAACTCAACCCACTTGTGCACTTACTATATATATGTTCAAACTGAAAATTCTCAATAAACTTTGATCATGGGAACATTAATGGACCTTGATTTAGTGAGTATTATACTGTTTCTGATTCTCTAAATGTGTGGTTCTTCCATGCCTAGCTAGTATTTGTTAGGGAGTAGGACCTTGACTACATAATTGATGGACAATGGCTGTTGAACCCCCATCAAGTCACTGAGGTGGACACCAATTGGCCTTGGATGCTACTAAAGAAGAGAAGAGGAGATAATATAAAATGTTTAGATTCGATTGTAGGATCGATGGTGCCTTCTCGAGGGCATAAAACTAACAAGAAGCTTCTGAGAACTCAAACTCAAATTATCCAAGTAAAGAGTATACATCATGATTGAACAAATCAAACCCACATAAGCTAATTAATGACTTTCAATCACTATACAGAGTCAACTATGTGTTGTCAACGCCACGATGTGCGTGTTCTTGAATCTTGCATGTTAAATTGGATAACTCAGTTTGAATCTAGCAATCAAGGCCCAACAGCCTTCTAAGATCCATCAGACCTGCAGCCTTTGACAGCTGGCCCTAAATGCAATTACTTAATTTGTTTCTGCAGCAATTTGTTACTTAATTTATTCATCTACAACGTTAAACGTATACGTAACAACAAGCTGCTTACTGTATAGACAGTACTTCGAATCAAGAGATGCACCATTGATTCTGCACAATTAGAACCCAATTCCAAACAAGATATGTTGTTTAATCGTTTGCTCTGGCGTTACTTTAGATCTTACACACAAATCGAAGTTTGACATGCATACAGCCAACCGAACTCAGATATATGGACATGAAAAGTACCTTAATAATATGCAAAAAAAGAAGAAAAAGTGTATAAGCTGATCAGTGTTTAGCATCCCAAGACACTGTAAGAATCTACAATATAATGATATAGATTGCCACTACTTCTGGCTAACTTTTGCCAACTGCAGGAAGGGAAGATGAAGCTTTGGCTAATGTTGGTTGATTTCTGATGAACTAAACGTGTTTGTTGTGGTTGGAGAATACTGTTTTAGTACTTTGTCGATCAGCTAGCTTCCTTTTGTTTCTCTCTTTAAAAAAAAAAAAGAGAAAAAGAAAGAAGAAAAGAAAAGCATGGAGTTAACAAGAGTTGCTAGGACTTAACCATCAGGCTGAAAAGATCCCAAAGCAATGTGGGGCTGCCCCATTGCTTTCCTGGAGAGGTACCACAAGAAGGTGTCAAGTCAAAGAGACTGCTAAAGCAGCAAAATGGCATATGAGGTCAGTTGGTGTATCAGCTTCCAGAGTTGGACGTCCTAAACGCATTTAGAAGATATCATAATCCAATGGACTCCTCCAAACTTGCTCTACCAGTCAAAATGAGCTTTGGCTGCGACTTCATTTTGCTTATTATTTTCTGATGCAGACTCACTAACAAACCTAAGAATAGACGAATAAGTAACTAATTGTTCAGTTGTGTGTTGGACAAATATGCAAATATAAAAATGATTAAACGCATTGGAAAAGTTTGTATGAATCCTTTTCCTTTAAGTTATATTGCATGTATAAACCTAAGAATAAGAATTTACAGTGCAGTAATCAAGAAAGAAAGTGAATTAGAGGGTCATCCACAAGCGTTCTAGTGAAGCAAGCCATCCAAAGTTGACATCTCACCTGTAATTAATTAAAGTCATGGGCAATTCAACACATTATTGCCATAAATCACGCCTTTAATTAAGATTTGACCGTATTTTCTACAAGCGGTTAAAAGTAGGTAAAGAACACTACAAAATATCGGCACTGTATATATAAATATATAATCAGTTAGTCAAAACAAGTTCTTTCCGATTACAAGTTATCCAAAAATATCGATAATTTTGAAAGTATATATAAATTAATTTACAACACTTTGAAAATTATAAAAAGTACAAATTGATTTAAAAATTGTTTGAAGGTTGGAATTTGTTTAGTTAAAATAGATTTTTTTAAATATAAGAAAACCTAATATGTAGTAATATAGAATATATATAGTTGTAAATTGTAGTTTTGAAAAGTTTAATTTGATGAAAAATTAATTTTAAAAATGGAAACCAAATTGATTTGTTAATTAGCTTACACCTTGTAATATGGAAGGAATCATGGTAAGAATTAAAGTTGGATAGTTATATGATTAAAAAGTATGTTTTTATAATATAAACACTTAGTACCTCTACCAACGTGTGTAAGGGATCATTAACTCTCAAGTCGGTTCTATTAATTTTGTTTGCTATTTATTTCTGAATTGTTGAAAAAAAGATAGTCATTCAATTAGTTAATTATGTTTTTTAAATATATTAATGAATTAATGATAAATTAAGTGAAATAGCAATGTTAAAGTATTTTTAAAAAATACGAGATGAATCTATTTCAAACAAAGCATCTACCCCTCTACCACCTCCTCCTTCACAATTACAAATTCCCAAATCAGAATGGGACCGGGTCACAATCTTAATCTCTAACTTATATATGTTCTAGAGATCTGGTTGGACCTTCCTTCTTGTTAAAACCACCAATCAAATTAGATAGCTCCATCTTCAGATAAGTATAACCTTTGATGGTTCTCGTCACCAAATTGGAGCCCTCCAACTTGATCCTTAATTTACACCACAATTGGGCCATCCGCTGTCCCCTCCTGCTTCTAGATGCATTATATTATATATAGATAATTATTAAATAGATGGCAGATGGATTAATTTATTAATGATGATATCAGAAAAATGTTTGACTTGGGTCTAACCCAATGTCCTTTTTAATTTTTTCGGCTCTCTATAAATCGGGCTAACCCTCGCGCTACTTTTCGACGCAAACCGCAGCCATGTCGCTGGCCTCCTCCCAATTCCTTGGCCTCCGCCTCGCGCCTACTCCCCGCTCCTCCGCCGCATGCTTCTCTCCCGCCCCTCCCCCTTCTCGACCCGCTCCCTCGATGTATGCGCCGCTTACTCTGCCGCCTCCGATCGCGCCCACGCCGGCACGGCCACCATCGCATCCCCTTCCTCCTCCTCCTCCTCTCTCTACGACGCGCTAGGGGTGCCCCCCACCGCCAGCACCGCGGAGATCAAGGCTGCGTACCGGAGGCTCGCCCTTAAGTGCCATCCGGATGTGGTGGCCACCGGCCGCCGGGGCGCGTCCTCGGACGAGTTCATGCGGGTCCAGCACGGCCTACGCCACGCTCTCCGACAGCGAAAGACGCGCTGACTACGATGGGCCGACTCACCGACTCGGCGGCGATGCTCGTACGCAGCCCCCGTCAAGCGTACGCGCGGAGCACTTCGTTCCCCGGCTACAGCCGCCGCACGTGGGAGACGGACCAGTGCTGGTAGTGGAAGAAGCCAAGACGAGCCTATCTATTTGATTCCAAAATAAGGCTCCATCAGATTGTATTTTAACGGGCCTGACCTGTGCCGCTCGTGTGCTAATACTCACTCTCGTGGTTGCAAATTGGAGCTCGGAGTCACCATGATTCAAAGCTTCAACGGCAGCACCTACTGAACTTGCTGTTTGTGAAAGTTTCAGGTTTTGCAACTATACGCTCCTTGTCAGCCATGATTTCTTAGTTTCAATCTATACAAAAAGGAGGAAAGAAATCTTGACTTGTTG